>NW_027526371.1:2225000-2570358 GCF_048455015.1 Haemaphysalis longicornis
TGCGCGGACTCAGCTTTGTCGTTGAAACAGACCATCAGCCGCTCGTCAGGTTGCTTGGCTCCGCCGATCTTGACCTCATGCCCCCTCGCATCCAGAGATTTCGCATAAGGCTCATGCGATATCAGTTCACCGTCAGGTATGTTCCAGGGAAGTACCTGGCCACTGCAGACACCCTCTCTAGGGATCCTGAATGCTCTTCTACATCCAAAGTGGACAGCACAGAAATTTTTGTGTCTATGGTCGTGGCAGCCCTTCCTTCAACCCTGGCCGTACGTCTTGAAGACTTCAGGTCGCACCAAACTTCAGACGGCGAGTGCTCAATGCTGAAAGCATACAGCATGAAGGGGTGGCCTCGACGAGACCGGCTGCCGCTCAACATGACACGTTACTGGGAGCACCGTGGGGACTTCACCATATGCGAGGACCTGCTGTTCATGGGCGGACGTCTAGTTGTGCCCGAAGCACTACGCAGAGACATCGTGAACCTGCTGCATGATGGTCATCAAGGCGTCAATCGATGCTTGGCGGTGGCCCGAGACTCTGTGTGGTGGCCCGGTCTCAACAGCCAGGTTAAAGCAGCCGTAGAGAACTGCCCAGCATGTGCTTCTACACGTGTCCAACGCTGTGAGCCCATGATTCCGACCGAGACACCATCAGCTCCGTGGGAGAGGGTGGCCATCAACTTGTTTCATTTCGCCAATCAAGATTTCCTTGTGGTTGTAGACTACCGTTCTCGCTACCCAGAGGTCATCACACTCCGGTCCACTTCTGCGGACGCCGTTATTTCTGCAATCAAGAGCACGTTTGCCCGACACGGCATCCCGGTGACTGTAGTCAGCGACAATGGGCCACAGTTTTCCTGTAAAGCTTTCGAGGACTTTGGGAAGACCTACGGGTTCACACATGTCACGAGCAGTCCACGCTACCCGCAGTCCAACGGCGAAGCAGAGCGCATGGTTCGCACAATCAAGGAGCTGTTTCTGAAGGCCACAGACCCATTTCTGGCTCTGCTAGCATACCGTAACACTCCCGGTGTGTCTGGCTACAGCCCGGCTCAACTGCTCATGGGACGCTCTCTGCGAACTCGTGTGCCAGCCACGGCTAAAAGCCTTGTTCCAGATTGGCCACAGGTGAAAGAATTCAATGACAGGGATGCCGCCCAGAGACGAAGACAACAGAGAGACTACAATAACCGGCACGCAGCGCATGACCTTCGTGCTCTCGACGATGGGGAGGAAGTATGGGTACGCGACACGCGGTCAAGGGCGACGGTCCTAAGCCCAGCTCAGAGACCACGCTCGTACATCGTCCAGACGCCCAGTGGCATACTAGTGAGAAACCGCAGACACCTCGTCCCTTGCAGCAATCCTCAGTCAGCCCCCTCAGATGACACGGGAAGCTCCAACCGTGCGGCCCCGATATCTGCGCCGTCTCCAGGACCACAGCGGGCAGCAACTGGTGCCGCATCGGACACTCCAGCTCCTGCACCTGCTGCAGGATCGCCAGGCCACCGTTGCACACGATACGGCCGGCGCGTGGTGCCACCTCGCAGACTGGATTTGTGAGACTGCTGCAAGGACTGTTTCTTGGTGGTGCTCTTTTGTAGCACTTGTGTTTGAGAGCTCCGGAAGGAGGGATGTAGAGGACGCCACCTGTTGACTCGAGTAACTGGGAGGTGGCGCCCCCACTCTGTATAAAGGCATTGGCGGGGATTAAACGGGGCTTTTTGTTGTTCGTGAACTGCGCGTGGTTACGTCATTCTTCGCGGGCTTCACGCCCACATTCGGCACGGCTCGCGGCGTCCGCGCCACCCGATTAATTTTTGGTCGGTTGACAAGATCAGTGCGTATGAGCTTAATAGAAATTGCCGCCGTCGCGGAATCGGCGGTGCTACGGCAGCTCTGCTTTAGAGATAGGCGACTGCAAACAGTGATGTCCCTCCGAAAGTCGCATCCTCCGTGTGAGCGAAGGAGCTGGCCGAGCGGAACTCCGCCTGCGGTGACGTCACGACCTCCCTCGGATTTCTCCGCTGTAACGCTCCGTCGTGTGAATACCCCTTCAGTCGACGGTCGTCCGCGCTACGTGTGCTCTCTCTCTCTCTCTCTCTCTCTCTCTCTCTCTCTCTCTCTCTCTCTCTCTCTCGCATTACCCGACGATTGCTCACGCAATTCGAGTAATCGACCCAACGGAAACGCACAACGGAACTCCCTTCAGCGTCGCATCACACCAGGATTCCCGCGAGGGGAGGTGGGCGTAATTTTTCATCCACATTTCCCACCTTAATTAGTAGGCCTAATTAGGCTTGTAAATTAGCTATTTAAATATTAGCCATTACTAGTAGGCCCAATTTGATTATTCATCCACCATATTACGGTTTGCCATCTCCTTTAAACCATCGATTCATCTACTTTATTCGCTTTTAGTGATCTGTCTTAATCTGCTGACTTATTCACTTCTATCGCATAGTCATACGTCTTCAATAAATTTAACTCACTTTAATTCCTATTAACTAACCTAGTCTGGCTCCTAATTCGCTTTATTTCACTTCGATTCCTCCTATTCTCTTTTATAAGCTTCATTCACTTAGCCATCCCCTTTCATTCACTTTGATTCCTCTAAATTAACTCCGAATAGTCTTAAAAAATAATTTCTCTTTGTTTCGTCGTCCTTCCTAATCTGCTTTGATCAATCATAATTCCCTTTCGCTGCCTTTAAGTTACTTTGATTCACCTTATTTCGCTTTGATTGCTCTTAACTTTAACAGCTCTCAATTCCCTTTGTCATCTCAATTCCGTCGTGCTCTGGTCCGCTTTAACTACCTTGAACTCGCTGGGGGTGCCCAGAACTTTCATTATATGGGTATTGGCTACCGGTTTTCACTCAAGGACTTGACGGAACGACCATATAAATAAAGTCTTTGCCTTAATGTTAACACTTTTGGAAATACAGAAGCCATATTTACCTATAGATGTTCATTAAAAATTTAAACTGACCAACATTAATTCAAAATTATCACATTGAAACTGAAAACGTTTATTGACCTGCGCTACTATAATACCGTCACATGTCTCTTCGTTATAAGGCAGCCACAAAGCAAAAATGTGCAATAACAATAACTTCTGTTTTAAAAAAAACCTTATGGAGACGAAGTTCATGGTGCCCATAGAGTTTCATACTAATATATACTAGAGGGAAATCTGGCGCTGCATTCGCGGGCCGCCGTGGGCGGCGCCATTACAGCTAGCGACGTTCCTCGCCTCCTTGGCTTGGTTAGCCACATGGCTTCTTTTTTGTCTTGAAGCCAAAAGGGGTAACATTATTTTTTTGTTCATCTTCCATGAAGCTTCTAAATAATCCCTGACAAATAAATCTTTCTGGAGCTTTAAATTTATAATAACAGAACAAATTTGATTAATTTTCTGCAGTAATATTGTTGCATTTTTGCAGCCAAAGCCAACTTTTCAGCCTGTTCGTGAGCCATGCCAAGGGCAAGTGGAACGTGCCTGCCCGGCACATGACGGCACGCTGGCTGAAGCGCGGCTCCCCTAGACAGTGGCGCCAGATTTCCCTCTAGTATATATTAGTATGAAACTCTATGATGGTGCCTCAGTATCGAGTCATGCCTCCTTTAGCAGCGATCACATGTTGTATTCTGGATGGAATCCATGCATAAAGCCTCCACGTGGCCTCTCTTCCTTAATGACGTTCTATGCGGCTTCAACCACGTGCCACAGATCGTCCGCCGATGCTCTATGCAGTCCTTCCTTCGACAGCGCTACCTTTGTCCTTCCCCATACAGGCTCGATAATGCTCACGTCGGCACCTTTAGGGATCCATTCAAGTTGTCGGACATCGCGGTCAGTTAACAATTTCTTGACACTTTTTGCGGTGTGCACAGGGGCCAGGCCTTACTGGAAGAGGTAAATGCCGTCAGGGAATGGGCCGTCTAGGGCATATGGGATCATTACATATTCCAGGATTTCGGAATATTTCTAGGCAGTTAGGGAGCCTTCAATTCGGTGTAGTGCACCAAGTTCCTCTCTGGACATGACGGCCCACACGTTTACGGTGGTCCTTCCGCTTGAGGCCACTTCTTGTATGTATTCCGGCTCCTAGCGAGTGTTCACAGGACGCCAGACGCGACTTTTGTTGTCCCATCTTGTGGTAAACGTCGATTCGTCCGAGAACATCACCTGCTTCCAGTCGTCAATGCTCCAGATGCTGTGCTCAGACGCAAGCCTGAGACGTGCCGCTTTGTTGTCGTCGGATAGAAGATGCTTTTGCACGGCGACACGGCTCCTCAGTCCGGCTTCTGCCAACCTTCGTTTCACAGTAGTCCGTGAAGTTGAAACACCTGCAAGTTGAGCATGCTGCTGCGCAGTGCCAAAGGGATTAGCATAAGCCCCGGCGACCAAAACTTCGTCTTTAATGGCGCTGGTAACGCGAGGGCGACGATCATGAGGGGCGTCACAAATTCGCCCTTCATTTCTATAAGCCTGAATAATGCGGTTCACTGTGTTCGTTGATCGGCCAGTTAATTCAGCAATTTCTCGCTGCGTATAAGGCTTCAAGCATAAATCATAATGCGCACACTTTCACTGTGAGGCACTCTTGACATGGTGCGGCCTGCTGTGAAAAGAACAATGCAGCCGAAAAGGGCATTGAAAGGGGCGTATAAAAACTAGCATCAGTGCTTTGTGCTCTCCTCTCGTTTTTCAGCGTGGAAGTGACGCTGTGACCAATAGAAAACAGTAGGCCATAACGGTTCCTTGGAAGATAGCGTCATGCATATTTTCTTTTATTCTTAGCATATCGTTTTTTTACGGCACTTATAGGTTTTCATTGTGGTAAGGCAAGCATAGCGGCGCTGTGGCCATCAGTAACGTAGCTGAAAGCATAATAGTGCGTTTCGCACCGTGAGGCTTTGTCAGAATTACAGGCAGAAGCAGTAAATAAAAAAATGCGGTCAGTCAGTGTTTCAGATATCTTTATTTGTGTGGAAGATTGAACGTTATCGATATTTCGCGACGCCCTATTATTGCCAAACTGGAAGGCTTGCGCAAATGCGCATAAGAGCATTGCAGCCAATGATAAAACTTATCGCGGGCGATGCGGTAAGCCACCCCCAAAACTTCTGAGGTAACAATTTATACCAGCCGCAAAGGAAAGAAGCCAGCAATGGTGCACACGGGTGATGCCGATGGGTATCGGAACAGCTGACCCCTCTGCCTTTACTTCTCGAATGCTTCGCTGCAAGGCGCCACCGCCTTCCGGGGACCAGCTGCGGCGGCCGCTCGCCTGTTGCGAGTGAAATTGGGCGCTATAGTACACAGTCTTAGTAGTATCTGTTATCTGGTGCATGCTGTCGGGTTACGCCCTTTTATCGAATTGTTTTGTTTTGTTTGTTGTGCATAATTTGTGATCCTTGTTACGCCTTATCGGGTGGTGCAACTGGTGATAGGAAAGAAGGTAACACTGGTGGGAGGTGTATATGTGTGTTGCTATTTCATGCAAAATAAAGTTGAAGTTGCGCTCGCCTCGTCCTCTCGTCTCTTCGTCCTCGTATTTTGCGCAAACCTATTCCTCAGTACAAAGTGCTTTACGTCAATTTGAACATGCAAGATATGTTGCGAAATCCCTGTATTTTTTGTGTACAAAAGAGGTACTATTCCTGCACTTCATTTTCTCTCCTACATGACCAGGCACAAGGTTCTGAGTCAACTGTTTCGCCCGAAATGTTTTAAATGGGTACTGAGACGAAATTTTTGCTTTATGTTTTTTGCTGCTGTGGGTGCCTACCAGCTTACTGATCATAGAACGGCACATTAGACGGTCGATAGGAGCGTAAATAATTATTTACAGCCCCGGTTCTTCGTGTCTGTTTCGATTTTGACAAACCGAACACCGAGGTGGCCTACATGACAAGAGGGCGTTCATGACATCTTTATTCTCGCACTGCCCTTGTGATGCCACATGGACTACTTTGTGGGATTGGCAGCCATCTACAAATACCACTGCCATAAGAATAGTAACTGATATGTGACAACATATGACAAGACTAACAGCCACTGTCACTGAAAACCTCGAGTGGTTGGAGGGAAAAGAAAACATTACCCATAACCATTATACAGGAACTATGACGCAGCATTGTCATGCGCCTTTTGGAAACACCAGTAGTGGCGCTGAGAATGTGGCATGTGTGGTGCGTCTGATTTTGCATTGCTGTTACAAATACTTCTGGAGCCATGTTTAAATGTTGCCGACAATTTGTATGACTAATTATTGTCGATAGCTGGTGTGCATTTGCCCTGCTGCTACTCTTTTGTGCAGGAATCTTTCGCGAGAGTGGAATGTACGCGAAGCTGGAGGCGGCGGCTAGCGGTTAGGACCAGGCCTTCGTCATTTACGGCGACCCTGCTTATCCTCTGCGCCCTCTTCTAATGAAGCCCTATGGGGGTTGCAACATCACGCCTGTGCAGGAGCTGTTTAATGCCAAGATGAGTGGTGTGCGTCAGTTTGTTGAATGGGGATTTGGAAAGTCGTGGAAGAATTTGCCTTCTTGGACTTCAAAAAAAATTGCTCTGGCAGCAAGTGGCCCACATGTACAAAGTTGTCACTATCCTGTCTAACTGTCACACCTGCATATATGGTATCAAAGTGTGCTGATATTTTAACTTGAGCCCCCCTAGCCTGCGAGATTACCTCAAGCCCCTGTCTGTCCAATGAAAACTGAATCTTTTTTTTGATGCCGCTATGCTGTGTGTGTAAATAAAAATAACTTTGCGTGCATGTGCGTGTAAATAAAAAGAACTTTGCTTTTTCTACCTTTTACTGATTCGGGAAAAAATGCCCTCCAGGATGCTTAAGACGGCCTGCTGCTGGGCAGCGTAAGTCTGACGCTCTTCAGCCCGGGGTCTTCTCTCTTCTTCCTCGCGTTCCCCCTGCCACCTCCGCTCTTCTTCCCTCGCCTACTGTTCCAAGAGCATGCGCTCTTTATCCAATTCCAGCCGGTTCTCTTCAAGTGCCAGCCGGCGCGACTCGATCGCGTGCTCTCGTCGCTGCATCTCAGCCTCGTGTTTCATCCGTTTCAGGAGGAATTCGGGGTCTACCTCGAGGTCTTTCTTCCCTGTGAACAAGGTATTTTCATTGACAACAATTACATTTGCCCACTACCAGGATTCTTTGTTACAAATCATGGGACAAAGTCATGCTTGTTCTGAGTTGTAGCTATACAAGCATGGCACTTGATTAGAGGAATCATGAACACTCGATACGTCGAAAAAAGAATTCCTGCTTTAGGAAAAGCCTTTCACAATTCCAAATGCAGAGCTGGTATGGTCTTTCCGCTTTCAACAAAACACCTTGTCATAACGAACTGAAGTTCACTCTGGCTCAAACTACATATGGAAAGATGGTGCTTAAATTGTGTCATGCTAGCAACGAGACAGTTTTCGTGTGATGTACACAAACAACTTACGCTGCCTTGGCGTGCTTCTTGGGGTAGTTGCTTGATGGGCACTTACAGAACTCTCCGAGCTGCCGGACGGTGTTGCTGGAGGCTCAGCAGGCTGGTCATTTGTGGCACTAGAAGACGACTCCTCCCCTTCGAGCGAGGTGGGCAGCATCGCAGTGAAAAGCCCTGTGGGTGTTTCCGCAACATTGCCTGTAAATATCACCATGCAAAAGCATGTATAATTAAGTAAACTTGCTGTGACACCCTAAAAGTTTCGTAGACCATTAGCAAAAAGTCGACACCTGTACAGAGTTTGTAATTTTGATTTTCAATTAATATGAATGAAAAAGTCGACTGTCAGGTATGGCCCTTACACAACATACCCCCATGCTTTGCCACCTGCTTTGCACAGGCCTTTAATATGCAAAATGAACAATGCATATGCAATTTCTGTTCATAAAAATACAAGCTGTGTTTTTTTTTTGTCATAAACTTTTCTGCTGCGACACTGCAAAAAAAAAGAGAAAGCTGCCATTTCTTTGCATAAAAAAAATATGGAGTGAAAGTAGCATGAAGTTTACCAGAAGGGCTAAAGTGTTTTTCACCTGTGGCTTGGCTGGTTTATGCTTACACCCCAAATAGTTTAAGAGCGTCTAGGAAATGACGTGTTCCAAATTCCTTGATATGTGAAGGAATAGTGTAGTATTATTACAAACAATGCAGTGCCAAAAATTTACAATACATTTCAAAAGAACACAAAAAATTAAGATTTCACAAATTGAAGCACCACACAAAACCTGAAGTCACGATAGAGAGAGAGAGAGAGCACCTTTCCTGCAAAAGCAGCCTCAAGGTGCGCGTAAACTCGTGACTTCTGTTTTGATAGTCATTCTACAGGACTACGTACTTGTACCGTGTGTCAAACAGACTTTTTTTTCTTTCCAACAGTTCGTTCAGCTTAAGCACGAAGTGCTGAGTACTGCTGGTGCTAACGGTGTTATCAAACTTAGCCACCATGCCCATAAGAGAGGTGCCTGGACTGACAAAACTCAATTGCTACCAAGCTCCTAGACCTTTCATGTGGTGCAAAAAAATGAAAGCAACAATTACGTATTTATTTTGATTCATTTCGCGGGACTTCTTTGTTTTGAGTAACTCTGGACCCAAGCAATTTGTTCCCCCTTATTCCTCTAGCAGCAGAGGATGCGGTAAAGTCAAAACACGGAGCGCGGGCGATGCGGTGAAGCCAAAATAGGCCGCATGTCTAGTGGCGGAGCCGACTTTTTGTTGTTGTTGCTTTGAGCCCAATACTGTTTATGCTTTACATGGCAGGGTTAGAAAAGAAACTGGAGGAAAGTCAAATAGGGTTTAGCCTAACCCATATGCTACAAGGTGAAGTGGTACAACAGCGTATTCTGGGAAAGTTATACGCAGACGACATTGTTCTTTTAGCTGATAACCAGACCGATACGCAGCGGCTAATAAATATTAGCGGCTAGGAAGCCACCGACCTCGGGTTAAATTTTAGTGCAGAAAAATCAGATATAATGGTTTTCAATGACGCTACCACTGATGTAGTGTCTATCCAGCAAGGCGAATTACCTAGAGTGAAGAAATATAAATATTTGGGAGTGTGGATAAACGAAGGGGATAACTACTTAAGAACTCACGAGGAGCAACTTAAGGTTAAGGGAAAGCGAAGCGCAGGTATAATAAAGCATAAAGCGCTGTGGGGGTATAACAAATATGAAGTAATAAGAGGAATGTGGAAAGGAGTAATGGTTCCGGGTCTCACGTTTGCAAATTCTGTACTCTGCTTAAAATCAGACGTTCTATCAGGCCTTGAAGTGAACCAGAGAACAGTAGGACGTTTGGCCTTGGCGCGCATGGAAAAACAACTAACGAAGCAGTTCAGAGAGATATGGGCTGGGCGTCGTTTGAAGTTAGAGAAGGACATAGTAAAATATGCTTTTAAATGAGGCTGAGAGCAATGGATTAATGACGGTGGTTAGCTAAGGTTTTTAGGTACCTATACTTGAAAAGCGTGGACCCGCAGTGGTTAAGGAAGACTAGAAGACTAACGATGAAAGACGGAAAGAACAGTGGAGAATTCAAAACAGCCAAGGTAACGAAAAAAAAGGCAAGGCAGATGGAAACAAATAAATGGAGGGAGAAAATGGAAGCTAAAACGTCGTTAGAGATGTACAGGGCCGAGAAATTGAACATCAGAAAGGAAAATTTCTACGATAATTCACAGGGCAGCACTTTGCTTTTTGAGGCTAGAGCAGGTTGCCTGAGAACTAAAAGCTTTGTGGGGAAGTATTTACAAAATGATGGGGTATGCGTGGTCTGCGGAAAAGAAACAGAAACTATGCGGCACATAGTGTTAGAATGTGAGGGTATCCATCCAAATCTACATGAAGGAAATATTCGGCTTCCAGAAGCGCTAGGATTTAAGGGTATCACAAAGGAAGTTAACTTCAAGGCTGTCGAGGGGACGAAAAGAAGATTAGAACGCTGGTGGACAAAAAGCAGAGAGTGGAATATTGCCTAAGACAGTTACCACCGGTAACAGAAAAAAACAAGTATTTTGTGCTTTTGGTGCCTGCCCTAAGCAGCGCTAGTATTAAAACAAGAGTGTAAAACATAGGTATATTAGTCCTTTTTGGTAAGAGGACATGTCATCACCCCGATACCAAGGGAAACCAATAGAAATCGTCATCATCAACATGCTTGTAAATTTCGGAATATTTAACAATATAAACCCTTCTGAGTATTAACCTGAGCTGGAAAAACAAGAGGGAACATTACTGGAGCAATATTTTATAGATTTAAAGGCTCCAATCCTCTAGTAATTTTCGCCTGACATGAAATACTTTTTAAAGACTTCTAACGCCTGTAATATACATCACATGCACAAAATTTTAGCTACTCCTCGTAGATGAGGAGGCAGAGTAGCCCAGGCATCGTTGCAGCTTGTACTCACTGGCGGTGTCAATGCCGGAGCTGCTGTTATCGTCCTCCTCCAGCAGCGAAAGGACGACAATGCTATCGGCAGCGTTGTTACGAGCCGCTTCAACCACCCTTCGGGTCGCTGCCGCGCCTCTGGGGCCCCAAGGCGCAGTTCCGACGCTCCGGTGGGCCCTAACCTTAAATGTAAATGTGGTGCCGTCTGCGAGACAAATTAGATCTTGGAGAATGTGATCCCGCTCGTTATACTCCTCCTCCGTGCCCGACCTACATATAGGAAGAAAACGTCGAATAAATTAACACCTCTGCTAACCAGCAAGCAAACGTTTGCAGAGCATTGAGCATGCCACTAAAAACAACTTACTTTCGCAGATTCTTGCGGTCGTTGGCGGTGTAGAGAGCCATGAGATTTTGGCAGCGTTCGCGCACCGCTCTTGCCGCGAACGGCATTCCGGTGTCGTTTCTGAGTCTCTCGGCGATTTTCGTCCACTCAGCGGGATCCCTAAAAGGATCGCTGGCATGGACATCCCCGAGCAAGCTCAAGTCATTGCTTACAGAAAATAGAACTCGAGCAGACGCATTTTCAGTCGGTACACCTGCAACAGCGCTTCTTCCTGCCGACACAGTCGATGCATGTCTCCCAACAGATCTTCCAGCAGGTCCGCAGCGCCCCGCAAGCGCCCCCGAACCCATACGCTCCATCGTCGGGGCGTTTACGTAGCGTACTGCACATGCGCAGTTGCCACCCGCCCTTTGCCCTTTGGTGCTCTTTGCCCTCGTTGGCCTTGCGCCATAAAACACCAACCATCATCATCATCATGCCACCCGCCCCTCCTGGGCGTACGCTCCTCCGGAGCGCGCGCCCAACTAAGCTCTGCGTACGCAAGGAACTTGCGGAGGCGCGAGAGCGCATGCGCAGTGCGTAAGCCGGAGCCGCTCGCGTTGCGTGCGCCCGCAAGTTTTGGATTCTTGCGTTGCTGGCTTTGCTGGTCGTGCGCGAGGCCCATCCCATCCTCTTTCCGGTATCTCTCGCCCGTGAACGAAAGGAACAAAGGAACGGCGTCTCCCCACAAACTGGTTTACGGCTCCTTCTGGCTAGGTTTACGTCTGGCGCTGGCCGACAACCACATAGTTCTTTCGTCAATCTGCCGTTTAGTGGCGCTGCATGACGCACAGAGCGCGCATTTCGGCGCTACTGGTTTATCCAAACACCAACTTCTGCGTGCAGTCAACTAAAACTGGTTCGTCACGAGAACTTCGCTGCGCACGCTGTGCTGCCCCTAGGTGCGCGCAACTCGCTACGTACGCTCAACTAAAACTGCTCGCAGCGCGCCGCCGCCGCCGGCGACCATGCTGCTGCACATCGTGGTTGAACCTCCCGTGCAAATGTCACGTGGTTCGGTTGGGACACGCACGGAGTAGCAGCGTCTGCCGAAAGTGTGGGAGGCAGTGAGAGAAACGGCGCCATAGCAGCACCCCCCCCCTCCCCCTCCATCCCTGACAGTTTCGCTAGACGCTCGATCCGACGAGCGTCTCGTGCGGGCGCAGCATACTGCACTCACCCGCACACGTTCACTACATTTTCCTCCGCCGTTTTCGTCCTGCCTTCTTTTGCTCGGTTACGACGCCATCGTAACTGATCAAATTATGAAGGCAATAAAGAGAGGAATGGCCTGGCAAATCTGAATTGACGCTTTCGCAATCACACTATAACATTGCTTAGGTGTGCTCGCAATTTCTTTGTACCACTTTAAGATGAAGATGATCTGTTAATTGTTGTCACGGTGGTTACAGCTCTTAACTAAATTTATGCACCCATCGTTATAGAAGGCGTGGCTTCGGACTCGACAGGGGACAAGGAGCAGAATTATTCCACACTTGGTCACGCGTCTTCTCGCAGCGAGCAGAGATGCGAAGGTCGCCTTTGTTTGACGTCGCTGAGAGTAATAGGGATGTGGGTTTCTCTTTTTTCTAGGCTTCAAAGCTACCACAATATTTATGTATCTTTGACTACTGCACTGATTACCTGAAGAACTTTCTGAAGGGGGCTTGCGGTTCTTCCATAACATCGTTCTCGTAGACTTCTCGCCCCGTGTTTTACCGTCTCGTTATCGCAACAAATCTGTCAGCACTTCTTCGCAAAAAAACACTGTACACACCAACGACCTTAGCTACCTTTTCGAAGAATCTCCTCCCTGCTTATGGACGATTGAGCCAAGGGAGGCAGTGCTTGATGCGCAGATGAGTCTCTGGGATGTGTAATGTTGTCCATCCTGTTTTGTCTTTCAGCCTCGAGGTTCTCCTCGCCAATGCCGAGGCGCCTCTTGTGGTCGCCGTGCTCCGACGATGCAGAACGAGATCTTTTAACCCCTGCGACTGCGGAAGCACCTCCTCCACGGGCGCCTCGGTCGACCACCGTCTCCGGATCGCTGCGAACGCCTGCAGCCTCGCCCTCCTCGTCTCCAAGGCTTGCTGGAAATATGTTGGCATGAATCACTGGAAAAGGAGCTGAGCAAGAATATTCTAAGAAAAGTTGACATGTGGTGTCCAATGTGTTCGCGTAACTTCAAAAAGCGATAAAAATACTTTATCATGCTATCAAAGAACAATGTGTTTATCTACCACACTGGCCCTAGAAAAGTAGTACACGCAAGCGCTGCTGCAGATAATTTCATTTGAAATACTGCGTGGTCGGTCGCCCAACCTGAAAATGCCAAGAGATGCCAATCAGCAAAATTACTATTGGAACACCGGTCACTGAAAAGAGCAGATGATGAGAGCCCTTTCGGTGATGCCAGCCGGAAAAAGCAATGCGATTTATTTTCGTTAGAGCGCACGTTCTGAACATCTGCCGGATTCCCCGAGAAACGTTGAATTCTCTAAAGTAAACAAGAAAGCATCCTTGCCTCTTGCGCTTATTTTGAACCCATATCTTCATTAGTGGTTGCGGCAATGAGTAACGTTTTCTGGCATTTCGATTATTACATCAGGATGCACAGCCTGGGAGGCTTCCTTTGTATATCTCGCGTTTGTCGCTCCGCTTTGTACATACTTCCCAGTCATTTGCGGGCTAATGAAGAACGTACATTCCCTCACTACCATCGCATACCATGGTCACCATAACACTAGACCCCATCTAGCGACCTTTTCAATTGGGTAAACGTTACATGGGGCATGTCCGCATAACTCCCACATTTTCCCGCAGTGCATACGTCAACCTGTCGACAGAGCGATTAATAGGACGCCAGAAAGATGGAGAAAAAAATCACTTGAATTTAAAAGCAAGTAGCTGAGAAACGCGTGGTGGTCACCGGCTGCAGGCTGGCGGTGACGCAGGTCAACCATAAGTTGAACCGCCAGTTTCGAGCTGCCCGGTGCCTGCTCCTAATGCTCGATGCAGGAGATGGGGGAAATGGATCCACAATGCAGGCTCACATGGCGTGAGCGATAGTGCCATTGGAGCCACGGAAGGGACAGTTGGGGTAACGTAACTGAGAGGGATAGATCTTGCGCAGGATGGTATGACAAGCCAGGAAATTTGTCTCGATGAGACGCCATAGGTGCTCCTGAGCGTTGGTGAGGGATGAAAATGGCAGAGTAGAGAGAGCGCGCAGAAAGAGCTGCCTGCTTCACAACTGTGCCGACATTGCCAGGCTGGAATCCCATGAATTGCGGCGAGTCAACGGCATGTGCTGTGCCTCGGCCACCCCCGTCATTCTCACCAGCACTTGCACGTACTGTAGAACGGCGTTCTCTGCTAGTTCGAGGTGGCAAAACAAGAGGCCAGGGAAGGCGTACGCACCGAGTAGGTCCTCAACTTTGCGAGGCAGAGCCCCGAAATGCTTGGTAAAAAAGAAGACGCCTCGGCTCCCTCGTGCCCACCATCATCATCATGATCATGTTAGATTAAAACACTCATCAGAACGGGTCACAGCGGCTCGTCAATTTCTCAGCATTTTTGGTGCAAGAAACCCGGCACCAAGGGACCACCGGAGGTGAGCCACTCCGAGCGGAATTGTCTTATTACCTTCGACCGCCTTCTCACCTCTGGGGAACAGAAATGTAGCCGTCATTCCAGCGAACCCGTTGAGAAAGGTTGGGCCAGCTAAAGAAGAAGAAGCGAGCCGGACCCATTCATACTGCATCGCCTTTGCCGGCTTATGAGTTGTGCCTTCATGGCGGCGTGACTCCCGCTACTATGGCGCCGACGTCTGCCCCGTGTGACCCCAGCCATATTGACGTCTGTGACGCTCGGATGGACCATGGAGGCCCTAATCGAAAGACCGCGGATCGTGCGGGAGCGACTAACACTTGTTATCGGCAAGGTTGACGACTTTCTACGCATCGGGCTACCAGCTATATGTGAGTTAACTGATCTGTTAAGAATTTCGACTGAACAAAACGATTGCCTGGAAAACATTAACCGGGAAATAGAAAATATCGTGGACATTGAAAAGCTCGAAACGGAGATGTTTGACGCCTTTGATTTTGAAGTCAGGGTAATATCGGCGAAAGCTCAACTGGAAATGAAGATCAACCATGCCAAAACTAACCGACAAGCTCGCATAGCGTCCGCCAAAGCCCGAATTTGGTCGGACCTCCGACGGCACCGAAAGGGTGAACATATAGTTGCGAAAAATATGGAAACACCGAATGAAAAGAGCAATGTTGGCCTCCCAAATCACAGAATTCCCGTCTTTTTTTTTTCATTTGTGTCATTATTCACCTGACGTAGCATGTTAGGCTATCTGCTGGACAGACCTCGTCAGTACCATTAAACTGCGTTCTCTCTCTCTCTCTCTCTCTCAAATCACAGATGCCACTACAATTCAGCATTCAATTTGCAAGATATATTGCCAATGGAGAACGGCTGTCTTGGGTGCTGTGCATCAAATACTTAGTACCATCTAACGGACGATAACTGCTCAGGGCAAAGTGAAATTCTTCTGAATAGAGAGAGACTAAAGCAAGCAGAAAGCATCGTTGACGATTCGACCGTTGGGTATCAGACACCAAGAATGATAAATGCGGCAGCTGAAGTATCCGACCACGAGAAATCGCAAGAAACAGATCATCTGAAGAGCAATAGAAAAAGGCCACTACATCTATGGATCATCTGCACATGTTCCCTAAAGTAACAGATCGCATTAAGCCCCTGAAACGGCGCCAGAAAGGCAGAAAAGGAACAACCACGCCGACAGAGAATAAATTTAGGAGTGGTTTGCTTCGCAACGTGGGGATGTCAGACACAAGCGGCACCAATGGATGCGTTGTGGCAAGATGCAGAGGATACACCGAGTCGCTAACAGCCCCAGCACGGCAGAGAGAGTTAAGCCAAAGGGAAGTCAAAACGAAACAATTTCTTCGGTTCAAAAGAACTCCCCGAGGCTTCTAAAGGGGTCACAAACAACGCAAACTTCTGGGAAGAACGGAAAAGCCTCCCGGCGAACAAAGCCTTTTGAATCCACAAGCAGTGGTGAATTCTTCTGTCCCAGGCTTCTCAGCTGCATGCAAGGTTTAGCAGCTGCTCATCGAGGCCAGAGTTCCAAGCTTCGGCGGGCTAACAAGCATCGATTTCATCGGTGGAAGCAGAAGCGGTGAGCTCCCTGACCCTTCTTGCTTCAACGGACTTGAATTCTTTGTACCTTTCAACTGTACTGCTTTCGGCCATGGACTCTAGCACGCCGCATCTTCGCGCGGGGGAGGATGTTGAAAAAGAAGACGCCTCCCTTCCATCGTGCCCACTATCATCACCATGATCATGTTAGATTAAAGCACTCATCAGAGCGGGTCACCGCGGCTCGTCCATTTCTCCACAATGCTCGCACATTCTGAAAGGGAGACGGGAATCCTTCAAATTATTTGCTAAACAACCCTCACAATAAGCCGTCTAACTGCAAAGCACGGAATATTGCTAAATCAAGCTTCCACACTGTCACTAAAGCTTCACAGTGCGCTAGTTAGATACTCATCAACGCAAGACAAACAGAGCGGAATCGATGGACGAATTAGAATACAACCAGAACGCTAGCGCTTTCTTCTACTTCGTCCAAGCGACAATGATTACGAAGTGACTAATTTCGAAGTTGTTCGCAAGGAAATGAATGAGCTATATCTTGAAGGAACCCGCCGCGGTGGCTCAGTGGCTAAGGCGTTGCGCTGCTGAGCACGAGGTCGCGGGTTCGATTCCCCGCCGCGGCGGTCACTTTTCTGATGGAGGCGGAAAGCAAAAACGCCCGTGTGTACGAGATTTCGGCGCACGTTAAAGATCCCCAGTCCGGAGCCCTCCACTACGGCGCGCCTCATCGCCTGCGTTGCGTCGGCGCGTTAAACCCTACAATCAATCAATATACCTTGAAGGAAGCATTCAATGACCTCAGCGTAAAAAAACGGCTTCTGATTAGCTGTTGGTCCAGTAAAGTAAATAATGGGGTTCACAGGGGTCCTTTCCATCCCCCCCCCCCCCCCCATTGAAAGGAATTTCTTAACCCTCTGTTATCAAACAAAATGGCTGCCATGGAAAGATGTATGTCCTGCCTTGTGATATTTCTGGATTTACGCCACTGTTCTTGTCTATGGCTACGATCCAGCAGGTTGTCTGCCACTGTGTCCGGTTGCAGAACGTGCGAACACCATTTGAACTCTTCGAGAAAATTGATTGGAGAATAAAAATTGGCTGGAGATTAGGATTCTCTTTAAAGCGCTTTTGGGGCGCAGCCGCATTGCGCTGAGGCAACCCTCACTCGTGGGTTCTCTCGACGGCAGCGATGATGAGCCTCTGCGTCGGCGGCGCGAAGTGCGTCTCAGGAAGGGACCGCGACCCGTGTTTAGGCAGTGAACGCACAGAATCGCCACGCGCACGCCCCCCTCACGTTTTTGCCAGCGTCGCACAGACGAGCGTCTCGTGCGGGCACAGAATAGCGCCCGCCTCCGACACCGCACACTTTCGGAGAGCACTCGCGCCGCCACGGCGAAGCGCCTTCCCCTCACAATTCCGCGACACTCTCCTCCTTTGGTTTCTTTCATTATTAGGCGTTGTCATCATGCACTCGGTATAAATTTCACTATTCGGTCTTGCCATCATTCGCACTGTTGCGACAAAAACGCGGCTCAGCCCTGAAATGACCGCCAAAAGTCTGCGGCTTGAAAGGTCCTCTGGCCTCAATATTAATTATATAATAGGGCTTATATTGCCCCTGAAAATATCTCCTCCCTGCAAAGCACGTGTTTATAGGTGACGCGCATTTAAGGAATCCCTGTAAGCTTTGTCTCTGTGAGCCGGCTTTCCCGTCTCCCTTGTGTCTCGCAGTGAAGTACGGCATCCACGAAGGGAGTAGAATTACAGCCCCACTTCACAGTCCTCTCCACCGCAGCTACTACTTTCTACTTCCTACTTCCAGAGTTGGGTATGCTCCTCGGCGCGTACGGCGCCTCTGTCCCACTGCCGTTGCGTAATGCCGCGCGCTACATGCCAGCCACCTGTGCGGTGCACCAGAGACTGCGCCGTGATTGGCATAGCCGCGCTATAACACAACGCCATTGTCTGTACCCCTCAGGCATTTTGTCCCTAGTGTTTAACGGGGATATGTCGCCGCTGTTCTTGTAATTCAGCATTGCAGATCCCCAAAGTAGCTTAACCGCAATGCGCCAAATCCCACGAGAACACCGCTTTCGCTAGACTTTCCTCTTCACAACGTGGAAGGGAACAAAATCTATGAAGGGAACAAAAGGTTATGCAACCACTCACCAAGAAATTATAACCATCGAACTTCGGTTCCCCCGAGTAATGAAGGCAATATTTGGCAAGAGAAAGCGCATTTGTAAAACGGCAAGAAGGAGTAACTCAAAGTCAGCATGAAGAGGGTGCCATAATGCACAACTTGAACTCAATAACTATCAATACTTTATGTATCGGTTTTCTCATGTCAGCCTACCAAAGATGGCTGAGTTAACTCCAAACTGAGCTGGCAAATATTTTCATTCCTTGCTTCTTGATTGATAATATTTAGAAATTCTGACCGCCAGCGAAATGGCAGCGACTTTCCAAATGTGGCTAATGATAAAAAAAGCCCACCTACCTTCTTGGGGAATCTCCTCCATGCTGGCGGAAGCTTCGGCAACTGAAGGCAGTTCTTCAGCTCCAGCGTCTTGGGCAGCAGCGTCGACCTCCTCCTCTGTGCCGGGGCTCCCCTTGCTGTCGTCATGCTCCGACGGCGCGTTTTCACTGGTCATTTCGACCGTTATGGGGGCCCCGCTTCCAACGGCGCCCGCGGCGATGACCAGCGCCGGGTTCCTGGGCAGACCTTCAGCCTCTTTCTTGTCGTCCTCAGCGTTTAATGCCAATGTTTTGGAGTCGATCACTACCATATACTCTGCGTGGTAAAATTTACAATAGTCCTTACAACTGTGAGGATTGATAAACAAGTACATTAAATACACATATACATTAGATAAATGTTTTTATTTTATCTTCAATAGCCCAAATGATTTCCTACCCATAGTGATCGGAGAAATGTCCATCACGGCATTTGTGGCTGCCCATTGGCCAAGTGACCATGGTTGTCACAGTAACCATAACTGGCTCCAAGTCTGCCCTCCACAAATTTGCCGGCATACGGGTATCTGCGACCACTGCTCGCATTTTTCATATTTCTCGTCTTTGTTGCTGCAGATGTCTCGTCCAAAGAACAGGGCTTTCGTCATTTCTGGAAAATGATTTAGTGCACAAGAAAGCCCAAAGGCTGAGCTCCTTGCGCAACCTCAGTAACGACGACGGTTCTCATTTCCCACCCAGTACGACAAGCGACGTCAGCCTCTCGTATCGAGACGCTACGCATAAGTACGTATCATCATTCCCCTCTAATTCGCTCACACTTCTCGCCTCTTAATCCTTACACGAATAAGCGCTAATTCACCGCATGGAGACAAGGACACACCGGGTTCTGTTCCTAACCTCAATGTCTGCCGTTACAAATATCCAGAGGCGATACAAGGGCATGTGAATGGTGCCAAAAGCACGCATTACTTGCGGGCATTTTTGATACGTTTATTTCAAGGGCCGGGGGGGGGGGGGCGGTCAAACGGGGAACGCAGCGGTTTTCCCTCTCTGTCGCATACTCGGTCAAATTGGGCAAAATAGTTTCTTGAAGGCTTGAAGTCTGGAAGAACTAGGCAATTTCTTGCTAGTGGTTTCGACCCTTTAGGGATAAGCGAGAAGTTAAGGTTCGCGGTTTGTAAACATACTAGAAATTTTCTTCAAAACCATCCCCGCCAAGATTATTTTGTTGAGATCCTTGTCTTAATTCAGTAACTTTATCACAGGTCACAGGTCTAATTGTTGTGAAATAGTACAGCTTCTCTATGTATCCGCTTTGTGTGATACTCAGGTGAAATCTGCACATTGTTCATTGTTTTACATAAACTGCGGCTGGCATGGCAGGTGTTTTGTGTCCTGCCTTAGTTATTTCTTTGTAAGTTGCCCAAGGAGAATATTTACACTACAAAGTTCAGGACTTCTTATCAGCTGTGAGTGCAAAAGCAGTAATGTCCAACATCGCCGGGCCGAGTGCTCCTTAGACCCTTGTATAACTTGTAATGTTTTCGAGCTCTTCTTCGGGGAATATGTGGACGGCCTCCTTTCGCTAATGCTAAGATTGCGGACACCAAAAACATTGACGCTTCATGCTACATGGCGGCGCAGTATGTACAGTCGCGCAGGGCCGCCTCGCTTGCTGGTGACCGTAGCGCCACTGTGTAAAGCGGATATGTGGTGCTATGTAGGCATATAACCACACCAAATGAAAGAGTTTTGGGTGAAGCGCTGACCAATACCTACCTGAAGGTAGCGCGTGACCGAGCTCAGCGGAGGGCCGCGCCGGGCGCAGAGGGAATGTTGCGCACATGCGCTAGAGGGGCCAGGGGAGAAGATTGGTATGCGTCGTGCCAACAACGACTGCGAGAAAGCACACTTGTAAAGCACACTTCTTGGCATGCTGCAGCGTGTGACTCGACGAGAACTTACGGCCAGTCTCTTTCTCTTTACTTGTTTTAAATTCGGTTCAATCGGTACCACGTAAGTCAGGGCGCCACCTCCCCCGCGCGATTGGGCCTCCCACAGGCGCCCACTCAACGAGCACCGTGTGGCCACAGATACAGACTTACAATCTTTGAATACACTTATATACTTCATGCTTCGCTCCTCCTCAGGTTTCACGTTAGTGTAGATGGCCCGAGATTTTTTTGCTCAGCTATGGACATCTTCAAGCACGGGGTTTCCCTTCCTACCCTTTATGTGTCGCCCAACCACAACATACGGTGGTGGTGGTGGTGGTGGTGAAACATTTATTCGAGATGTTCGCGCTTGAAAGCGGGAGAAGCCCTCAGTCCAGGGCCCCTGCTGCGGCTACGATCCTGCGTGCCCGGTCCATCAACTGTCGCTGGTCCTCAACATCCGAACTGCAGAGCGCGGCCTCCCACTGCTCGAGGGTGGGGGTGCGAATAATAGGGGTCGCTGGTGTATTCTGGCAAGCGCACGTGGTGTGGTACAGTGTTGCGTGTTCACTGCACTGTGAGAATTTTGGTGGATATATTGTAGGGTGTATATGATGTGCAGGAAGCTAAGGCGGGGGTATGAGTTGGTCTGTAGTTGCCGCCAGGCTACAGCCTCCTCTCGGGCGAGCCTCACCACTGCCTTGCCAGATGTGCCTATCCACCACAACATGCGCCGCACGTTTATAGCGGTGTTGAAACGATTGAACATTGCGGAGCGCGTTCATCATTGTGTTTCGTAGTGGTAATGGACGCTCGGGTAGGAGGATCAAAGGCCGTTACAATTAGAGATCAAATTTACGCATCTGGACAAGCGAAATTCTTCCCTCCTTCTCCGAGGTGGTGGCCTAAGACTGCAGCTTAGGTCCGTCCATGGCTGGTAATGGCTAAACGTAAGCCCTTGTTGGAGTTGGAGCTTTGCGCCTGACGGGGCTGTGCATCATTGCCTGGCGCGTTAAGCGATACCTAACCGCTTGGATTTTTTGCAAAGGCGACAAAGTCCATCGGGCCTGAATGTATTTATGCATCGCCGCGTGGCGGCCCTTCCGTGTTCAAAGTTGGCAAAAACTACGGTGAAGGTACGCGGACCTACCTGCTACTCCCGGTGTGGGTATGTCGCGGGTGGAACGACCCAGCAGGCGACGACAGAGAAGAAGGGTGTTCAGGATTTTTTTCTGCCTTTATTGGCTCCTTTTACTGAACGAATTAGGTCGACCCCATCGGTACAACTTATGATATCTATTGTGCAGTAAATTTGGGATACACGGCACCAGCAAGATGTGCAGCCTGCCCTTCCCGACCCCATCCACCCAAGCCCACTTTACTGCTGCAGGTCGCTTGATTTGCTAAAAAATACATAACTGATAAACCAGGTTTTCATCATTGCAACTTTCATTTCCCGGCATTCTTTTAGCAAATATATGTATATTGAAGTCCTATCAATTTACAATAAGTGCCTCTGGGCGATCCCCTTCTGGGTACATTCCAGAAACATTGAGGGCATCATCATCATCAGTTCTTGTTCTCTGTGGTAAAGCCCTTCCTGTTTTCCAACCTTTAAAGGGACAATGGGTTGATTTGTAAGCATTCAGGGATTAGTTCCACAAATTGAAGTCTTCTGTAGGCCTTCTTTCGACCACTCTCGCTGTATTTACGCGAATTTGTTTAGTATAAAAAGGAATTCGAAAGTGGGCGTTGGTGGTGATTTATTAAGAAAGGAGGGAAAAGAACTGGGGAC
The DNA here is from genome assembly GCF_048455015.1 of Haemaphysalis longicornis. Taxonomy (NCBI): domain Eukaryota; kingdom Metazoa; phylum Arthropoda; class Arachnida; order Ixodida; family Ixodidae; genus Haemaphysalis; species Haemaphysalis longicornis. The sequence continues at coordinate 2,247,209 of NW_027526371.1, forward strand.
ATTACTGAACTTAACCGGGAGTTCCCTCTCACACAACCCAGCTCAGGGAGGGAGAGTGGTGGTGCTGAAGGATAGGAACCGGAAGAGAGAGGGAGGAAAGAGGAGCGAGAGAGGAGTGGGGGACAGTATATGTCGCGTTCATCTCGTTCATGCTCGATGCCTAAAATGCTGCGCTAGTCGTGTCTCTACCAGGAAGTTGAGTAGGTGCTGAAAGACCTCCCGTTGGGTGGTGTCCGGTCCCATGGTGCGGCCCGGAGTTCCTCTCTCGCGGTGTCATGCTGGCGGCAAAAGCACAGTAAGCGCTCGGGCCTCTCGGGATCTGGACAGTCGGCCCAGGTAAGGGACGCCCGGTGGCCCTGGCGGTGCAGGAGGGCTCCCATGTAGGAGCAATTAAGCCGCAGGCGAACCAGCAGCGACGGGGAGTATCTGCTGATGCGCCTGGGCAGGACTCGTGGGGACTGGTTACTGACACTTGGGCATCTGGATGCATGGCCTCCACTACTCAGGCCAGGCTGGTCCTTGCAGTGTCAAATGACCCCATCTCGCGGGAGGATGGCACCCCGCCTGGCGAGTACCCTTGGCCTGGGTGTCTAAAACCTCGTTGACCGCGATGCCCACGTGCGATGGCAGCCAATGAATTCGCAGTGGACAACCTTGGCCCTCCTCCACATGGAGCTTTCCCGCCAGCACCCGCTCCACGTAGCCGCTGGTGCTGGCTGGCTGGTCGGCGGCGTACGGACGGAGGAGGGCAGACCGGGAGTCAGTAAGGATGATGGCCCCGGACGTGAATCTCCTGATATACAAGAAGATCCGCGGCTAAGTGGAGTCCAGCCTGCTCTGCGTTGGTGGATGAGGTGGGGAAGGGCCGGCTGCACATCTGGCTGGTGCCGCGTTCTGGGGCCGTGCAGGCGGCTCCTGCTCTGCCCGTCGACTGTTGCATGGAGCCATCTGTGTACCCCTGCAGAAGTCCGCAGCATCGTCCTGCAGCAGGGCGGCAACCTCTTAGTGGATTACCGGGGGTGTAGTGGACCTCTTGTTTCATACCCCGCTAATGTGATGGCGATGCGTAGAGCCTGCCCCGTGTCTGGGGTAGGTGACTCCAGCCGGGGTCACTGCGACAACGCCACGTGACAATCGTAGGTACTGCGCCGCATGCCCATCCGAGAGTTGGGCCGTCTGCGGTAGCGCTAGAGGAGCGCCGCGCCGTCCGGTGTGTCCTGCAGGCGGTGGATATGGTTGCAGCCCGACCTGCAGGGCCCGCATGTGGATAGGTTAGGAGCCTGCCTCAGTGTACGTCGCCGCCAGCGGAGATGTTTTCGGAAGGCCCAAGCAGAGGCGGATGGCCCGGGGCTTATCCGCCTCCAGCTCCTCCCATCGGCGCGGATTGAGGTGCACTAAAGGCACAGCATAGAGGACGGCAGACGACGCCATCCCGTGGAAGACCCGCAGGGCCACGGTGTGTGTGCAGCCCTGTCCACACGTCAGCAACCTTCGTATGCCCTAGTGGACCCTCGTTGTGCGCTGCCGGAGCGCCTTCACCGGAGGTAGCCAGGACAACTGGCAGTCGACCAGGAGCCCCAGATACTTGGCGCTCGAGCACCTCGGAAGAGACTGGCCGTTCAAGAAGAGCGGTGGTGTCCTCTTGTGTTCCCCCTAGCCCCTCGGGTGGAAGGAAGGAAGGAAGGAAGGAAGGAAGGAAGGAAGGAAGGAAGGAAGGAAGGAAGACTTTGTTGAATGCCTGCAACAGACACAATGTGTACACTGCGCCCGGACGTAGCCACTCGTCGATCCCGACGTCACCCATACTCGGACCACCCCTTCGCTACTCCCTACGGGGTTGGACGCCGCTGCCCCATATGGGAGGGCGTCGCCCCGCAGCTTTCACTCCGGTGCTGCTTTTCGAGGGCCGACAGGACCTGCTGGGCGGCTGATAGTCGGGTGTCCTTGTCACAACTGCGCACTGCTTCTTGGATCCACGGCGGTAGGTCTGTCCTGGTTGCCGCCTCGTTAGGTCGCACTTCACATTCCCAGAGTAAGTGGGCGGTCGAGGCCCTAGCATTGTTACATAACACGCACGTGTCGTCCGTATAGAGTTCTGGCTGTATGTGCTTCATGACGACCGGGGTCATCAGTGAATTCGTCTGCAGCTGTCTGAACGTGGACGCTTCCTCCCTGGTTACCTCGGGGTGAGGCGGTGCCAGCACCCTTCTACAATTTCTATAATATTTGGTGATACCCTGAAAGGTATCGTACCTGTCCTTCGTCTCGGTCCACCACTCTGCAGACGATTCAACTGCTGCCGCGCGGCCAGCTAATCCTCGCGCGACTGCGTTCGCCGTCTCGTTGTGGTTGGTGGCGAGTTCCGATACCTCGTACACCGCATGGGCGGGAAACCACTTGATTGTCACCTTGCGTCCGTCGATGTTTACCCGCTCGAGCACCCGCACCGCTTCACAGTACAGCCAACCCTTGGCGAAACTGCGCACTGCACTCTTTGAGTCGCTATGCACCGTCGTCGTCTCTGGGTCCGCGATGGCCAGGGCGATGGCCAGCTCTTCTGCTCGCTGCGCGTCTCTCGTGACGATGCCCGCGGCGCTCACCGTGACTCCCGTCTTCCCATCTATCACTACCGCCGCGAAGCACCGGCGGTCGCCGTACTCTGCGGCGTCGACGAATCTGGTGCGCGGAACGTTCAGGTGATGTTTCAACACAGCCTTCGCTCTGGCCGCTCTCCTGTCCGCGTTTTGGGTCGGATCCATGTTCTTTGGTAGCGGGTACACTCGGACGGCGTTCCGGACTGCCGCCGGTACTTCGCGCTCTTCCTGTTTGCCGAGGCTTTGAGGGTCAGCCACCGTCTCCATTCCGAGACGGGCGAGAATGGTCCTCCTCGTTCGCGAACCCTTGAGCCGCTCTATTTGGCCGACCCGCTGGGCTTCCATTATCTCCTCCAGCGTATTATGTATACCCAGCTGGAAGAGCTTTTCTGTGCACGCGCTGTCGAGCACGCCTATGGCTGCCTTGTACGCCTTCCTCATGGCCGCGTTCAGGCGGTTGCGCTCCTGAAGCAACCAGTTGTGGAAGGACACCGCGTAGGCGACGTGGCTTATCGCGAAGGACTGGATAAGTCTGAGCAGGCTGTCCTCCCTCATCCCGGATCTTCTGTTCGCCACTCGCCTGATCAGCTGCGTTGCGGCCGCTACCTTGCCTACCAGTCGGGTGACCGTGTCGTTGTTCCAGCGGTTGCGCTCGATCAAGAAACCCAGCCCCCTGATCTTGGCTACCTTCGGGATCGCCTGCCCGTTGCTCGTGCGCAGGCTGATGTCGCTCTCCTGCTTGGGTCTGGATTTCGGCGGAATTACCAGTAACTCCGACTTGTTCGGGGAACAGATAAGGCCCGTGCCCCTCAACTGGTCTTCTATGGCATCCACCGCCTGTTACAGGGAAGACTCAACGTGTCCGTCGCATCCGCCCGGCACCGACAGCGTGATGTCGTCCGCGTATATGGTGTGGCGGACCTCGGGTATGGCTTCCAAGCGCCTTGCGACTCCGATCATAACAAGGTTGAATAGCAGCGGCGATATCACCGAGCCCTGGGGTGTTCCCACGCTTCCTATCTTCTGTTCGTCCAGAGAGTGGTCTCCCGCTTGAATATTGGCCGTGCGTTCAGAGAGGAAGTCGCGCACGTAGTTGTACGTGCGCTCCCCCATCCGCAGGGAGCCGACTTGGGACGGGATGGCCGAGTGCTTCACTTTGTGAAAGCACTCTGCAGGTCCAGTCCCACGATCGCCTGGTTGTATTTCGTCGCGTTGTCTATGACCTCTGCCTTTATCTGCAACATGGCGTCTTGCGTGCTCAGTTTGCTCCTGAAGCCGATCATCGAGTGGGGGTACAGATCGTTCTTCTCTAGGTACGCCTGCCACCTGTTCAAGAGGACGTGTTCCAGCACCTTCCCAACGCAGGACGTCAGCGCATTACTGCGCTGATTAAAGTCAAGCTTGACGACTGAGTGAATCGGCGACATCGGTATGCTCCGCGGTTATCAGGCGTAGCGTTTCGCTGCCCTTATGCGTCATACAAGCGATGGGCGCGACCTCCGTGGTCGCGACCGTCTTTTTCTGTGATCACGCCATAAACTTGTTAACGTGGCAGCAGGCGATAGCATGGCGGCGGTGGCAGCCGGGAAGGTGATAACGCAACAAAGCTTGCATTGAAGCAGAGAGCTCAACTGTGTTACTAAAAGTGATTGAAAGAAATAAACAGATACAGTAAAAAAGATTATGTGGTGTTCTTTAGCTCAACATCCCCCTTTTGCTCGCGTTTGGATCAACGATACTCGATCGCCTAGTGGTGTTGACGCCGAATTTGACCTGCAGAAATGTGTTTCCCTTGCCAACCTTGCTACCATCTAATTTTTTATAATACATGCCTAGGGTTTTATATCTTCTATGGGCAATATTTCATACCTTGGTTATGATCTCTATGAGTGTAGCGTCAGATTACACTGAATGTCGTCAGAGCTAAACGTGCATCGCGTCACTGATTGCTTACGTTGTGCTTACGCGAAAAATGGCGAATTTCCCGGGAATTTGTGCAGTCGAGAATAGGGCCCCAGGTAGCAGAAATTAACTCGGAGCACTCCACTACTCCGCGCCTCTTAGCCCACGTGTGGCTTCCGGGCGTGAATGACCGAAAATTTAATTTTTTATGTTCATGTGGAGAGGTGCTTTGGTGGGGTGTCGTCAGTTGCGGGAACGGCTGGCGACCGTGTCAGCCGTTCTTGCTACTACCGACAGGGCCGTACAATGAACTTAACTGCACAGGCGCGACACCTGCTGAACATGCGTGTCCTTTCTTTCGCCTCCGCCGTAGTATCATATTCCTCCTCTCCACAATTCAGTTTCGGCTGCACCATATTCCAGGTTTAGGCGAACACTCTGATTTCGCTGTCTCAGTCGTAGCTTCCGCGTAGCAGCAATGACGTATTTCCGCGGACGCTTGATGAGCACGGCTGATTGTGGGCGGCCAGGGGGAAATCGAAAAAAAAATGGGCCTAATAATGTTCTCGCGTTTGTGGGGATTCTCCCCTGTGAGCGCCCACGTTAGGCCGTTTCAAACTGCCGCGCGCCACCTCTCCTGCCATCTGGGAACACACGGCAGAAAGACTGTGCGATGGAGGGGGGGCGTGGCACATCTTTGGGCACGCTAGATAAGGGCAGCGGTGCTTGGTAGCGGGGGGAGTTGCCGGCCGGGAGCGCCCCAGCCGGGATGTATAGTCAGCCCAGCTGTTCCACATGTTCCACATGTTCCTCATGTTCCACATGTTCCTCGAACGAGCGTGAAAAGACAGTGACGTCGTCGAGATAACACAAAGCGAATTCGTGTTTCGCGTCACCCAGAACAATGTCCATCATCCTTTGATATGAACTGGGGCTATTGCTTAGACCGAAAGGCATACGCACGAATTCAAACAACCCTCGGTGACATGTAAACGCGGTCTTCGGTACATCGTCTGGGTGCATTTCTATTTGTAAATAGCCACGTGAACAATCCAAGGCCGTGAAATACTTCGCGCCTGCCACGGCATACGTTATTTCGGTCACCGCCGGGAACGGATAGGCATCTCGTTCCGTCATGGCATTCATTTTTCGGTAGTCGACACAGATTCGCATAGATCCATCTTTCTTACCGACTGGGACGACGGGGAACGCCCAAGGACTCTTTGATGGACGAATGACGCCGGTGTCGAGCATCTCGTCCAAGGCTTTGTCGAAAAGCGCTCTCTTGGGGGCGTTCATTGGTCGTGGGCTGCATCGCCATGGTTTTGCGTTCCCAGTGTCGATGCGATGCTGCAAGACATCCGTTTTTCCTGTTTTTTCCGTGAACATGTCCGCATACTGGCGCAGGAGGTCTTCGAGCTGTTTGCGCTGAGACGACGTTCCTTTGAAATTCTGCAGCTCCTGTAACAGGTCTGCCGGCAGGCTTTCAGTCGACAAAGCAGCGCGAGACCTGCAGGGTAACGGGGGACCCGCCGAGGTCTCAAACGGGAAAAAACCTGGGTCGTCGCCAAGGTAGTACCCGCCAGCTCTGATGTCCAACCGCATAGCAACATCTGCGATAAAATCTGTGCCTAGGATCATGGCAACCGACAAGCCCTTGAGATACAAAAACCTTTGTCTCTTAGCGCGGGAGCTAACCGATATGCGTAACCGAACAGCGTTTGTGCTCTCCGCGGCCGCGCTCGACGCCATCCTAAGCATAACTTCGGTATGGCGAAATTTTACCCGCTTTGCCTTGCAGTGTTCGAAAAGCATATCGCCGATAAGGGAAACTGTGGAACCGGTATCAAGGAGTGCAGTTACGATCTTGCCGAGCACTTTGACACGAATGGTTGGTGACACTAGCTTGGGGGGATACTGCATGCGATCCACCGAAGGCACAAGAAACGATTTACCAGGTTTGTTGGCCCGCTGCGACTCGCTGCCTGGCTTCAGCGACGCCGGGACGTGAAGTTTCCCGAACGCGGAAATCTGTCCTCGGTGGCGGGCCTCTGCTGACGGGCCTGGTTGCGTCCGTACCACATTCGTCCGCCGGATGGCTCGTCTTCGTGTGGGACCGGGCGGCCCACGGCCCCGTAGCCCACGTTGGCTGGGACCGGGTGGCCCACGGCCCCGTAGCCCACGTTGGCTGGGACCGGGTGGCCCACGGCCCCGTAGCCCACGTTGGCTGGGACCGGGTGGCCCACGGCCCCGTAGCCCGCGTTGGCTGGAGTGCGGTCACGGTATCGGTTCTGCGGCCGCCTTCTTGGTGCAAATTCGCCCGGATCCAAAGCCCGGTGTGTCGCGGACTGCGGCGCCCACGACTGGAAAGCGCCAGGCCCGTTCCAGGCACAGCTGGGCTCCAAGGATTGGCTCGGCGTTGGCGGTGGTGCATACTGCAATTTGGCGAGCAGGCACTCCTGAATAGCGCGCGCGTTCGAAGCAACTGCATTCAAATCCGCGTACGCTTGAGCATACAAATACGGCTGGAACCGAGGATGGCACTGCCGTAACACACGGGCAACTTGCTCAGCTGAAGTAGTCTCTGGGGCCGCTCTCCTGTATAGTTCCTGCATAGCGCGTACATACTCTAACAGGCTTTCGTTAGGGTGTTGCGTCCTGAGATCTAACTCACGGAGAATGCGAGTCTCGTATCCAGGCGGAAGGAACTCAGTCCGAAAGCTTACCACAAAGGTGGCCCACGACGCAAACGGGGACTGCAGGCTCCACCAGCAGGCTGCAGGCCCTTGGAAAACCAGTGGCAATACCCTGGTTAGCATATGAGTGTCCGACGCTCCGACGGCGGCCTTGTAGACATCGAGCTTATCCAGGAAATCCGCGACGGACAGACGGTCGTCATAGCCGCGGTAGGTTGGGATGTCAGGCTGAAGACGGGGCGCCGGGTCTTGTAGAGTGCCCAGGTGTTGCGTAAGAGCTTGACATAAGCCGGCCACTGTGGTGAGAGCTTCGCTGAAGGCGGTGTCGGGGGCCGTGGCCCCGACGACTGTTCCCGAACGAAGTTCCTTTCCGTCGGCAGCGGACTTCATTGCTGGACGCCAACGAAACTCCGAGAACCAACGAACTCGGGCGAAGGAGCTACAAAGATGCCACCGTATAAATCGAGCACGCACCAGCACAAAGTCAACTGCGGGTAATGCTTATCAGTTGCGGCGCTCGCCGGAAAACTGGACATTCGGTGCCGCGGAAAAGAAAGCTGGGTAGTGCGCAGGCTCGTTGAAAAGAAATGAAGTCGGTCGTAAGAGCAACAACATTATACCCGGCTTTCAGCAGCAAAATACATTTCGCTAAGCTGAAGTGCTAAGTTCCAGAAACAGCTGCCGCTTGCAAACAAATGCACGAAAGTTTTAGTCGCAATTTGCTCCTGTGCGTAAGCGTCTTGCTGACAAAGGACTGTGCTAGCCTAAATACACGTTGGGCGCCACTGTGGGTTCAGGCAACGGCCTCGTCAAAACATCACGCACAGAACATTGCAAGAGGAACAATTGCGCTTTACTCAAGCAGTGGAAAATGAAATATAAATGGAACAGGGGATACAATCAACCAAGCACATAACAAAAGCACTTCAGGGTCCCAGGGCTTACGGTACGGCGGGACGAACGGCGGGCCTTGCTGACGTGCGTCTTCTTCGAGGTGGCTGACGGCGGTGGCTTCTCTCTTGTGACCGGCGGCGCTCCCGGCCGGCAACTCCCCCCGCTACCAAGCACCGCTGCCCTTATCTAGCGTGCCCAAAGATGTGCCACGCCCCCCCTCCATCGCACAGTCTTTCTGCCGTGTGTTCCCAGATGGCAGGAGAGGTGGCGCGCGGCAGTTTGAAACGGCCTAACGTGGGCGCTCACAGGGGAGAATCCCCACACGTTCAAATGTTAGCAGTCAAGCAAAAGCAAATGCGAACGGTCTGGCCCAAATTCTCCGGTGTGGTTTTATGTTCCGGGCTGTCATTTTTTGAACATGTCGATCAGGTAAGCACCTCAAGCACAGTGGAATATTAAGGAACGGCGATGCGGTGCTAGCCTATAGGCGCCGCAGCGCGTTGTGTCAATACCATGTATGAAAAATGATGGTAATGTTAACTATCTTCAGGAGCAGTGCATGCGCCAGATATCATTTTGGGGGCCATTTTGCATTAGTTTATTTTCTCTCTGTGTGTCTGCACATCGAAGTCGCGCATGGCTCGTGCTCACCTGCCGATACAGAAACAATCAGTAGGCAATGCTTGGCGATAGGCAAAATCAGTAGCTTTGTCGTTTTTTAAAGCAAAGCTTTTTACCTCTGCCCCCCAAGAGTTCTTTCGCGACCATTGGTGTCTTCAGAAAACTCCCGCGACCAAATAAAAGAATTTACTGACTCCGCCAGTAATCGAACTTGGCTGTGAATTGAATAAAATATTTTTCAATACGAATAGTAAAAGCTGGCTGCAAATTGAATATTTTCAAACCACACTACCTTTGCTTTGGTGTTTCTAGAGTGTATAAAACATAACTACATAAAAAAAGACAGCTTAGGCAGTCAGCACTAGACACATTTCAGGTATTTGTGCTTGACATGCAAAAAATTTAATGTAACAGAGAAAATAAAAAATCGACATGCAAAGCAGTGCAACAAGAATTTTGCATACATTTCCATGGAGAAATATGGGTTCTTCAAAATACTGTGAACACAGTAGGCATATTAAGTATATTTAATATGATTGGCAGCAGTTCCCCCCCCCTCAATCATTGAAAGGAGGCTGGGCATGCTAGGTGCTGGTGAGACCTCACCAACAAGCCAGCAATGGCACTTGATTTCTCAATCGTGCTATTATATGTACAGGAAACCTGTTTTAGATTATAAATTTTGCTCTCGTAGTGTTGCACTTGATCTAATATACACCACAGTTAGCGAACACTTGTTTGGTGCAAGGCTTCTGCAGTTGGGATTTTGGCACGGCTTCGGTGTCATGCAGAAAAACCAACCCATAAGGTCTTGCCACGTAGTGAAGCTTGCAAGTCTTGCGAAAGAGCAAACATTCGTTGCTCTACTATTTGTAAATTTCATTTACGTATTTGAAACAAAGCTGCAAATCGAACATCAATAACTATTCACAAAGTATTCTAAGTTTTGAATGTTCACACACCTTCAAATATACTGCCTGGTCACTTCAGTATAAGTGTATAATAAGTTTATGCAAAAAATTTCATGAATGAAAGTTAAAAATGCCGTAAGGTGTTCATTATGCAAGCTTGTCGCATTTATTTGAAATCATTGATAAGCATTGGGTGCAGTTGATTGGATGTTTAACCTCTCTGTCTTCCCTAGACTATCTCCTTCCTCCCTTTACAGGGTGGGCATTCATAGGGGCACGTGTTGGGTAATATGTTGTGTTGTATGTTTGGGTTTGTAGGCATCTGTACAACGGCTTTGGACTTAGAGGTCAGTGATGGAATCTGGCGGGTCTTTTCTACTTCCTACGAATCCCTGGCTAGTAAATTTGAGGGCAGCAGAGCATACCGTCTCATTCACTTGTAGTTTAATGAGGTGTGATATCAAAATGAGGTAGATGATCGCTAGGTTTTGTATGCGTCGTAGTGTATTTGAGGTGTGATGCATCCTTCTTGATAGAGGAGACAGGGTTACTGGGAAGCATGGTGGTAGAGGAGTGTGGCAGGCATCAAGGGTTTCTTATGAGTCATTAATGGCAGTCGTCCCTGGGTTTTGTGCTTAAATATGCATCAAAGCAGTGAACTGAATGGAGGTGGCTACGCAGGCTAGTTGGGACTTCATCGTGGAAATTTTGGTCAAATGTCAAGCGTGACTCAAGGAAAGGAGTAAAGAGCTTCATCAAGGAAGCTTCATTTCCTCTCGAGAGTGATTACAAAGTAAACAAAACCCTCATGTGACACTGGTTTAACACCACATGTAAAAAGCAATTACAGCTGCTGCACACTTCACACTAATCATTCAGTAATCTAAAGTGCATCTGTCTCCCATCTATCACATAGGCCTCAAAGATTTCTCGTTCCTGTTTTGTGCCATAGAACTTAAGCACTGTCGTCGTATCAAATTCTGGCATGCAGCCACCTGGCGTGCATGGAGTCTTGGAGTGGAGCACCAAATGAGTTTGTGTTCCATTCGTCAGCAATGCGGCATGCTCCCACCACCGCCTGTTAGGGCAGTGCCTTGTCTGCCCTATGTACCATCAAGATACATTGAAATACGAACAACAAAGCATGTGGATTTCAGTACATGCTGTGCATCATGGTGACTGGCTGTGTAGCCACAGTAGGAACAAGTTACAAGAATTAGTACCCAACGTTTCTCTGTAAATCGCATTTGAGATTGTTAACTGCCGCATTTGGTGCGAGGGTCCACTACGGTTATCAAAATTCGTCACTGTGTAGGATCAAGTAGAACACGACGAAGGCTGATAGCAGAAGCACAAACGGGAACCAAATATGGTTGCGGGCGAAATCAATATTTTCACAGACCGAACGGTGCCCTCTCAACACCCACGTGCAAGTTCGTCTAACTGGGAGTACACAATACCTTAGAGAAAATGCACGAAGCTTATCATCACTCCCAAACCTCCCGCCTCAACAGACGAGACACCCTTGAACTCCTCGGATATCCAGTACCGACCCAAGAACAGCTACAACGTGTGCCCCTCCACATCCGTCAATACATTTGTGCAGCTCACATGCCGCGATGTACGCATCAATACGCTCGTCAGGAAAGTAACACCCTAGATACCAACGAAACTAACGTGGATAATTACAAACTTTTTATTTCTGCGCGCCAAGAGCCCTCTGCAATGATTTACAAGAATATGCAGCAGGACCATGACCTCTTGAATGTAATGTTCCAGAGCTTATGACAGCACGCAGCGATTACAAGACACGGGGTTCGACGAACCAAAGCGACGCGCAGGAATCACCTTCGTAGGTCGGAATAGTCTTGTCTTGTTATTTCTTATTCAGCGACCCTGTGGTGTGCGACAAAAGTTTCGTGCGAACGATCATTCGGGGCTGGCCACGATTTATTTATTTATTTATTTATTTATTTATTTATTTATTTATTTATTTATTTATTTATTTATTTATTTATTACAATACTCTCCAGGCCTCGGAGGGCGTTACGGAGAGGAGTGGGTAAGGTTTATACAAAGTTTACAATGGCCGTCTTAAACGATGAAGGGTCAGGGTTGCTGGCGATGGAGGCGGGAAGGTGGTTCCAGTCGGTGGCTGTCCTCGGCAAGAATGAATTGAAGTGCACGTTTGTTCTAGAGCTCGGCACGCTAACTTTAAATCTGTGATCAATACGTTCGGGAATATAAGCAGGTGGTGAGAGAAGGTCGTGTTTAATATCAGGATTGGTGAAGTAGATTTTGTGGAAGAGGCAGATGCGAGATACTTTTCTTCTGATAGATAGGTCAGGAAGTCCAAGGTTAGATTTAATAATGGATACGCTAGCGGTGCGGGAGTAGTTAGAAACAATAAAACGAGCTGAGCGGTTTTGGATCGATTCAATTAGGGAAGAAAGAGATAGCTGGTGAGGGTCCCAAATCGCTGAAGCATACTCGAGCTTACTTCTAACAAAAGTCTTATAAAGAAGCAGTTTTAAAGAGACTGGAGCTAGCGAAAAATTACGACGGATGAAGCCAAGCATGCGGTTAGCGTTGTTAGTGATGTAATCAGTATGTTTGTGCCATGATAGATCATTACTTATGTGAATACCGAGGTATTTGTAGGAGAGAACGGTGTCTAATTGTGTTGAGTTAAGAAAGTATTCAGGCAGGTTATGGCGATTAGTAGTGTTAGAGACCCTCATATATTTGCACTTGTTTCGGTTAAGGTTCATGAGCCAGTTGTTGCACCACGAGGATACGTTATTGAGGTCAGATTGTAGTAAAGAAGAGTCTGCGGGGTTGGTTACTTTACGATAGATTACACAGTCGTCCGCGAAAAGTCGTATTGAAGAAGAAACGTGGTCAGCAAGATCATTAATATAAATAAGGAAAAGCAAGGGGCCCAAGACAGAGCCTTGGGGAACCCCGGATGTTACATGGCGCATGCGTGAATTACAGTTATTGGTGGTGATATACTGCGTTCGATTTGTTAGAAAAGCTTCTATCCATTTAAGTAGGCTGTAGCCTAGGTTAAGCTTGCTCAGTTTATAAAGAAGAAGGTGGTGTGACACAGAATCAAATGCCTTCCGGAAGTCGAGAAAGATGCAGTCGGTGACAGAAGCCTGATCAAAGGTAGAGTACAGATCGTTAGTGAAAAGTAGTAGCTGTGTTTCGCAAGAGTAGTGCTTTCGGAACCCATGTTGGAATTTAGTGAAGAAGTTGTTTAATTCAAGGAAAGTGTTGAGATGAGAATACAATATGTGTTCTAGAATTTTGCACGATATACTAATTAGTGAAATGGGTCTGTAGTTCAACGGGTCAGAAGTGTTACCTTGCTTGGGCACTGGCACCACCTTTCCCGCCTTCTAATCACTGGGGAGGGTAGAACATTGCAAGGACTGTGTGAAGATGTGAGACAAGATTATAGAAGAATACGTTGCAGTGCCCTTTAAAAATTGAGCGGGAATTCCATCAGTTCCAGGGGATGAATTCTTGGTATTATTAATGAGCGATTCAATTCCTACCCAGTCAATAACAATGAAATCCATTGGCGGCAAAGACACATTGTAAGTGCAGGGCAAAACGGCACAATGATTATTACCAAATGAGACAGTAAATGCATCCTGTAAAGCTTCGCAACATTGGTTAGAAGGAATAGCCGCGCCTTGTTCATCGCAAAGGTTGATCAGTTTTTGTTTAGAGCCATTAATTAAATTCCAGAATTTGCGCGGGTTAGTTTCGAGGTAACGAAAAGGTGGTAACGAAAAACTTTGATCTGCTCTCTTTAAGTGCCCGTTTGTACTCAAAAACAGCGATATTGTAAGCGGACCATGTGTCTGCCTTATCTGTCGACACAGCGCGCCGAAACAGGCGCTTTTTTTTGTTGCGGAGCCTGTTAAGGTTAGACGTAAACCACGGAGACTTGTAATTAGAACGTACGGTACGGGCGAGTATGTATTTGTCGATCAGTGATAAAGCTTTGGTTTTAAATGCATTCCAATTATCTTCTACTGTGCGATTTTCGAAACTGCTGATGAAAGAATCTGTAAACTCTTCAAGTTCTATATTGATGGCAGCAAAATCACCCCCTGCATAATCTCTTATTATCTTTGTAGTTTGTTCTTTACGAGGAAATTTGCTACTGTAAGTAAATTGTAGTATACAATGGTCACTTAGACCGCTTAGGTATGTCACAGGTGAAATGGTGTCGGGAGTAGTGGTGAGGATTAGGTCAAGCACATTGGAGGAAGTAGGCGTAACGCGTGTAGGTTTTGTTACCAGTTGGGTTAGGTTGAGATCCTCACAAAGGCTAATGAACCTTGTGCCTTCATATGAACGGGCAACAGGTGGGTTACTAACTCCCTTCCAGGAAATATCCGCAAAGTTAAAATCACCCAGGACGAAGATTGGCGAGGCGGGATATCGAACGACTAGGCTGTGTAACGCGTCGTACAGTGTGTCGCAACGATGTCCACCGCCCAGTGTTCCAAGCCCTTGAACTGTCGATCATGCCCAGCCGAGACCAACCACAATATGACCCCCCGGGGCGGGTAGGGGGGCATGTTAAGGGACAATCTCCCTCCAACGTCGACGTGAAGCTGCTGATTGATAAAAGGAAGAGGTTCTTGACTGTGGGCCAGCGGTTCGCTGACCCTTTTCGTCCCACTTATCTTTAGGGGCAACAAACATTTGGGTACCCGACACGGTATATTATAAGCATTCTAAGCGTGCTTTTAGGATACCCGACACGGTATATTGTGAGCATTCGGGGGGTGCTTTTAGATAATTCATGCACCAGATATCATTATCGCAGCCAGTGTGGGTAGCGAGGGGTACCCCTCCCAACATCTGTGCTCTATCGCCATTATCATCTGTGCGTACTCATAAACATCGTCATTGCTCTAGCTCTGCTCGAAACGTTCGCACTGAGCGCCCTACTGAACACCGTCTTGGGGTAAAGTTATTACTCGTGATTACTCGTTTACTCGTTATTATTACTCGTTTACTCGTTATTACTCGTTTACCTAACCAGGTAAAGTTATCACTCGTTCTGGCCAAGTACCATGCTTTATTTGACGTTCATTCGCTTGGCCTGACACAGATTACTGCAACAGAGCATCGAATCGAAACGCATTGATGGGCCGGGATTAGACGCAGACCATACCGCGTCTCCTCGTCAGAGCGGAAGTTAATTGATGAAAACCATGCGGATATGCTCGAACGGAAACTTCTTCGCCTATCGACAAGTTCATGGTCCTCTCTCCATGTTCTGGGTGGGAAAACGGATGCCTCTGTGTGGTTCTGTGTTGATGAATTGACGCTGACTAATAACCCCCGGAAAGACGTCTATCCTATGCCCCTCAAATATGATGTCTTAGACTGTTTGTAAAGAGCTGAATACTTCTCAAGCCTGTACTGCCTGTACCGTCGTTAACGTTATTGGCAAATCCGGATGCACGAATTAGACAAGCAGACGGCATTTACCACCCCAGATCATCTTTACGACTGTAATGTAATGACGGTTTGCCTTTCCAACGTGCCGGCTACTTTTGAACAACTGATGGACAACGCTCTTTGTGGCCTCAAGTAGAAGACATGTGTATGCTATCTGCACGGTGTTATATTTACCACCACATATTCTCATCATCTGGGGCACCTTGACGAAGTACTGACCTGCCCGTCTAATGCCGGACTTCGACTGAATGAGAAGAAATTACGTTTTGTCAGCAAGAGCGTCAAAGTGCTTAACATGTCACCTACAAAAATGTCACCTACAACATGTCACCTACAAAGATGGAAGACAAGACAGCCGCGGTAGTCAACTTTCATAGGCCACTAAAAAAGCTTCCTTGGCTTTGCATCGTACTTGCGGCGTGTTTTATCCTCGCTTCCCATCTTCCCCAGCTTTTACGCGCCGACGTGCCCCTCATTTGGTCAGATGATTGCCAAAGAGCCTTTCAATACCTCAAAGACGCCTTCGCAATGATCCCATCGTGTGCCATTTTGACAATACAGCGCCGACCTTCTTGCATGCTGATCCCAGCGGGTGCATCATTGACTCCATTCCATTCCGGAGGAAGTGATAACGTATTGTAGTCACTCACTGACATCCGCTGAGTGAAATTGCACTATCAGCAAACGAATCAATAGTTAATAGTATGTTTTGTATGAATGCCTTTTGTATGGTCCATTCAGTTTTGCCCATAGTTGCACGGCCGTCATTTCACCACCGTCACAAATGATCATGCTGTCTGTCGGCTGTAACAGATGAACAATTTTAAAGGCACCTGCGCCGTTGGTCCCTGGACTTGTAGGAGTTCGACTTTACCATTATGTTCAAATCCGGTAGAATGCATGAGATGCATTCTACCGGACCATGCCCACCTTTACCCATGATCGGACCTTTCCCCATGCCCACTACCTGCCTCATCGTCCGCTGCCTGCACCCAGTCACAGAAACCAGGTTTTCCGATGACACCCATCAATCATTCAATGGATGTGTTTACCAACCTGCCATCGATTCAACGGGCAGATTCGTATTGCTGTAGTCTAATCGACCGCCTCTCCTACGGGGAAGGCTCACTTACGGACTCACCTACGTGGCAGAAACTTGGAGTCTCACTAAAAGATTTCAACTTAAACTGACGACGACTCGGGAGCAATGGAGCGGAAGATGGTAGGTGTAACGTTACGGGACAAGAATAGAGCGGAATGGATCAGGGATCAAACACGTGTTAAGGACATATTAGTAGCAATTAAGAAGAAGAAATTGGTGTGGGCAGGGCATGTAATGCGAATAGGCCTTTTCGTGAAAGTCTACGTTTTTTTTCCCGTGTCCGTCTCAGTGTTCTTAACAAGCACAACTTACCCTCAAAAGAATGCTACACCAACTGGCCCGACATCAAGCTTTACTGAATGTAATGCGAGGGCAGGATAACCGTTGGTCAGTAAGGGTTAGAGAATAGATCCTTAAAGAAGGCAAGTGTGGCAGGGCGGGGGGGGGGGGGCAGAAAGTTAGGTGGGCAGATAAGATCAAGCGCAGCGATCTTCGCTAATCATTTAACTGACTGACGTGAACAAGCTATTCTTAGTGTTTGCTACATGTGTTAAGTGCTCCAGGTATCGTGCGTGAAAGCGGTCGTCTTTGTGAGTGTCAAAATAGGGAAACCGACCCTATTTTCCTGCATCGGCGAAATCAAATGCGGTGTTGCTTAGCCTGAATTCTTGAAGTTAGCGTCGCTAGACGATCGGGACTGGGAAATGCAACTGGGTTTTGCAGCAGTTGCAGCAGTGTCATAGCTTTGGTGCACAAGGCAATTATGTACCGAGTGTGTAGATAACTTCAAGACGCTTGCCTGTTGCGAGCATATTTATTTTTCAGTTGTTGTCGTCAGCAACTAATTCGTTTTTTTCTCGTCTGTTAAACATATGCATCTTCATTACGCTTGGGGATCAACGTTTGCTATTGTCACTAATATTTGTGTTATTGTTGACGGCTTGAAATCTTTCATTGGCCGTTATTACCTCGCCCGAATCGTATGCAACACAGCGTATCAACATAACCTCACCGAGAAGCGTCTGCCGATCGCGCTTCGCCGCTCCTTGCCATTACCCGCCGCTCGACTGCCGCTAGGCGCTTTTCTTATAATTAACATCGATGTTTTCTCCCTTGGCACCATGTAAAAGACACACTGACTGCAATGACTTGTGTTTTGAAAATTGGCAACGATGACGCCATTACAGGGGATTAACGACGCAGCAAAGAGACTAAATGAATGCGTTTCGCTTTCCCGTTACTCCTTAGATCGGCGGGGACGAACAGTTAGTCCGCATTTGTGCACACGCCACACACTCTGCTACAGATACTCCCCTTGAAGATGAACTGTTGCTCCCGAAGACTAACAGCTGTATTTTGGTCCCTATTTTAGTCCTTTTTTGCCTAAGAGTGAGCTCTGCTCGTTGAGTACAACATCCCCGCCCACAGAAAGTGGGACGTCACTCTTCCCTTCGCTACATTTGCTTACAAAACTGCTGTCCGGGCACCACTGGTTACTGCCCCTCCTTTCTTGTTTATGGCCAACAACCTTTTTTTCGGGATTGGCGGCTAGACTGAGCGTCGCTCTGCCCATTGACGGCCATGATATTACCGTATCGTCGCTGTTCATCTCTCGCCATGCAGTAAAGCAGTTAAGTTTTGCCCTCGGCTCTTCGTCGTCAACACCAAGGCAGCTCTTATGCTCGCCGCTCGTTCCCCACGTTACCACTAAATGACGGAGACGACGGAGCTGGACACGTGGACGCCTTCGCCAATGTAACAACTCACGATCATAATCGTTGGACTCGCTCTCCTCGGAACACGTCTAAAACGCACACGTCTAAAAGCCTTAACTCCAGCTGGCTACCTTAGCCGCCTACCTCCTATTCCCCGCTCAGGCGAAATTTTTATTAACAAATATATTGCAAATTCAGCGTACACGCCTGAAACACTTCGCAAGTGGTATACCCCTCACCTGCCCCCACGATGTCCTTACTGCCGTACCACCACTCCATCAGACCTCACACACCACCTAGTTTGGTGTTGCGCAGCTTTCGCCACGCACCGTACATTTCAATCTCCCCAACCCCATCCCGATCCATAACAAACTGATGCACAACTATTATATGAAATAGCGGTTTATTCAATTAAAAGCGGTCTGGCACGGGTTGTTTGAGCGGGTCCTCCCCCGAACGAACTGGTGTATGTGCACAAACCCTATTGCGATCACCATGAACTGGCCCATGAATTGCAGGTTCCAAGAACTGGCCCAGTTATTGACTCTACTGAGAACGACCAGCATTAATTTGTTTATTTTCTCTTACCCTTCCTCCCCATTCCTTCCCCCATCGTGACCAGTGGTCATCCTTTTCTATTAAAGGTTCTCTCTCTCTCTCTCTCTCTCCTCAGAACCTAATTTTTTATCTCATCTCTCGCGCTCTCAAAATTTTCCCTTGCTCAATATTGCTCAATATAACCTCTGGTGCGTTTATTTTTGTATTTTTAGAGCGTCTGGCCGCGCCCAGCCGTCTTATCTAAGTTAGCAGTGAAGGCGCGTTCGCGCCTCTTTCTTTTCTATTCTGCCTAATTTTATAGGAAAAGTGTATCGCCTACCATATACTAAAACAGAATGTCCGTGTTTTATCGCCAAAGTTCTAGGTATGATTTGTTAGCTCTCGAAAGATTAATGCCTAAGTATAAATGCTCGGAAAGCAAACACCGCGGAATTAGGTCCCTGATGCCAGTCAACGCACGTCACTTCGTTGACTTCTTCCGTGCCGCTTGTATTTTTTTTTTAGTTTTTGCGGAACATAAATTCGTTCCAATAAAGTTTGTTTTTTTGGAAGAAACTTGCGCCGTCTTTGGCTACGTGACATCTGGTGAAAGTTCTGGGTACATGAACCCTAAACCCGTGGCAGTCGTCAGGCAAGCCCATCTCGTGCCAGTCGCCGATAGTGAGCGTCTTCAGCCGGAGCTTGGTCTGCTGTGCCCCACCATGACCAGCGCAAGCACCATGACCAACGCTACCAATCCTCCCGCCGCTTCAGAAACCCAGGGAGCCGCCATCACTTCATGGGTCACCTTCGGAGGATCCCGACGGTTGGCTGGAGCAAGTCCAATGAGTCAGGCTGCTTGGAATAGCCACGCATACTTAGTGCTCAAGCATTCTCGCGCCTGTTTCTAGGGTTTAACATTCTTTGCTGAGTACCCCCCCAACCAGGACCGTGTAACTCCTGGTATTTCCACGAAAATGCAGATTTGGCAAAAGTAAGAGCTGTAATTATCATATTAGATTAAGTGGAGATAATTTGTGGAACAGAATTTTGAAACACTGAGGAGGAGGAGGAAAAAACGTTTATTGCTCCCATTGAACGGGAAGAAAGGAGCGCGGGATGGTTGTCGGTCATCCATGGTGGGTGGCGTCCCTAGTCCGGGATGCTATGGCCAGCTGCAGCTCGAATGGCCCTGGTCACCAGGCCACGCTGGTTTTCCAGGACATCGCTACTCAGCAGGACCTCCCACTGCTCCTGTGTCGGTGCGATGACTTGAGGTAGTTCGGTGACGCCTTTACACTCCCACACCATGTGGTACAGGGTGTTGGGCGTCCCAGAAAAATAGAAACAATAAAATTTTCACAAAAATCATGACAAAATAAAAACTGTGCACTTATACACCTCCCCCCCAAAACCGAAGAATAGACGTTAATACAGTTAAAACCCGATCTAACGAAGTCATAGGGAACCGGGAATTACTTTGCTAAATCGGGACTGTCATATTACAAGCACTGGATTCCATAAATTCGATATTTAAAGGAGGCGCATCCCAGCAGCAACAGCTTCGCAATTGCAGCGACCGCTGCGCTTGCCTAATAATAATTTAGTAATGCGCTAAAGTCCGTGGTGTTTAACAAGCCAGCCGAGGTCCCGAAGTCGTTGCACCTCAGCAGACGCCCGAAACATACCGCTTTTTGTTGTACCGCTTCCCCCCTGAGAGTAGCGTTCTTGGCTCTCATATACTTGAACCCCATAACCAGGGCTTTGCTCCAACTTTTCGTACCGGGTGGCCTTGAGGTTCTTTTTCTTCAACGCAATTCCAGACGCAGTGATAATATAAATGTACGAAGGAACAAGTTTGCGCAAAAGACGAGGACGAATAGACGAGGGGACAGGACGAGAGGACAGGCGCTCGTCCTGTCCTCTCGTCTCTTCATCCTCGTGTTTTGCCAAACTTATTCCTTCGTACATCATGAACCAACTTGCCAGCAATCAAGTCCTAATATTATAGATGATGGTTACCTTTCCCTTCAATGTTGTGGAAACCGTGCTGGCCGGCATGCCGTCGTCTGCGGCCACGGTAGTGCTGAGTTTATCTTGTATTGCTCTAAAAATGAAGCTAAATGACTCGTTTTGTTTTTTTTTTTTTTGTTTGTTTGTTTTTTTTTTCCTGACGTGGCTCGCAATAATCTTCATGGCGTTGTAACGGAACACATTCATAATTACTCCTGTTCAAATGTCTGTTTCTCAAAATGGTTCGTTAAATATGGAATGGCACTGAATCTATTTCATTAGTTCAAGTTCGTAAAAGCATTCAGCCATATGGGCACCCGTGGGGGAATCCAAATTTGTTCGTTAGATCAAGAAATTCGTAAGACTTGGTTTCGTTAGATCGAGTGTTGACTGTAGTCCGCAAAGGAACATACAAAATAAGAATGCTAAACACCCTGCATTTCCACAAAAATGCCGATATGGCAAAAACTAATGCCTTTAATTGTTATACTAGCGTAAATTGAGATAATTGGTCGAACAGAATTTTGAAAAACCAAAAACAGAAAGAACTAAATTATCACAAAAATGGTCTAACAAAATCGAAAATATTCATCTTATACAACTCCCCGCCAAACCAAATAATAAACGAAACAAGTCCGTAAAGGAACGTTCAAACCACGAATACAACAGCGAACCGTGTAGCGCCCTGCATTCCCACAAAAGAGCAGTTTTGGCAAAAAGTAAACATGTACGCGATATGATAGCGTGAGTGGAGATGATTGTTCGAACAGAATTTTGGAAACCAATACATATGAAAAATAGAAAAAAAATACAATTTTCACACAAAAAAAATGATCTGAAGAAAATAAAAAATATGCGTTTTATGCACGTCCCCCAAGAACCGAACAATAAAAAAAAAGATTCAGAGAAGCTTGCTACAGGTGAAGGTGTTACAGGTGAGCATTGCCGGACACATAATTAAGTTTTAGTGTCATTGTTTATTTGCATAATGCCGGTGCTTGTAATCGTCATATGCATCGAAGAGGTCGTCGTCGTCTTCGTGTCGAGTAATAGATGCAAATTCATGGTCACCATTGCACACTTACACCAGCTCTTCGTCATCGACTCGAGACATCGCTGCCGGGGCCTACAAGTCTTCTTGATAAGGATCGGCACACTCGTAGCCACGTCTCCAATTATCCATAACGGCTTCCAGAGAATGCGGCGGCCGCGCTGTCTGCTCTCCCAAGGAGGGCGACTTTTCACCTTTAGCATTAGCACTGGAGTTTTTTTGTTTTTTTTACATGCCCGGTAGCGCTTAACAGCAGCGCTGGAGCTTTTTTTTTTTTTTTTTGCTAAAGCCACTACTCGAGCCGGAGATTCTGCGGTGGCCGCGAGGCCTACGCACTCCCGAGCGCTCGCTATTTTCTCGCTCCTCGAAGTTCTTGCCAGGTTTTTTTTTTTTTTTTCAGGTCTCTATAAAGTAGTATGATGGCGGATCGTTCACCCACTCTCTAGATGGCCCCCCAAAAACACCCTTTGTGGCTCCTGAACGGCTCCAATTGCACACCCCGATCATGGTCGTATTAAGAGTGTCCTCGCCACAACTTCAACTGTGCATACCGTGCTAAGTGAACCCTCACAGTGCAGTGAAGACTTTATATGAACCATCTTCCCCTACCCTTTTTCCCATGTCCCCCAACAGGGCCTATTGGCCTCCTCCTATAATAAAGTCATCCATTCCATACGCTAAAGCCACTGCACGTGCCAAGGACGCTTGGCGGTCGCTGCGAGGCATGCGCTCACGAGCGCTCGGAATTTTCTTGGTGTTCTTTCCTGCAACGGCGAACTTCCGGCCAGTAACAACTGTTCCGCTTTCACAAAGTCCGCAAAAGAACGTTCAAAATACGAATACGAAATATAAAAAAAAAATACAGCGAACCATGCAACGTCTTCCATTTCTACAAAAATGCAGATTTGTGGAAAAGTAGCACCTCTAATCGTTATATTAGCGTAAATGGAGGTGATTGGTCGAACATAATTTTCAGAAACCACGAAATCAGAAAAAAACTAAAAAGAATAAAAATTCAACAGAAATGATCTGACAAAAATAAAAATTTTCATCACCTCCCCAAAAACCAAAGAAAGAAGAAGACCAAAAAAGGTGCTGGAAATACGTATAAAAACAGCGTAAATAGACCAACTTTGCATTACACTTTACATGTTCGAAGAAAAAAAAACAATTACCGAAGTAAAGACGCTTCTTTGCTATAATGGTGTAAATTTACATCATCGGAGAAAAAAAACTTGAAAATAACACAATAACAACATCTTTCGCTACTCATAGCCATATTTGGCTGCAAGAAACTCGCACTGTAGACAAGCGGCATAAGAACGATTTGCCTTAGTAGACTATCTAAATTTTCTGCAGATTTTTAGCCGGGTAGTTGAATAAATTAAAGCCGTTCCACTTAATGTGAAAGCTGTCGGAAGTGCAGAGCAGTGATTCGCCATAATGGGCTGTACCGCCGTTATCCGCTTACTGCTACCACCCCAAGCAATTCAAATTTCCCGCCTTCGCAGTTCTCGCGCACCCCCTGCCTGAAACTGCGTCAGCGGGAGTTCTGTCCTTTGTGCTTTTCTCCCCGCACGTGCCGGCGTTGCACTGAAATATTTGCGTTTACTATCGTAAAAACCAACCCAACGCGGGCGCTGCCGGTTAATTACGCATATTTTTCCTCTAATTCACCTATAGTTTTCTTGCCGCTAAACAACGGAAAATGTATGACAGGCGCCAGCGTTTCACGAGTTTCGAACGGTTATGACTATATAAACCGCTTGGCTTTCGAAGCCTCTGGGGTACGCCGCGTCTTAGTTGAATGGGTTTGTTTTGTTGTGTATTATGTTTGTAACAGCGGTGTTTGGAAATAAAGGGAAAAAAAAGCGAACAACAGCGTTACCACGGGACGCCGCCTTGGTGCCCTAATACTTGGCTCGAGCGAGCGAGCTAGGACGACAAGGCGAGCGCCTAAAGTGCTCTTCACTTAAAAGTGACAAAAATTTGCGTTTAGGTAGCTCAAGCTTAGCGTTACTGTTCTGCACGATAAGAAGGTGCTCTGCACTTTAGGAACGTGCGAGTATAGGGCGTACGCCGGCCCTATGCGCTCCAGGTCTGACAGGAAACCGTGAGTCTCATTCTGCATCTCGTCTGCTCGCCCGACTTCTGCTTGCCCTTGTCATCTGCTAGCTGCTCCCTGCCAGCTGCTAGAGAGAAAGCCAACAGGACTACCGCCTGGTGCGTTTTATTCGTCATTTACTGCCTCATATTAAGAGGAAGGTATCAAAACACTTAATTTTCACTGCAACAACTATACGTCCTCCCAGGTTATTTTTGTACACGCAAGCAATCCTCATCCTGTGTACACTATACGGTGCCCGCTGTGGGATGCCGCTTTCCTTATATCCGGTTTAAGTACTGATCCTCCCATACCTCCTATTGTTCTTCCTCCGCTTTCTGTTACAACAGGGACGGGTCCTTTAGTCATCAAGCACCGAGTTGTTTCTTCATCCGTGAAGCCACGCACTGCTGCAACACATTTTACATACAGCTTACTTTTTTTTTCAGTAATAAGTCTTCTCTGTGGGATAACGGCCTTGTAGGTACACTGGAATGCGAAATACCTCCTATAATCGCATGTAACAGATCTTAAACCAAGAAAGCATGGGATACAAGACATGCTTGTTTTCTACGCATGCGCTCTCAAGAGTTGGTATAGGTGGTGCGATATAAGCTCTGTGAGCGAAGAAACTTAACAGCGGTTTGCTTGTTTGCATTTCAAGCTTCTCCGTTCTTTAATGATACCCTGCTCGTCTGTCCTTTCTTGTCAAAGATCCAGTTTATGATCATGAGGCAACCTTGCTCTTTCTACCTAATACGAAATTCTCGGATGCAATAGGTTCATGACAGGCGAAACCAAATTTGTGGGATTGCTACAAGATATACAAAAAGTCAATTACGTTTCGAAAGAGTCGTGAGTGAGTAAAGAAAGATTTAGATATTTCAAAAATCGTCGCGCGTCGGATACAGTAATGCTTTTGGTGGCTGTGGGCTGCGAAAAAACATCAAACCAAAAAAGAGAGAGAAGGTTATCGCACGAAAACGAACGCGTGGAAAGAAAGCGCAGTCGTCCGGCACAGTTTGCGCAAAGTGTGAGCCAAATTAGCAGGAGCCTAACTTGCTTCGTCATCGAGGGGGGTTCACTTTAGTTTGGTTCGGCTTCGAGACCAGCGTCACGGGTTCCTTGAGGTACAGGTAGTCCCAGCACCAGGTGTTGTACGCGAGCACCACGATGAGTGCGCAGCCAATCTTCATGGCGATTCCCGGGAGTATGAACTCGTCCTCGAGCAGGTCACCGTAGTCCGTGACGTATTCGCTCACGGGAGTGGCCGTGGACGCGATGAAGCCGAAGTAGCAGCAGAACGTGAACGGCATGAGCAGGTACAGAGGGTGCACCTTGACCGATTCCGACATGTAGCTGATGAAGGGCGCGAATATGACGATGTTGTTGAGCGAGCTGTTAATCTCGGCCAGCACGAGCGCCAGGAAAGCCACCAGCACTTGGAGCTTGAAGGCCGACGGGATGACGTGGTGGGGCAACAGCCAGTCGAAGAAGTGCTGCAGGTCGTAGCGGGTGATCAGCTTGGCCACGCACACGCCGGCTCCCATGGTGATGATGAAGGCCCACGAGATCTTGCCGAAGGCCTGATGGACCGTGTGTACCAGGCGGCGCCGCTTCCGGGTGCGTCCCCGCCGGAACTGGCAGATGCCCGGCATGGCGTGCAGCAGCAGGGCCGCGGAGAAGACGCAGGCCGTCTCGTTGAACGTCGAGTCGGCCGCTTGGATCTCGTGCACCTCGGCGTAGTGGTGCGAGCCGATGATGGCCGCCGCCATGCACACGAGGGTGACGACGGTGGCCACCTCGGCGTGGGTGACGGAGCCCAGCTCGGCGAAGTGCCGGTAGATGATGTCCTCGAAGGCGCGCTTCGAGATGTGGTCGCTCGAGACCACGTCGCTCGCGTAGCACACGGACAGCACGGACCAGAGAAGGAACGTGCACAGCACCGTGAGCGGCAGGTGGCACTGGACCCACTGGTAGATGGTGATGCGGCGGTAGTTGTACATCTGCTCCATGAACGCCTTGACGAACAGGTTGCCGCCGCAGCCGACCACCGAGCCCATGCTTCCCAGGACGGCCGAATAGGCGATGCCGATGAGCAGGCCCTTCTTGACGGTGAAGAACTCGCTCAGGATGCGAATCACGTCGGGGATGACGATCCCGCCCTCGATGAGGTAGCGGGCCTCCATTATGGGCGTGCCGATGCCCGTGGTGCGGCGTAGGTAGCGCGTGCGCAGCTCGAGCACGTGGAAGAGCCGGTTGTCCTGGATATGCTGGATGGCCTCCATGGCGATGGGCAGCACGATGGCCGCGGTGCGCACAGCGTTCGTCCACATGGACACCAGGATGGTGGTGAGCACGAAGCCGCCCAGAATGAAGCCAGACTTGCCGCCGAATACCAGCAGGAAGGTCAGGATGACCCGCTTGTGCAGGTTGGTCGCTTCGACGCCGTTCACCACGAGCGCGTACCTGAGGAAGACCGGACATTGAACCGTTTGAGAAACGGCACTACAATAGACGCACCACAAAAAAAGATGAGGTATCTGCAACCATCAAGGAACTGGCAGTATATAATGGATTGGTACTTTTGTTCCACCGATCAATGGATTTGATAAAGTATTTGAGGAATCCACGTAATGTGTTTTTAACTCGGTCGATTAAGAGTAATTGTGATAGTGGCGCCTCTCTATATGAACCAGAACACCGGCTTGCTCTGCAATCTCACCACCACGATAGCATTAACTCGCATTCAATTTCTTGGAAATGCGTTTCAGGCCAGTTGACTGGGCTAGGTGGCGGAGGTTTATTTATATGGGTTCTATACGCTGTGGTCTATAAAGTCGCACCCATTATTCATTTTCTTCCTTTTGCAATTCATGTCTCTTTTTTAGAAGGCACGCATCTCAGGTGCAGCACTGAAGTTCTTGTTCCCTGAGTCCAGGGTCAACACCAAACTCTTCGCTCATCGGCGAATAAAAATAAAAATAGCCACGCTGGACTTCGCACGGAAATCACCGTGCACGCATTGTAAATCGTAACGGGCCTAAATTTGAAATATCTTTGTGCAACAACTTTTGAGCCAATGTTGTTAATACAACACGTTTTCCTTTAAATGAACATGCCCAGTAATTTTTTAGGCCTCAAAAAAGTCCTAAAATTGTGATTCAGAAGAAAACGTTGCTGAAAACTGCGAAATATTGGGGGGGGAAATGCGGAAATCGGCCCGCCCAATTCCGTAAAAATAGATCCCCAATCACAGCCGTCATGCAGGGTAAACCCTAGTTTGCGCACTAAACACCTCACGCTGTGCGGAGCAGCCTCCCAGCTTCGCAGTCAGCCGCTGTGCTACCACGGTGGTGCCAGCTCGGCTAAGAGGCCATCTCCCTGAGGTGACAAAAAATCCCGGGCCAACTCCACTAAGTGAAACCTGTGGAGGGCGAAGCATGCAGTGTATAAGTGTATTCTTGGCGCCTTGGCGTTTTCGCCCAGGCAGATGAAACCGTTTAATACAGGTTTGCTGTAAAAGTATCGTGTCTTTGAAGCACAAAACGTTCTAGCGCGAGGCGTAGGAAAAGGAGTGCCTCGGTGTTTTAGTACCGTGACTAAATGAAACGACGACGACAGGAGACTCCGATAGCCTGAGTCCCTAAACGCCTACGCCCCTAAAACCGCTGAGCTCGCTGAGCATGCGACGAGACGCGCACGCCGACAATTAGTTTTAGGTTACCGCGTGACTAGCGAGTATATACTGGGACCCGACTGCGCCGGCGTACGCAGGCACTGCGAGGGCCGGCTGCGATGTCAACGTAACTGAGCCATCCAACCGGAACGAATACGCACATGCCCAGCCGGGTCCCGCTACACACGGTGCGCACGGTACGCACAGTGTGCACCTACGGTAGGTGGGGTGTGCTAAAACTTGTAATGTCGGAGCACATGAGCTGAAAAACGCGCATCTGCGCACGCGTTTCTTGCTCCGCAAAACCTTTCCGCTTCCGCAGTTAAAAATACCAAGAAAATTCCGAGCGCACGTGAGCCCGTGCCTCGTGACGACCGCTCGGTAGTTAAAAACACCAAGAAAATGCCGAGCGCTCGTGTTTGCGTGCCTCGCGGCGTCCCAGGTGCACGTTTGTCAAGCCAAGCATACCGACTTAAAGAGATTAGCCAGGATTGCCCCCCCCCCCCCCCCAAAAAAAAAAAAAAAAGCGTTCGCCGCAATCGTGGCAACACTTCCTCGAAACGAGAGAGACTCCAGCGTTCGCCGTAACCGTGGCAACATGTTCTTGTCCCGAGCAAGTGCACTTGCTCGGAACAAGAAAGACGCATCATAGCGTATGCCAATTCAGGTTGATGTTCAGTGATTATCACTTTCACAAAAATTGAGGAAGCTCCTACTTATAGCAACCATTATGCGGTAAAGGTGGTTGCGGCAGCGAAGAAGCAGCAAATAGGCTGCAATCCTGGACTTAAACCATCCTGATGGTCGTGAAGGTTGCGTACAGCTTCGCTAGTGTTACGCGGTAGTGTGAGCTTCCTTTTTTTTTTTTTTTCGGCGCTTTAAGAAAAATAAAACCGGAAGGGTGCATGTGGAGGAGGAAAGGGTAAAAGCAGAGAGACCGTTACCATTCCTCGTCTCCTGTATCTCAGGATACACCACCACACTTGGCAGAGCACTTTAAAGCGTCGATGCGGAGATACACGCTGTTAACTGTGCAGTATCATTTCACCTTCGATCGCAACCCACCTCTATCGCCCTCTATACGCATCCTTAGAAGCTCTCGAAGCTTTGAGATCTCACGATTAGGTCTGCCACTCCAGCACTATCCTCCTCGAAAATAAAATACACCGTATCATGCTCTTCGGCGATGTCGCAATTTAGCTTATTTCATATATAATAGCAGAGCAGCGGTATTTGTTGCTTGTATTTATCAAGCAAACCACGGCCAAAGCGGCTTGAGTGAACGACGTTTGAAATCAAAGGAACGAAATGGTGTCGAGCAGTAAACCCCTGTAGTTCTCTTTCTGTAACCACCTGAAAACGAGCCAAATAATCAGCGACAGGAAGCAACTACTCACGCGATATACAGCAGCATTGTTTCGGAAGTGTAGTGCTCGAGGAGGTCGGCGGTTGGGTAACTGAGAAACGGTGGCGCCAGGATGATCGGCAGGAATGACGCGATTGCTGGTGGGATGGACTGCGTCGTGAATGAAGGACATAAATGGGGCATAAATGGGACATAAATGGGACATAAAAAGAAAGGACACACGCTTTGAACGACAAATAAGGCTGAAAGTTGGGCTAGTTGGTGCTGGCTTAGAACCATTTTACTGCCGAAAAAACACAGGAACCTAGGGAGAAGCAAACAGGGCAATCGCTAGGACAAATAGGGCAATCGCAAACAGGACAAGTGCAAACAGGACAAACCGCAAACAGGACAAACCGCAAACAGGACCAATCGCAAACAGGACAACCGACAAATAAAAGTACCCGCTTAGTACCTTTTAGTAGAACCAAAGTAGTACCAAAAACCTTCTCAGTTCTTGCCGGATCTAAAGCCTTACCTTCTCGCTGTTTTAGGTTGTGGGATAAGATGGCGGTTGAAATTTTCCGGCAAAGATAACACGAGATCAGCACAAATACGCCGTTCTTGTTCAGGGTATCATTCCGTTTACATCTTGTACCGCGGTAACTTGACTCTCCAATATATCGCTATTCTCACGTCCTATTTGTTGCACATGCTCTAATTTCGTGGGCTGCATAAGTGCAATGTAGGCCAGTTCGCATACACATGTGCATATTGACCGTGTTCCTACTGACCATCATCATGCTGTTATTGTGGTTAGCGTTCCTCCCGCTTCGTTTTTCAGCTTGATACATTCGTTAATCCGTTCGCCCTTCTAATTCTCCGTCAGGCGCGGCATCGTTGCGCTCCCTTTCAAATAAATAAATCCACCAGCAATCCCGAGTTCCAACGCATCAAAGTTAAGATGGTGCTTTACAGGAAAGAAACTGTGGCTGACTCCTCTGTGATAGGAATCGGTAAAACACGAAAGTGAAATGTGCGGCGAAATCTGCAGCTGAGCATGATTCGCGGGTCGGCGGCTGTCGTGTGGGTGTGCTTGGCGAACAACGTCCTGCTGGCGGGTCGCTTCGGCAAAGGTGTACTAGCGTCAGTTCCATGACGGATATGACGTAAGTAAAATCTTGGTGTATCCCGGCATAAAACACTTTCGTGTTAAAATACAAAACTCGAAAACGAACAACCCGAAGTAAAACGTACTCTTTAGTTTATAAGGTTGCTTCCCCTCAAGAAGACCCTGTGTGCAGAGGTGCACCCTTTACAGGCCGCGTGCTTCGTTGTGCTGGCGTCACTTCCGTGACGGATATGACGTAAGTGAAATCTTCGTGATTCCCGGAATAAAACACTTTCGTGTTAAAACATTTTGCCCAGTTGGTCGTTCGACGATTGATTGATTTCATTGGTTTAACGCGCCGAAACTACACAATGGGCTATGAGGAGCATCGTAGTTGAGGGCTCCGGATTATTTTTGACCACCAGGGGATATTGAACGTGCGTTGAAACCTCGATGCACTAGCGTATACACTTTTCGCCTCCATCTGAAAAGCCACCACGGCCGGGGTCGAACACGCGTACTTGAGCTCACCAGCACAATGCCTTAGCCACTCAGCCACCGCGACGGGATGGTCACTGAACGGTGTAGAGCACTGCGACAAGGGTTCCAGCGCTGGCGCTGTCTCGCGCTCCTATTACCGACGAACGCAATCTAACAAGCAAGAAGGAACGCGCAAGTTTTCATTTTAAACTTCCCGCCAGGGCAGTTGAGGTCATCTCAACGCGCCACAATCGCAGCGCGCAGGACGGACCGACAAAGCGAGTACTGTACCTGGAAGAGCCAGAGGAGGAGCACGTAGAGGACGATGAAGGCGCTGTGGCTCTGTGGCGAGCGCTGGTGCAGCAGCGGGGCCAGGCACACGGGTATCACGTACATGGCGAACACGCGCACGTAGAAGCCGACCGTCTTGAAGCGCTCGGGCAGCGCATGGCGCGCCAGGTCCGACAGCGACACCTCCTCCGGGTTCGCGAATTGGTCGATCATGGCTGCTGCTGCGAGCCCGCAGGGACGCTTCACTTCCACCCACGAGCGGGAGCGCCTGAAAATACATTCCGGAACCTATAGCTCCTGGTGCTCAGCACAACAGGACAACCTCAATTAAGCAGTCCTGGACTGCCCTCGGACAGGAGGCTCCGTAGGAATGCATGAGAAAATCGAGGGCCGGATCGCCTCAAGGGCAGTCCGCGGGCAGTCCGGGAGTGGTAATCGAGGAGGCCCACAGAGCGCGTTGGGCCCCAGCCTTCGCGGAGAGTTATAGCAGAATCATAAGCAAAGCATACCGCGAGGAAGCGTTGATGGCACTTACCTTAGCGAAATGATGCTTGTTTCGCTGTGATATCCACAGTCAGAAGGCCGTTGGCGACAGACCGCGCTGAACGTACGTGCCGCCTCTGCTAACGCTGCTTCTTCAACGAGCTCGCGGGCACGTTCCAAGCGCGTGGGGCATGATGGGACCGAGTTATCGACGATGGTGGCGACGACGACAAAGGTGAGAATCGTGACACAATAAAGGTGGAGCGTTAACCACTCCTAATCGATTTTCTAATCATTGAATGAACCTTTACTGGAGACTCACTCCCCTGCGACGCTGAGGACTGCCGTTGTCTCTTCCTGTGATTCTGTCTTTTGAGGCCATAAACATGGGCCACTGGCCACAGGGATGTGTGTCACGCCGTTCATTCAATCATGTAGAGCTTTGACGTTGTCGGTCGTTACTGCCATGTAATGGTTTGCTGGGCCTCGTCAAGCTGCTATTGCTGCTTTTAGCTCAGCAACTGGGCACAAATTTATGCTAAATAAAAGAAAGCTACTTGTCCCCCCCCCAAAAAAAAATTTCAGAGGCGGCTCGTCTTTCCGTGGGAGAACTATTCATATCAGGCTGACTTTTTATTTTCCCTCCCACAGCCTCTCGTCTTTCTTTCTTTTTTCTCCAACATACTTATTTTAGGCTTTACTCTGCTACGCTATTTTGCCTTATCTAATTGGCTTATATGAACAGCAATTCTTCTTGACCAATCCCCTAAGTGAGTATGCGCCATTTTTATGGGCGACCACTATTTCCATCATCCAACCAAAGGTGAAGCAATACGTGTTTCCACTTTGTTAACTCACTTTCGAATTTCACTTCCAATGAAGTGTTGATGTCCCTCACCCTGACTTGGATCAACCTCTCCCAATGGCCGAATTGCGCATCGCAATCCGCCAAGGATGGCCTCATTCCGCTCCCGGGCATGTCGGCGTCCCGCGGCAGCGCCTCCGCAACCTCCCGTCTGAGGGCTTGGAACATCTGTATCGGATCAGTGTCATCTGGGGGCGTAAGCATGTGGCGGAACACCGTAGCCTAGCACCAACTTTCAAATTCCCAAGCCCGACAAGCCTTCCAGTTCAATCAAGAACACTCTGTCTAACATATGCAGCCGTCCAACGGCGTTCAGCGCTGCAGGCATGGTTAGAGTGCCGTCAGACTGCCCTTGGTATTGGGAAGCTAAGACGAAGCAATGGGCGGAGCGTCAGCGGTTGTGTTGCCGAGATTTTAGAGTCCAGTTCTTGCCGCCTACCCTACCCTACCCCCATGGCACCCTCATTCACGCCATGTATCCCACTATCTACCCCTCCACCCGCGAATTCTGCCCCTTGTTCTGCACTCTCTAACCA
Source organism: Haemaphysalis longicornis (assembly GCF_048455015.1). Lineage (NCBI taxonomy): Eukaryota > Metazoa > Arthropoda > Arachnida > Ixodida > Ixodidae > Haemaphysalis > Haemaphysalis longicornis. The sequence continues at coordinate 2,279,632 of NW_027526371.1, forward strand.
CGCAAGATCCCGTTTCCTAGTGGGTGCAAGCCCGGCATTTCCTATGCCCACCCAGCGCCATCTATTTCTTTGCTTGGTCCACTCCAATTCCTTTATGCATCTGCTAAAGGAGCTCCGCTGTACTGCCCCAGTCGCTTAGGGGTTGAATCGATTGATTTACAACAAACGTCCCTGGTTCGAGCACCAACAACACCAATGTTTTTTTTTTAATACCTGTGAGTTTGTCATTGTAACATGTTCCCTTCCCTGAATTCTACGCATTTTTTTCGTGAATAAAAGTTGCCTGGTATCTCTTATGCCGGGTTAAAGATGGGGCGCGAAATATCACCACGTTTAATGAATGTTTTCAATGGTACCGGAAGTACCCGACTTGTACCTGTTTTGGAAGGGGATATCGCCTCTACCACAAGGCATGGGAGTGCTAGCACACCCTATCCCTATCCCCCAATCCCCAACCCACCTACGCGCAGTGGGGACGCCACCTGACCAGCTCCGACATTGCTTCCCAGCGCCGGTTGGTGGAGAGGAGAGGGACGGCCAGTGATTCCCACGGCTACCTCTACTAGGAGGCCTTCCATCGGGCGGGCACCCCAACATCAGCGCTTGCTCCCATTTGTTTTCTTTACTGCATGAAAAACTGCAATTATTACAGCCTACAAAAGCTATCAGTCATCCAAGAAGATGCTCATCCCTTGCAGCTGAAATAAGCCGTCAGGCTAGGCAGGGACTAGCATTTGCCGCCAGAGAAGCCTAGCGTGGTGTCAGTATAGATAAGGTATTAGAGCACCGCCACTGAGGCACGCAAGTCAGCAACGGCGGCCACATTGGCATACTACAGGGATATCAGGAAAAGGTACCCTCTGCCACAGGAATCCTTAACGAGGGCAGAAGCCACCAACTGGAGACAGCTGCAAACAGGCACGTTACCAAACCTAAGCGTGCTGAGAAAAATTTGTCCGACTCGATATGCAGATGCATGCCCATTGTGCCATCAAAAAAAAAAAAAAAAACACCCTCTACCACACCACATGGGAATGCCAAGGCACAACGGCTGTACCCAAAATCGGAAACCCTAATGCGGGGCAATTGGGAGGTAACGCTTGCCAGCCACTGGTGGGGAGACCAGATCGGTCTGATTCAGCGGGCACGCAAAGCAGCAGAAGCCGTTGGAGCCCTGCACCAAGGCTACCACCCCTGCTGACCCCGTCGGGAACTGTAGCACGTGGCACAAGACCCCGGTGGAGTGCCGTCCAACCACTAAAAAAATATAAATAAACGTTTTCCCTCTTTCCTCCATTTTGTCGTAATCAGTTTTGTGAGATTGCCGTATCTACGGCCTCGCCGTTAATTTCGACCGAGTCGTTTGTTAACACTACCGAAGTCCGAAGATGCAGCAAAACGGCATTTTTGAAGTTTGGACACATTTCCGCTGCTGAAATGCTGTTACGCGTAACCTTTGATTCGCATTAGGAACGACGCTTCAATATCGCGCTGCCGCACAGCAGGAAGGACATGCAAGCTAAGCCTACCAGAGTTGACCGACTAAGACGCATAAACAACAAAATGGCGGCGCCCATGAACCATCGCGGTGTAAACGTAATGCGAACCGTGCGAACTGACCAATGGTCATGGCGGCGGCACGGAACAAAAGAAAAAAAGGGGGCCCATATTCTGTACCTTTATCTAGTGACACAAGCGAGCGCAAGCGATAAGCCCGCCGAGACGGCGCGAAACATTTCATACCCTTTTGCATCACCATTTGTAGTGAAGCGTTTGAAACAGCTTGGCTAGACATCCACTTCCACAAGGCTCTCGGCGATGGCGTCCTGTTTTTTTTTTTTTTTTTTTTTTCTCTCTCCAAGTGAGCCCGTACCCGCAATAACAATGGAGCGCCCGATTCTCTAGTACGACAGCGCGGAATCTGCTGGCAAAAGTACGTACTTCACCGAGACGGCATCGGGTAGGAAAATTAGAGTGGATCATAGCACAGAGTTCCACAGGCCTTACATTATATTTGAGGCCAAAAATGGAGCCAGCCGTTTAGGGACGCTGCTATCCATAGAGAAATCAAAAAGAGCGCAAAGGACGGGGAGAAGAAACTCAAGTAGACTGGACGAGCGCTCAAAATGCTTTGATGGGCGAGTTGGTTCATGGCTTCTAAGAAATCAAACAGGGCTCAAAGAACTTGTGTTTTTTCTTTCTTCGCCCTTTGCGCCCTTTTTTTTTTTCTTCAAAGCTATGAGCCTTAACTCGCCCAACAAAGCATTTTTTTATTATATGTTACCCCTCAATGGACCTTTTTCCGGTAGCGATCTGCGCATGCGCGGGCTGCTGGTCCGCCATTCTTGGCAGGCGCCCCCGGCAAAATAGGTCGCGCCCCTTTGCTTGCTGCTTGGGGAGCGGCTACGCTTTCTTGCAGGGCACTTTTTAGATGCGACGCTGAGAGCATCTCTTGTCGGCGGCCCTGTCCTTCCTGGGTGTGTCCGTTGTTGTTGTCGGCACCGCTGCCTTCCTGCGTGCGTCCGTTGTTGTTGTCCGCAAGGCTGCGTCTATCCTTCACTCTCCCCCTCTCCTCTCCGATAGCGAACACTGCGTGCGTCCGATGTTGTTGTCCGTACCGCTGCCTTCCTGCGTGCGTCTGTTGTTGTCCGCAAGGCTGCGTCTATACTCCACTCTCCCCCTCTCCTCTCCGATAGCGAACACTCTCTCGCGAGGGGCATTGAATTGGATTGGATTCGATTGGATTGGCTTGACTTGAATTTGGATTGGGTTGGATTAAAGTGGATTGTGTTGCGTCATAGCCGCGGCAGACGCACTGGCGCCGGCGCGTGCCCAGGTGAGAGCGAACGCTCTCTCTCAACATCTGCGGGTGTGCGGCCCAGCGCGCTCTCACTCCGCCGGTGGGCGGCGCTGTGCGCGGTGCTGCGCATGTGCAGTACTCTCTCTCATCGCGGTCTCCTCTCCTTCGGGCGAGCTGCGCATATAACCGGTGTGCCGCTCTCCAGCGGCCTTTCGGTCGACGGTTGCTCTCCGCTTGCGCTTGAACCCCCCTCAGCGTCGCATCACACCAGGGTTCCCGCGAGGGGAGGTGGGCGTAATTTTTTTTCTCTTTTGGCAGCTCGTGGTGGGTTGCTATGTGCACTCAAGAAAGGCTTTCTAAGAAAAGGGGCAAAGACGTTTGAGGCTGACCACGCTGTGACCACTGGCTGCCAGTGAGGGTGTAACGAAAATGAAAAAAAAAAGTAAGGACGAATGGGGGCTTTGACCACTGCAGATTATTCACGCAGCGTGCGCCTGCTACCCGAAAAACGCACCGAGTCTTCAACTTTAGTGCCGCGTCAGTCTGAGGCCGCTAATGCCCCGATGGACCTGCCAGCAGGCAACCATGTTCACTCTGACGGTAAGCTGCCGTGCCCCCTGAATCCCGCTGGCATCCCATCAAGCACTAAAGATGCTCAACCTGCACCTTCAAGGTAGCCATCAAACCGAAGCAGAATTTCCACATCCGCCAAATCACGACAAAAGCTCTATACAGACGCTGTCAGCATGTCTGCATCCTCAAAGTCACATAGGCTACACTATACATTGAGATACCAACTCAATTTCTGTGTGGGTAGCATCATTAGAGGCAGTTCGGAAGCTCTACAGCCTCACTCAGATACCCGTATCCCCCAGAGTTCACCTCCCGGTACAAGCTTACCTCCTAGGTGGTACTCATGTCCGCCGTTCTGTTGTCTCGGGCATCGATGTCGGTGAGCCCTCCGACGTGCTCCGGGACACCATCCGATGCGAGACGCATCAAGTGCTCCTACCCCGGTATCTTGGCGGTCGTCGTACATGCATCGTGACTGTTCTTGGTCCTCCGGAACCACCGGTGCGATTCATATATTCATATACACTGGATGCATCATTCGCCCCCGGGCCTTACAGGACGAGGCCAGTATTTTGTTACCAATGCTTGCAACAGGGTCACATGCGCACCTCTTGCCCAAATCCACCGCCTGCTCAAACCTCGGCGACTCCGAACGCGGCTGCTGAAAATAAAAATGCCCCTAAATTTCGTTGTGGGCTGTGCAAGCCTGATGATCACTATATCACAGACAGGAAATGCCCGACGAGGCTTGACGCCAAGCCACGTACGCGTGTGAAGAGCTCCCAGAGGTCCCAGGTTGATCAACGGCTCCCGCTTTCAAACTGGTACGAACTCCTAGCTTCCAACGACGATGACGATATTGCAGATCACGTACCAGAACCAGTCTATGCCACACCACCTATTAATTCGGTTTCATACAGCCAGGTGGTGCGACTGCGTCGGCCTCGTCAGCGATCCCGTCTTCAAGAGGCCGAACAGAATTCCCCGGCCCTAGAGGAGGTAGATATTCGCCTCCCGGTATCACAAACGGAGGTTGCGAATTTGTCCGCTCGTCGTGCCCAGTTGCTGGCACAGAGACGCTTAAGGCGTGCTGCGGCAAAGAGAACTCATGTGAAGCTATACCTCCTCTGTCAACTTCTCCCTTCCCTTGCCTCCACCTCCTCCGGCATCATATACCAGCAGCCTCCATCTAGTCAGCATCCGACGCTCGCTCCATTGTTAACTACGTGGTGCAGTAGCTACACATATTAGCCACGACTCTTGCAGCATGTGACCGTACCTGCAACTACACGCAAGGACACTATACTACAATGAAACTGTTCGAGCCTGCCCCAAAACGTTGGTGAACTTAAGGAACGCCTTCGCCTAGGCTCACTTCGCGCATGGGCGCTACTGCGTCAGGAAGTGAACGGTCTACCCCGTATCATGTTTTTTACTGGCTATGCGTCTCCAACAATCATTGACCACCATAACGCCCCACCCACGCCACGGGGCATAGCTCGGCAAAACTGGATGCCACTCACTCACACTCACTCAAAAAGATATATTTATCCTAACGCACTGACTCGCACTCGCCACTCCGCCCTCACCACGCACTCACTCCCACTCACGCTCGCCACTCCACCTTTACTACTCACACTCACTCGCGCTCATGCTGGCCACTCGCCCCCACCACTCGCACTCACTCACGTTCACGCTTACCACTCCGCTCTCACAACTCGCACTCACTCGCGCTCACGCTCTCCACTCGTCAGCACCACTCGCACTGACTCGCGCTCACGCTCACTCCTCCGCCCCACCACTCGCACTCACTCGCACTCACGCTCGCCCCTCGGGCCTTACTACTCCACTCACTCCCGCTCACGCTCGCCACTCGTCCTCACCACTCGCACTCACTCCCGCTCACCACTTGGCGTCACAACTCGCACTCACTCACGCTCACGCTCACCACTCATCCCTACCACTCACACTCGTTCGCTCTCCCCACTCGCACTCATCCGCGCTCACGCTCACCACTCGCATTCGCCGCTTACAATCCCCCGCACTCGCACTCACCACTTGCAATGGCCACTCACACTGCCGTCCCGTCGACTCGTCTCTTCGTCCTCGTCTTCTGCGCAAACTTATTCCTTCGTACATCATGAATGAACTAGCCAGCAATCAAGTCCTACACTCACACTCACTCGCAATCACCACCCGCTTCCTCCACTCACACGCACGTACAAATAATTTCGGGCATGAAATACTTACTGATTTGAGCTAAAATTTACCTTTCTCAGGAATGGGGTCTCCCTTTTTCCCAAGTATGTATTCGGTTATTACAAGCACATGTCTTGATATGTCACTTTCAAAGCGGTAATCGTCGCTGGATTCTTTCACGAAATGAACAAATTCTCGCAAATTTGCCTGAAGCCATTCATCATAACTTTTCATTATTGTCTATGCTATTTCGCTCAGATTCTACACAAGAAAATAAACACTGAAAATTTTCACAGCGGTGGCGAACATAAAAGAAATAGTCCAGTTCGGAAGAAAAGCTTAGAAAAGCTGTTGCCATCTGTCAAAAATACCGGCTAGCGCGCGCAAATATTCTTATCTCGAAGCGCGCTATCCGCGCCACTAAAATTGCGCAGTCAATTTGCTCTGGACAACCTTCCAAACAGTTTATTTCAAGAGTAATCCCAGGTGAAAAGGGCGCATAGCGAGAGTATCCAGCACAACACCGCCACGAAAAGATTGAAAACGGCAAGCAAGGTGGAGGAAGGCTGGAGCGCTTCGCCTTGAGCGCTTGGCAGAGACAAGGCGAGGGAGAGGCGGCGCCACGTGGTCGCGCCAAATCGGCGCCTCGTGACTTTAGCGCGGGCGTCTTCATGGAGACGAGTTGCCTGGCGCCCGCCTCCATTCTCGTCCCTCTCCCTAAACGGCGCCAGCCTGCCGCAGAGCAAAACCGCAGCTTGATCCTAAACTACACCGTCATGCGCCCGCACCGGGCACCGAAACAAGTTCATGCCGAAAGTTTATACGACATAACTGGGAGAATAAGTCATCGGACACACACACGCACACGTACGCACACGCACGCACGCTCGCACGCACACAAGCGCACGCATGCACACGCACGCACGCACACAAGCACGAACACGCACGCAACACACACGAACACATACACGCGCACACGCACAGAAACGCACATGCACGCACGCACTCACTTACCCACTCACAAATTACGCTATCCGAATGCCGAGAACGCTTACCATTCGTCACACCACTCAGGGGTCACAGTACCCCTACGCCATCGGCATGCGGACGACGACGACGACCGCATGAAAGCGAGGATCATAACAGAGCGCCGCCGTAACAAGTAATGACAAATACTGATACGTTTAATACGCCAAGGCCTCGAAAATGAGCTACTGCTTCCACAACACGCAACTCGCCCATCCGAACCGTTTCGCCATCCTGATACGCGAATCTGTAAAAATCTGCGATACCTTTTCAAACGATTACGGGCATTCATAATTTGCGCTTCAGAACAGCCGGCCATTTGACAGCTGCAGCAAGCCGGCCAATTATGTACACCAAGTACTACGGCACTAGACCACGGTGCTTCCTAACGCCTCCATCGCAGCGCTCAGCGGTAGGGAAGTGCAATCGCTTTATTGCGACGACGTTACCGACACTAATTCCAACACAAAACGCTGTGAGCCAGAAACATCATTCGGCGAGAGTGCGCGCAACAGCCCCTCAATGAGTCATGACAGTGAGAGTATCAGCGCATTATGGCGTCAGACGTCCATCCAAATCGTATTCCTCAATCAACAGGTCACTGGAGAGTTGGTTCCACGGTGCCTTAATTATAAAGGGGAGTAGCCACTTATTCCCGAAGCTAAAGGCAGTCGTTCCATTAACTAGTGGCTGTGCGTACGAGTGGATATCGCCAGCAAGCGGCTCCTGCGACTAATGCCAACACCGAGTGCTGCTCACCACGGTAAGCCCCGCACATCGCGCAAGAAGCGCGCGTTCACTCGCCACTCATGAGTGGTGAGCGGAGCTCGCCGCGAGTGGAGAGAGAGAGAGAGAGAGAGAGAGAGAGAGAGAGAGAGAGAGAGAGAGAGAGAGAGAGAGAGAGAGAGAGAGAGAGAGAGAGAGAGAGAGAGAGAGAGAGAGAGAAAAAAAAACTTTATTAGACACCGGCTGTTTGGGGACGTGGCCTCTCACGTCGTGACCGAGCAGCCCTAGCCAAGGCTTACTCGTAACCCATCTGATGGGTCACTTTCAGGCCTCTGGTTATCCAGGGCCTCCGTCACCAGCTGGACGGCCAGGAGTTGAGTGTTGTAATCGCAACTCCGAGTAGCAGTTATGAACTGCGGTGGGATCCCTTCTTCTTTTGCTTCGGTTGGATGAGTTCAACAGTCCCATAGGATATGAGCCGTAGTAGCTCTTTCACTAGCACACCACTTGCACTTATCACTTGCGTACACTTCCGGACACATGTGTCTAGCGAGCACTGGAGTAAGTAACGAGTTCGTTTGCAATTGTCTGTAGGTCACTGCTTCTTGTCTTGTAAGTCTTGGATGTGGCGGGGGCATGGTCCTACGGCTGGATCGATACCATTCGAGGACCCCACTGTACGTGTTGATCGTTGAATCTTCCTCGGGCTCCTGTTCCGCAGATGGAGAATCCGGACATCCCGACACGTCTCGACCGGTTAGCGTACGCGCCGCCTGGTCCGCCTCCTCATTGCGGTTGCTGTGTCCCTTGGTTGAGCGGAGAAGTCCCATGTGCGCTGGGAACCATTTTACCGTTGTGGTCACAGTTCTGGGGGGTAGGGCACCGCACACCCTCACAGCACTCTCAGAAACGTTGTTGTTGGCGTAGCTTAGGATTGCTGAACGAGAGTCACTAAGTATCGTGGTGCACTTAGGGTTAGTGAGCGCTAAGGCAATGGCTACTTCTTCTGCTTGCTGTGTTGTTTTAGCCCTAATGCTGCCGGCGGTGAAGATTTCTCCGGTAGTGGCGGCTATGACGACGGCAACATAGGTGTCGGTCCGATCCGGATATCGGGATGCGTCCACGTAGAGAGCGCCCGTGTCTGTTTCATGTGTATCGATGAGGGTTCTAGCCCTTGCCTTTCTCCGCTCTGCATTGTGTTCTGGGTGCATATGTCGAGGCAGCGGACTAATCTGCAAGCCGCGCCGTATGCCTTCAGGGAGTACTGTAGTGCTTTCCTGTTCTTTCGGTGACTCTTGTCCGTGGATTCCGAGGCGTTTGAGGATGTATCGTCCGGTGCGGGTTTGCATTACCCTATTTCGCTGAGCCGTGCTCACCACTTCTTCAATCTCTTCGAGGGTGTTGTGTACCCCTAGTTCTAGTAGCTTGTCCGTGCTTGCATGAGGATAGAGACCCAGCCTTGCGTATAATAGCATTTAGCTTCTGCCTCTCCGCTGTCTTCCAGTTATGATATGCAGCGACATATGCAATGTGACTGATGGCAAAGGATTGCCAGAGTGGGACTCACCGCGAGTGGAACTCGCACTCACGAGTGGTGAGTTCCACTCGCCACGAGTGGCGCTCGCACTCGCGAGTGCTGAGCGTGGCTCGCCGCGAGTGGAACTCGCACTCGCGAGTGGTGAACGGGGCTCACCATGAGTGGCGCTCGCACTCACTCGCACTCGCACTCACCAGGCCAAAACGACGGTGAGGCTCACTCACCACTCACTCATGTGTGGTGAGTGGGGTGGGGTGTGTGAGTGCACTCATGAGTGAGTTTGCCGGCCTATGCCACGGGGTAAAGCGGTGGTATATGTCCTCACGCGCCTTCCCCAGCAAGCCGTTGACCTTCAAAGCTGGTGCTCCCCGTGGCAAGAAACTGTTGCGGTGAAAGTTCAACTAAGTCACTGTGCAGTGATCCTCGTATCCTGCTATGTGCGTCCTCGCAGTCGTCATGCCCCGCGTGTTCGGTTTGGGTGGATTTCGCATATATGAGCACAACATCCCGGTTGTCCCATCCTCATCGCCGGTGACTTTAATTGCCCGCACCCAGCCTGGGGCTATGACATGGCGAGTGCGCGAGGTTCAGAACTTCAGATCTCCTCAAGAACATGGAGCATGCTCGCTTCACTCTACCTAATGACACGATCCAGTCAACTCGCCGCTCCACGTCTACCCGTATGCCTCCCCGTTCCCCAAACCTAGCTTGTTCCATCGGCCGTTACTTGGCGGCGGAAGCCAGACTGCTGGGGTAGCGACCATCATCGCATTTACCTCGATCTTTCATCTTCGCCCTCCATTCGCCTACGTCGTAAATGCCATATTATCAAGTGTGGCGAGTTTCGGAAGTCGAATAGTCAGATATCAACATTCAAAGAGGACCCTTTATCATCCATACAAAGGGCTCTTGAAGATTCTACACCTGTAAACTTGGTTGACGAGAGCCGCCCTAACCCTGATTTGCGCACCCTTCAGCTGTGGGCGCAGCGCCGCCAGGCAGAAGTGTTTGCTTGTCGCAATCCCAACTCTCCGACTTGCCAACTCCGCCTTAAACAGCTCACAGCCGCCGCTCGTCGCCATGAACGCCGGCTGTCCCGCCAGCGCTGGCTTGACATGTGCGCTTCGTTAGGGCCTCAGTCTGGAATACGCTCCATATGGCACATTTTTCATTCTTTAGAGCGATCATCAGGATCCCCAGATCCTGCTGCGTCAGCGTTCCTCACGTCCAACCAGACGTCGTTGCAATTTGCAGATACGCTGGCTCATACTTTATACTCCGATTTTGACTTGGAACCAGCCATCATGCCCCATCCGTTCACTCTTCCGCCCGGTGCTGGTACGCCGCCATCGAAAGCAGTAACCGAGGGTATACTCTCACCATTTACAATTGCGGAACCGCGGCCACTGATATGGCTGCACTCCGCAAAGCTCCCGGCCCTGACGGAGTAACATTTGAATCTTTCAAGAACCTCGACGATTCTTCTCTGGGGGGACTCCTAGAGGCGTACAACCAGGTTTGGCTAACGTGTGCGATCCCCCCGGCCTGGCTTCTAGCGGATGTTATCCCTATCCCGAAACCCGGTAAACAGTACAGATATCCGCAACCTCCGACCAATAGCGCTTACGGCGACCATTTGGAAGCTGTTGGAACGGATGATTGCCACACGCCTTCAGTGGTGGCTCGACGAGCACCATCTATTCCGCCCATGCCAAATTGGATTTCGTCCCCACCTTGGTGCAGAGGATGGTCTGGGCCACATCTCCGAGGGGATCCTTATTGGCGGCCGATCCCACCGTGTTCGCTCTGTGCTGGGCATGGACGTTCACAAAGCGTACAATCACCTTGGCCACGCCGGCGTCATTGCGGTACTTCATCTGATTCCCCTGCCATCCCGCCTATGTGATTAATTTCCTCCTACCTATGAAACCTCACTTTCTCCGTCCGTCTCAACGGATCTCCCATAGGTTCCTTCCAGCCCCGCCGTGGTGTGCCTCAGGGATGTCCTGGCCCCCTTGCATTTTAACATGGCCATGATACCTCTTGCCTGGCGACTTGATGCTGTTCCTCAGATCTATAGTATCATCTATGCAGACGACGTCGTGGTATACGGTCTGTTCACCAGGACCTTCACGTCCAAAGTGTCCGCCTGCAACAAGCTCTAGATGAAACCAATTCTTGGTGCAGATATATATCTTGGCCTCACCCTCTCTCCTAACAAAACAGCACTTCTCACCGTGGCCAACGTATGAGGCCGTCGTCGCTTGGCAACCTCCCCTATCCGGCTTTCTCTTCAAGGCACGCCTATAGACCAACAGCATCTACCGTACGGGTGTTGGGCTTGGATATTACGGCCACCGGTTCTGCAAAACCTTGGATTCGCTCTGCAAAGCATCAAGCTTCACAATCGCTGCATCTGTTCCGTCGCATGTCTCAAAAAGCCGGTGGTGCCGCCTCCAAGATGGCCCGCATGCCTGTCCGAGCCATTCTTCAGCCTCGCGTAGTTTTTCAAGCTCAATTCCACTTTCTTACAAAGTCAGACTGGGCACTACTCGAATCATTGAATAATTCGGCTATGCGAGCTATAACTGGTTTTCCAGCCCTCACCCCCGTCCCTATTCTCCAACAGGAAGCACAGCTCAACACATTTGATGAGCTAGTGCATCAGCGTCGACAAGCCCGCCTCCAAAAACAAGCCCTTGACCAAGAGTCCGCCGCTCTTGCAGCGTACATGACCGGTTCACCAGCCCCACCACTATCAAACACCAAAATAAGGCCCCCATGGAAGTTCCACCAATTAACAGATACGTATACACGACCCGTTGCCCGTATTCATCCCCGAACAGTTGGTGCTCGGATTCCGCCTTCTATGGACATTGCTAGCCCTTCCTCTACGCTGATGTTTGTCGACGCCAGTGCTTCCGATACCTTACTTCATACCACTCTACTTTGCCCGACTGTGGCTCCCGATCCAGTGACCTGCACTTACATAACCACGGAGAAGTGGCCATCAACGCAGGCAGAACTCCTTGCAGTGCGGGATGCTCTGCTACACACATCGTTGATAATCAACTACGCTTTACCACAGTGTACAATTTACACTGATTCGTCGGCAGCTGTACGAGAGCTTCGTAAAATTATCTCGTCCAACGAACTTCTGCTAGAAATACAGAACATAGTGGACACTTACCCATGTCGTGTGCGCGTGTCATGGTGAAAACAGAACAGCCACACCGCAATGCAGGCTGCGGATGCTGGAACACACCCCGTGCGTGTGCAATATCCAGCTCCTCTTGCACCTTCGTCAAACGGTGTTCGCCTTGCCAGTGAAAAAGAACGTCTACGGCGCACCGCGCGCGCTCTCATACCCCCGTGCGGTACGGATCTCCTGGCGGGTTGTCTCACCAACATGAGGTCCTGCTCAGACGTCTTCGCCTGGGAGTGGCCCTCACGCCAGCTGTGACGAGGTCCTGGCCACTTCAAAACCACGCCCCGTTCAATTCCACGTGCCCCTTCTGCCCCGCTCCTGTTGACCAGGCTACAGCAGAGCATCTGGTGTGGAGTTGCACTGCTTTGCAAAGCCTACGCGTTGTGCACATAAACACCTGCGGCCCGCGCCCCGGACGTCCGCCAGATTTCATGGCGTGGATACAAGGTCCAGATCACGGCCCCCTGCTCTGATTCCGCCGGGAATCCGGAGTGTAACTGTACATTTAATTTCCCCACAACGCTATTCTGACCACTTGCTGGAATAAAGTTTTCTCCTCCTCCTCCCCTTATGCTGAATAGCAAACTTTCGCAATAAAAAAAGTGAAAGGTACGGGTGACGGGAGGGTGCAGGAGGGCGGGAGGGACTGCAGTACCTGGATATTTTGTTTACGAATTCTCCGAAAGCCCGACTTTTGGGGGGCGTGCCTTACTGCCATTTTTTAGTTCGGCGTGGCGGCCGCTAGGATGACCGGTACCGGAAAAAGGTCCATTGCCTTGGCGCAGTAATACAGTATTCTAGGACACTAAAACTGGGCACCAATGATCACTCGGCACGCGAAAGTTGCGGTTCTATTCTCGGTGGGGGTTACGGCTCTGCGCTATTTTCGAGGCCCAACTTCCGTTTTGTTGTCGACCGTGCTTGGGCATCCTTGGTTAACAGTCCTGGATTGTACGCGGGGAGTTCGAGGACAGCATGTAGTGGTATCTCGTGCGGTCCCCGGACAAGTCCGAGAACACACGCCTGTGACCATCTTCCCAAGTTTGATTTAAATCATACATTTAAGTAATGAGTGTGCCTGTAAAACGGAAAATTAGCGGAATAAGTAAACTGAGTCTTGGCTACGTTTTTTAATATTTTGTTTTTAAGAAACACGAGCTTAGTTACTGAACTATGTTTTTGAGCGAAAGAATGGAGTAAACTGCCGCCAACTTATAAAAACTTGTATGTAAGCTGGCGCCTTGTCAGTTTGTAGCAAAGTTCCAGTAGCGCAACGGCGCTTTGGCATCTGGCGACTCCGAGCCAGAGGACTGGAGCGGCCAACCGCATACGCCATAAAGCAAGCCACAAGAACTCTGATAACTTTGCCACTTGAATATACACTTGGATGTAGGTGTCCAGAGTACAGTGATAGATGAAGACGACGCTGCCCCCCGCCTCAAACACTTTTGTCCTCAAACAACCTGTTCCCTTGGCCATTGTGAATTCCCAAACGCCTTTTGTTATTGTCAGTCTGGATGCACCTTTGCCCTGGGGCTGACAGAGTTACCACGCCTGCACTCCGACAGCTATCCACAGCAGGGAAAAAAAGAACAATTAGTAGCACCCGGGCAGTCCAAAAATATATTTGCATCCCATCATCACATGTAAACAGCCTGCACCCAATGAAATTTTTGTATTTATTTTGTTAGCATATGCATGGTGTAATCGTCACTAAAAATATTTCCGAAACCACTAAATGTGCCTGCTGTGCAGTAATGTAGGACACTTTTTACCTTACGTATACATATGCCAACATACCTATTGCTGGAACAGCAAAGGCCCTTGGGGATTGTCAAAATCGTCCGACAGTTTTCTCCCAAGACAGCTTTCAATGCCACATGGGAGTAGTAAAAGAGGTAGAGGTCTTTCTTGGACGAATACAGCTTCTTGATAAACACGGGCCCTTACATGGACACATTATACTGAAACAAAATGTGTTTCTTGTGTTTCTTGCAGAACGGTTAGAGTTGATAAACTGGCAGTGGCGCATGCCCAGTCCCACATTGCCTGCAATATACAGAAGACGTAAATACTGCATTGCACGGGCAAAATATCGCTCTGGACTCTGTCAAGCATGCATGCCGACAAAGGTTACGTATAGTGTATACTATGCTATGTACTACACTGTTCACTTGACTAAGGTTTTCATACAATAGCAACGTCCTAGCCAGTGAACACGCATTCATCACCAACACACACTCCAGGTTATTGTTGACAAGCACCCTGAAGAGAATAACTGCATGGCAGCCTGATCATGTAAACACTTCGGCACAAACACACACCTTTCATTGCTCAAGGGAAGTGTCACGTGGACTATTTATTCTACTGGGGCCCCTGCACCTACCAAGGAAGAACTTGGTTATGCTGGTGTGCAGAAAAGCACAACGAATAAAAATATTTGTTCTAGATTTTTCAGGAAGAATAGCAGTGCTGAAGACTATACAAAACAACTGCACCATCCAATACACAACTGCTCATATTTTAATACAGCTAAAGGCAAGGAACAACAAAACGCCAGCATCATAGTTCACCTTCATACCGTATCACCCTGAAGACAGAAAAAGAAAAGAAAAATTTCAACATTTCCAGAGACAAATTCAACCTACTAAATGTATTTTAGATTGGGCAAAGCACCAGTGAGACCAAATTTTACAGCAATTTGACACTACACAAACACAAGCGGCACAAAAGCAAAATACTGTTGAACACCCAATGCGTCGGCAAAAGTGGAAGGCACTGTAACTATGCACAAGATCACAACAATAAAGACAAGTAATAGGAAAAACAACCAACTGCATGTCTCCAAGAGGCAAAAGCTTCAATGTGTACACAAACGTTTTAGTGCACAACCGTTGATCTCACATGGTAAAAACTAACCTGGGTTCCTTCGGTACTACTGCGTGCTTTAGGAGAATTGAGGTCTGCTTTAAAGGGTAGAAATTAAAAGAAAATCACTGGCCCTTAAACCGAGTTACCTTCCAGAACATCTGCCTCCCCTGCGTGCCATACAAACCTTGTGTGATTAACTTGCCAGCATGACACAGGCGGGTGTTCAGGTATCGCTCTGCAACACTTCACACAACAGGCACATAATGGTTCGCAAGAGGCGAACTGTCAAACATGTGGTCATGAAGCTCCGGAAAAAGCTTTCAATGCATGAATGAACGGAGGACTTGATGCCAAAGATCGGCCAGGAATGTTTCTGATGCAAGTTGGTTTGTGTGCAGAGCCAATCGCACATGTGACTCACATTTTTTGTTTTTGCATATCGCAATGACACTCTCCGACAGGTAGCACAGACCTCCCCTACTTTTTCGCCGTATAAACGAATATGCGGCAGCTGATGGCTGTGCTGAGAATAGTGCAGCAGTACATTCTTCACATGAAAGCTTGTCCTCCAACTTAAATTCCATGTAACCAGCGACATGAGTAATCATCCTTGCTCCCCATGCAGTGATGTGGTCCACATTGATTGTGTAGTTATGGTCACTGGAAGGGACATCACTCTGCTCAATCGGTTCGTTGTCCAAAAGCCTTTTCCTCTGGGACGTTGCATGCAACACCTCTGCTCCTGATGCTCGCGCAGCACTCTTGCATGACAACACCGCTATGTTTTCAAGTGGCAGAAAGTTGCCTGTACTTGCATCAGAGAGCTCATTTTGAGCAAGCACTTTTTTTAAAAGCGGCACAAAATTTCTGGGTTGTCGGGTTGTCATTGTGGCCTCCGTGAGACCTAATCAGGCCAAAAAAAGTTCCAAATGGTCCTGACAAATGTTGTGTTCAGGCAAACATTTCAGGAGGTGTTTTTCCACCACAAGGAAGTTGTGGGGGGCAATCATGATCTGCATGCTGATCAGGAAGCCTAAAAAGCCTGTCTTTCTACTTGTCTCGACACCTTGGCGCTTTGTTGCTGGCTCCTTCAACGACAAAATATAGCTTGTTGCTTCTTGAAACATTGTTTCAACATCACGTACGTTCCTTTCATTTAACGGCTTTTTCCATCCTTTCTGGTACATACTCCTCAAATTAAGAACATCAAATATGTCGTTCACGAGTGTCAGAAATTTCTCAGTTGGTTTCGAATTCATGAATCCAGCAAGTCCTAACTCCCGACACTCGGCGAGTGCAGTGGCAACAGAGAGACTCATTACTTGAGCAGCGAGCCTTACTTTCATTGGCGGCCTTTGCCATTCTACAGGTGCTGTGCGCAGTTTGTTTGCGAAGTGCAGGCCTTCCTCCTCCTGCAGTTCGTGAAGCTGCTCGATGTAGCTCCATGCCACAATTTTTTCGTCCTTGTCCAGGTAAGCCCTTTTCGTGGCGGAAAAATTTCTGACAAGCGTGAGCATATGGCACGGGTCTGAAAAAGCAGCTAAAGGCTCCTTCGTAGCAGGGTGTGGAAATGTTGTTCTTAGACAAGTAGCATCGCTGAAGCTACATCCCAACTCCTGCAGCATGGCGATGTTGGCTGGTGCACCATCACAAGTTAGTCACACAATCATCCCCTCGCATCATGAGTACAGAGCAAGCTTTGTGTCACTAGGTTAGCACGCTGCTCCCCCATAACGCCGTCTATAAAAAGGTAGCCAAGCAGCAACTTCCACCTGCCGTTGATGGCAACAGTCATAATCACAAAAGCAGCTTTTGCCAGTGGTAAGCAGTCACTGTCGACGCCAGTGCCGATGTCTACGAACCCTTCAAAGCTGCCCCTGTTCCATTGCTTTTGCTGCCGGATGGACATTTCATCCACCATGAGACTGCAGATGGTTGGGTGGCCTTGAGCAGTGCTTCCTGAACTTTTCATCTGAAGTGCATTAAAAGCTTCAGCGGAGAAACCCGGTTGCCCATTTACACTCTCATACCACTTTCTCAGAGTTCGCGGGTAAGGCAGGCAGGTATCAAAGGCGTGCCTAACGTAACTGTATGCCCCTGGGGGAATACAAGTTCAGTGTTAGAGCAAAGGCCCTCAGCTCCGGTGGGTACTGGCTCGGCACACCTTGCCAAAGTTTGCTTTGCTGTCTGCTTTGGAAGAAGCTGCTGGTTGGCCGCGCCAAGGCTTCCTAACACAGCAGCTTGCTCTTTCAAAAGAATGTTTTGCCTAGTCAGCGTTGAAAGTACAGACTTGAGCTCAGCATTTTGTTTTCGGAGACATCGTCGGGACTCGTGGAGCCTCTTGATCGCTTTCTGAGACACCCGCTGCTCTAAGGCAAGCCGCGTTGACCGGGCTCTCAAGAAGGCATTTTCAGGTGTGTCTTCCTGGGAGTTGAAAGAACAGTTACCAAACTATCTAACTCATGCTACGCACTTGACTACAAGCGTGCATACAGCTCAGACGACTACCTTAGGTTTTATGCTTGCTGGCATGTTTTTTGGGGAAAAGAAAACAATAAAACCTTCATGCTTGTTCAAAGCAAACTACTGGCTGTCTTTTTTGTAATACTTATAGCACACAGATTATACATATCAGCATAATTTATTGCCATTAACAGTGGCACACATGTAAAGCACTCCTATCTAAAGCTAATACAAAGTTATTTTCACAAGATTATATCTGTTTCACTGAAATGGAACAGAATTAGTCATTTTCTCCATACGTGTAACCATACGTACCATTACAGATTGAGGTAGTGCCATTATGCTTGAAGCTTGTGTTTGATTTTGAAGACACCATGTCGAAGGTCGAATCACTGGCCAGAAAATTGAATCCCCCACAACCCTAGTGATACCACCATGGCGGAGGCGCTAGGTTTCATTGCGCATCCTCCGTCAGGGGCCACACTGGGCGGCGTGAAAGACGAGACGAGGCGCCGAATCCCGAATCCGGTCGGCACTTAGCGAAGCGTCGACTGGAGGAATGGCGAAGACGTGCCCGTTAGCGTGAGGAAAGGTGAAGACGTACAAAACTCTTCAGGCTAGGACGCTAGGGCGATTATATGCCCTCAGGAATGTCCCCGCGCTAGAAAAACGCAGCCCTACGCCATCATCATCATCATCGACGGAAGGTCAGCGGTGGCAGTTTTAAACACCTGACGTTCAGGAACGGTGGACGAGCCCTACTGCGCATGCGCCAACTAGACATTAAAAAACAAAGAAAGCGACTTTTTTTTTGCCGGATGTGACGTCATAATTAAAAAAAATGGCAGCTGTTGTACGTTTACTTTGCTGCGATCTTCTCGGCGTGATTTTTGTCTGCCGTTGCAGCGGTGCATGGGTGTTCGGCTTGCGATTGTGATAAGGGCGCTCTCAAAGAACTTCTGGAGAGCGCTCACGGTGGTGTGCAGCGTGTGATTGAGACGCTGAGTGTGTGCGGCCGCCTTATTTGCGCGTAGTGCGTTACGACGGTGAACACGGGCGTTCTGCATAGGACGATGCTATATGTACTACGTAGTGAAGTCCCACCGGAAATTGCTATACGCACTACCCATATAGCGCCATCTATGAGGCGTTATCAGAAACGCTCCCGAGCTTGCTTGGTGGCGGGCTGACGCGACCTCCGTACGAACGGCAACGTACCTTTTCGGTTTCCTCCATGCTTTTCGGTCACGGCAAAGTTTGCGCTGTAGTCATGGGCGTGAAATAGATTATGGCTGCCCACAGGGTCGTTTACGACGCGTTTGAGCTTTTCATCGAGGCAGGAACAGAAATTACGCGGGCAGCTGGTGCACAACATACGGTTGATACGGTGTTGATCAACATATCGTATGTTGGGTCGGGCCGGCCGAGTCATTTTTTGTTTATTTTATTTTTGAGTTTTGTATAAGCAAGTATGTGTAGCCCGAAGCTGTTCATTCCTGGGTATTTCCAACTCTCTAAATAATAACCCACGGCGGCTTTATATCGCCTTAATAAGATTTCTCAGGCGCCAGATAGCTCAGATCTCGCATGGTCTCTCATGGCTGCAGGGGGTACAATGCATCGGGTTCGATTCCCGGCAGCCAAGGCTGCGTTGAATCTACGATGAAGGCGAAAAATTACTGTGCGTACCCGATGTTTCGATCAACACTAAAGATCCCTGAGTAAGATGTCTACAACGCTGCCCCGTGCCATCTTAGCGCGTTGTGGTTTCGGCGGCGCACAAAAATCCTGTTTTAATTGACTACGCAGCAGTCAACTAAAGCATGTTCTACAGGAACTCCTCAGTACAAACGGGAGAACGTGCACCTGTGCTCATATGTGTTTGTAGGACTGACAGCTCTCTTTATACCTTTCTCTCTCTCTTTCTACGTTATCCTATCACTCCCCCTGTACTTCCCTTCCCCTGCACTGGGTTGTATGCAGGTGAGCTCTCTGTCGCGATCAAAATATCCCCAGTGAATTTCCTTTTTTTTTTCCCGTCGCAAACCACGACCACCGCACCTTGCCTCGAGCTGTTAAAGTTGGCTTTTCCGCATGGCGGTTAAGCTGTGCAAGAAAGTCACCGGGGCTAAATGTGATAGTAAGAAACGCTTCTGATGTAAAGCAGCTCATCCATAGTCTTTAAGAAACGCTTAGGACACATTCTTTAGCAGTGTGACCTTTAAAAGTTTCACACCCCTCCTCCCACTCGGCCTTCTTTTGGTAAATAAAGGCGGTTTCAACATGCAGACACAGGAAAAGGAAACAGGAAGATGTATAGAACTTTTTTCTTTCACGCACATAATGTTACATGCTAGCAGTGCCATTTGTCCACCACGTTTTACTTTGTGCATTGTAGCAGTTTCTTGCCAAGATCCAAAGACTCGCTAAAAAAATTTCACATCACGAATGGTAAAAAAAATTATCTCTCTAAATTATGTGGAAGCAATGCCCATCTCTTCATTGTTGACACTTTCTAGTTTATCAGAGCTGCTGCAGCCAAGCGTCATGTTACATTTGTAAACTAGAAAATACAGGAAAGAGGCCATTTCTAAGCAGAAGGAATTATATTGATTAGCATCTGCGTTGTTTGAATTGTGTTTTCCAACTGGCAGGGCAATTGCTATTATTTCTGTGCACATAAGATGTCCACGATTTTGCTCCAGTATGTGACTCTTAGGTGGTTACATGCTGATAAAAGAATTCTGTGCTATCTTCATTCATACACTGCAACTCGTCCGTGCTCATGGTGAGCACGCAGGGTGCACGTGTGACGCTTAGCATGGTAAACGTCAGGCGACGTCTGCTCAGTTGTAACGAGAATATGTCTACTCCAGAATGCTTAAATAACTGAATCAATCGTGAAAAACAGTCAACTCAAAACAACCTGAAAAAAAGAAGCACCCTCCA
This sequence comes from Haemaphysalis longicornis, assembly GCF_048455015.1. NCBI lineage: Eukaryota > Metazoa > Arthropoda > Arachnida > Ixodida > Ixodidae > Haemaphysalis > Haemaphysalis longicornis. The sequence continues at coordinate 2,299,984 of NW_027526371.1, forward strand.
CCCTAAACGAAAAAGAAGACAAGAAGAAACGAGTTAACTATTTTACATTGTTTTCAGGTTATCCAAAAATAAGTCTCCATGCAGAAGGTCAAAGAAAGACTGTTGTTTCTTACACTTTCAAGAACACATCAACACTGCCATTGTTTTACAATATAAAGTAAATTTTTATTACACCATATCCTCAGCTTCAGGTGGTGTTGTCCTTTCTGGGTGACCTGTAAAACCAAAGGTGCAATATAATTAGCAATACGGCTGTGCTCCTTATATACATGATAGAAATAGAGCAAAAAAAAAACATACATGGCAAAACCCAGGACCTTTGTTGCGTTGTTTCTTCATTTTGTGTTATTTTTTGTCCTACTGGCCCAATTTCAATTCTTGAAACCAACTTTCGTGAAAAACCTATTGAGCATGATTTTCCATACCAACTCTTATTACATGAAATGGCTGCACAATACTTTTTGCCTGAATGTAAATGTGGCTAAGAAATTTCTTCATTATTATTTTGAAGCAGCCAGTTTTTACTGACAGTCACAGAAAATCGGGGCAGATGGTGCAGAACTGTATGCGACGTACGACACAGTGTGAAGTGGTGTCCAATTTTTTTGCAAATCACTTGTTAGCCCAACTGGAACCACACCACCTACAGAAGCTTTAGTAGTCTTTGACATAGCCTTATAAATTGACGTGAACCAATTTATCCCTCAGTTAGAACTGATATCCTTTTTTTGCTGCTTGGTGCTGTTTACAGTAAGAACCACATTTTTTTAGGAAAAAGGAGAACGTATACATGTTCCCCCCCCCCCCCCAAGCTACCCCAGCACTTGCACCCTCCCCCATGCCCTCTGCCTCTTCCTTCGTGAAACTGGATTTGCCGGCCCCCTCAGGATAAAATTGATAAAATCCTGCTGACGCCCATGCTTATACATAAGGCCGAAGTGGTTCTCAATGCATAAATACGAGGCTGATTCAAAGAGAAACGATAAGAAAAAAGGGCACGGGTGCCTTCATGGTCTGTCCCACAACTTTCACTACAACTTGGAACGATATTTTGGCCCTGAGAAAGATATACGCCTCCATGCCTATTCGGCACTAGGAAGCGGATCCAAGCATCAGCACTGACTCCCCCCATCTCCTATCATTACTAATAGCTTGACACTTGTTGATTAAAAAAGTGCTTGTCCTTATGCAACGACATTTAACGAGGCGAGGGGAAACGCGCTGAAGGCATACAATACGCGTTCGCACCGTTCGGTTGCACGGGCAGGCTGAAGGACCCACGAGACGTGCATGCATGCTCACGCATCGGCTGGAAAGGCTGGTGAAGGAAACGTAAGCTCGGTGGTCGATGCGGGTCTCCTACTTCAACATCAGTAAAGCAAGCGTTACGGGACAAACCAACGAGGCCAGAAATACCTACCTTCAGATTGGCCAAGCCGTCTTCGAACCACTGCGGTGTGTTGACGGCGCGATCGGGAAGTTGCCACGCCAGCTTGACGGCCCTGGCGCGAATCGTGTGCATCAGCCCGGCCCACGACTCAATACTTGCGCTTTATTACCGTGATTTGCCGCAACAAGATTGGTGGCACCGATCCATCCATGGATCGGTCAAAAGCGACGAAAAGCAGCCATGTCGACCGTCCGAACGCTTGAGACCACGTACGGTAAAAAACATAAAAAAAGTGTTCCTGACAGCACCCATAGATGGCGCTATATGGGTAGTGCGTATAGCAATTTCCGGTGGGACTTCACTACGTAGTACATATAGCATCGTCCTTCTGCATAAGTTGTGCCGCCTCGATTTGCGAGAGTGATGAGTGCGCTCGCGACAAGCTTCTGCGCTGCATTTTATTAGAGCACCGTGTTGAGGCCGCTGGGCGTTTCGTCTCCGATGTGCGAGTGCGCGTATGCCTTCAACATCAAACGGCGGTGCTATCATGGCCAGCCGCGAGCGATCGTTCGCACGAAACTCTTGTCGCTCACCACACGGTCATTGACTAAGAAATATCAAGACAAGACTATTGCGACCGGCCAGCCACGAGCGATCGTTCGCACGAAACTATTGTCGCTCACCACACGGTCGTTGACTAAGAAATAACAAGACTATTCCGACCTACAGGCTACAAAGGTGATTCCTGCGCGTCGCTTTGGTTCGTCGAACCCCGTGTCTTGTAATCGCTGCGTGCTGTCATAAGCTCTTGACATTATATTCAGGAGGTCATGGTCCTGCTGCATATTCTTAAATCACTGCAGAGGACTCTTGGCGCGCAGAAATGAAAAGTTTGTAATTATCCACGTTAGTTTCGTTGGTCTCCAGAGGGTTGCTTTCCTGACGAGCGTATTGATGCGTATATCGCGGTATGGGAGCTGTACAAATGTGTTGACGGATGTGGACGGGCACACTTTGTAGCTGTTCTTGGGGCGCTGGATATACGAGGAGTTCAAGGGTGTCTCGTCTGGTAGGTGGTTGAGGCGGGAGGTTTGGGAGTGATGGTAAGCTTCGTGCAGTTTATCTAAGGTATTATGTACTTCCAGTTCGACCAACTTGCACGTGGGTGTCGAGAGGGCACTGTTCGGTCCGTGAAAATATTTATTTCGCCCACCACCATATTTGGTGCCCGTTTGTGCTTCTGCGATCAGCCTTCGTCGTGTTCTGCTTGAGCGTACACAGTGACAAAGTTTGATAACCGTAGCGGGACCCCGCACGACATGCGGCAGTGGGCCAAATTAACATTCTCAAATGCTATTTCCATAACACTGTTGGACACGAATTCTTGTAACTTTGTTCCTCCTGTGGCTACACAGCCCGTCACCATGATGCACAGCATATACTGAAAGTCACGTAGTTTGTTGTTCCTATTTCAATGTATCTTGATGGTACATAGGGCAGACAAGGCCCTAACAGGCGGTGGTGGGAGCATGCCGCATTGGTGACGACTTGAACAGAAACCGATTTGGTGCTCCACTCCAAGACTCAATGCACGCCAGGTGGCTGCATGCCAGAATTTGATACGACGAGAGTGCTGAAGTTGTATGGCACAAAACAGGAACGAGAAATCTTTGAGGCCTATGTGATAAAGGTGGGAGACAGATGCACTATAGAATACTGAATAATTAGTGTGAAGTGTGCAGCAGCTGTAATTGCTTTTTATACATGTGGTGTTAAAGCAGTGTCACATGAGGGTTTTGTTTACTTTGTAATCACTCTCAGAGGGAAATGAAGCTTCGTTGATGAAGCTTTCCTCTATCCTTTCCTTGAGTCATGCCTGACATTTGACCAAAATTTCCAAGATGAAGTCTCAACTAACCTGCATAGCCACCTTCATTCAGTTCACTGTTTTGATGCATATTTAAGCACAAAACCCTGGGACGTCTGCCATTAATCACTCATAAAAAACCCTTGATGCCCGCCACACTCACCACTACCACTTCCACAACTTTGCAAAAAACAGATGCAAGCACAGCCATGACAGATTCCACCGTGCTTCCCAGTAAGCATGTCCCTTTATCAAGAAGGATGCATCACACCTCAAGTACACTACGACGCATACAAAAGCTAGTGATCATCTACCTCATCTGGACATCACGCCTTTCTACAAGGGAATGAGGCGGCACACACTGCTGCCCTCAAATTTACTAGCCACGGATTCGTAGAAAGCAGAAAAGACCTGCCAGATTCCCTCGCGAACCTCTAAGTCCAAAGCCGTTTTACAGATGCCTACAAACCCACACATACTACAACACAACATATTACCCAACACGTGCCCCTATGAATGCCCACCCTGCAAAGGAAGGAAGGAGAGAGAGAGAGAACAAACACTTATTTCTAAGTCCAGGTCCTAATTTGCAAGTTCAATTTACCGGATCCGCGTAGTACTCCTGAATGCCTGGTCCTAATTTGAAAGTTCAATTCACCGGATCCACGTAGTACTCCAGAATGTCCGTGCGGATCCGGTGCACGTGTTTGTAGAGAGCTTCCTGGGCAGCCTAAATGTTCACTGTCGGCGGGGGAGACAGCCAGAGCTCCCAGGAAGTGATGAAAGTGAGGGATTGGGTAAGAGATGGTGGGGTGAAGTCCCAATTAGAATGAGGGACGGATGGGTAGAAAGAACACCTGGGGCAGGAAGGATGGCCAGGGCGCCGATAGATGCGGTGAAGAATGTGATGGGAGGGGAGTGAAGAGGTTTAAGCCTGTCGAATGAGGCACGCAGCCTCACGAGTTAGACAGGAACTGGGGGGTGGGTACAGGGTGCGTGATAGGCATTGGGCGTTTAATTGGTAATGGTGGGAAGCGCGGTGTTGAGTACGAACCGTCGGCGGGTGGTACAAGGTTGGCCAGGACATGGGCGGACCTGGGAAAGGTACTCGGGTGAGCGCGTCTGCTAAGGCGTTTCCGCACATGCCAGCGTGGCCAGGAACCCAAACCAGTGTGAAGCGTGGCCAAGGATTCGATGCAAGTATCGAAGTGACGAAATCAGTGGTGTGTGGGTGGGTCTCATGGTTAGCGAAATTACGAAGTGCTGACTGACAGTCGGAGAAGATATATACTGGCGTGGTGGTAGGAACATTAAGAGTAGCATGCTCTATTGCAAGGGCAATGGCGTATTCTTCGAGGGAGGTCGAATCCGGTGGAGGAAGAAAGGAAAGCATAGCAGTGTTTAAAGAAGGGAGTAGGAGAAATGAAGCCATGCCCATTGAGTTTGAGGGTATGTAGGAGATAGTAAAGGGAAGACAGAGCGGTTAAGCATCCAATCAACTGCACCCAATGCTTATCAGTGATTTCAAAGAAATGCGTCAAACTTGCATGAAACACCTTACTGCATTTTTAACTATCGTTCATGAAATTATTTGTGTAAATTATACACTTATACTCAAGTGACCAGGCAGTATATTTGAAGGTGTGTGAACATTCGCAACTTAGAATACTGTGCGAGTACTTTTTGATATTCGATTTGCAGCTCTGTTTCAAATATTTGAAATTTACAAATAGTAGAGGAACGAATGTTTGCTCTATCTGAAGATGTGCAAACTTTCAAGCTTCACTACATGGTAAGACCTTGCGGGTTGGTTTTTCTGCATGACACCGAAGCCGTGCCAAAAGCCTAATGCAGAAGCCTTGCACCAAGCAAGTGTTCACTAACTGTGCTGTATGTTAGGTCAAGTGCCACACTACAAAAGCAAAATTTATAATCTAAAATAGCTTTCCTATAAATATAATAGCAGAAGTGAGAAATAAAACGTTATTGCTGGCTTGTTGGTGAGGTCCCACCGGCAACTAGCATGCGCAGCTTCCTTTCAATCATTGAGGAGAGGGGGGGGACTGCTGCCTATCATATTAAATATGCCTAATATGCTTACTGTGTTCACAGCATTTTGAGGAGCCCATATTTCTTTATCTCAATATATGCAAAATTCTTGTTGCACTGGTTTGCATGTCTATGTTTTATTTTCTCTGTTACATTAAATTTTTTGTATGTCAAGCGCAAGTACCTGAACAGAGATGTGTCTAGTTCTGACTGCCTAAGCTGTCTTTTTTGGTGTAGTTATGTTTTATACACTCTAGAAACACCAAAACAAAGATAGTGTGGTTTGAAAATATTCAATTCGCAGCCAGCTTTTACTATTCGTATTCAAAAATATTTTATTGAATTCACAGCCAAGTTTAACTTGTGTTCAATTCACAGACGCAAAGTTGATAATCACACACCTCTAAATATATATACAAAAGGTAAGTTGTCGTTTGTAGTGACAAGAAACACTCAGCTGCAGTGGCGTCGCTAAGGGGGGGCCGGGGGTCCCTGGGCCCCGGGTACCAGCCCCTCGGTGAAGGGGGGGAGGTGCCACTTGTGCCCCTACAATGTGCAATGCTGACGTCGAAAACTGGAAGACAACTGTAACGAGACCAAAGCTTTGTCCTGTTCAATTTACGTCCCCACCAGTCTATTCAAATTTGTTTCCTGGTACAATGGAAGAAAGCGAGGAGAATTTTGGCATCCAGGAATGTCGCGGTAGTCGAGGATGGGTGCGGCTTAGGAGTTAATTGGCTGCAGGGTGAGCGGAGGCAAACAAGGAACGATTCCTGGAGAGGGGGTGCGTCGGTATACGACTGCGACGCTCGGAGGGGTGTAGCGAGCGAGCTTGCTTTCCAATGGGACAACAGGGGCCTAACAAAGCCCCTTCATCACGTCCAGGACCACTGTTGGGGCGGCGGACGAGATCAGTAGGGGGGAGGAGTGAAGGGGGAGGCATCCAAGCCTACGAGACTTTGGTCATGTGTCCTCGGCGGTTATTTATGTGACTTTTTTTACGCACATCAGATGTTGTGTACGGGTCATGGTGAATGTTTAGCATTTTCTGGAGTCTTCGCAGTGACGCGTTGGAGACCATGTACCCCGGTCCGGTTGTCATATTTTCAGAAGGAAACAAAGGTGAAAATGACCTGAAAAAAAAAATATGGGGAAGATTGAATCTTGAGGAAGCGGGGACTGATAATTAAAACGAAATGAAAGTAAGTGTGAAACATGCAATGAAGGTTGGTGCGGGGGAGCTAACTGTACAAATTAAGCCTGTGTTGGGAGGAGGGGTGGGAGCTCAGGTGTCCAACATTAGGTGAGACAAATGGGTTGTCGCGATTTCCCCTTGGTTGCACCCGATTCCTTCAGTGCTTGCACTAACCAACCAATTCGCAATTTAAGCAATTGCAAAGGATCTGATATCGGGTGTTGATAGCTCATTTTTTATGTCGTTGACTTTCCTTCATCGTGCCCAGTGACGCAGCCAGCACATGGCAATTGTACGAAGATGGCATTATATGGAAGGGGCGTATCCCATGCGGCCCCGTGTATGTAAACTAAAAGAACGGACGAGTAGCTTGTTGAACAAATTATGCAAGAAATAGAACAGTTATGTAGGCATTAATTTTATTTACCAAACTTTTAATCAGGTAAATCTACGTTTTTTTATTTCATTCCCCTGTAAGTTAAGAGCAATATAAATGAGTATCTGCGTTGCGCACATAAATAAAGCGGATAGCCGTGTGTTCATGTTCTTTCCATTTTACCATGGTTTCCGAGTGACCGTCCCAAGGAGTTCTAAGTGAAGAAATAGTTGAAGCTGATGACCTAAATATTTTGCTCTGGTAGGTTCATCATCTAGGTGGAGGGTGAGAAAAAAAAGGACAGGACAACGAAATTAAGTGCATAACAAAAAGTTAAACACCAGGTACGTCACCCACTTTCTATCATTAGGCATTCGATCCGCTGAGTGCTCCCATCTCGGAACATGGTCGGGAGACCACACGATAATTGAGGTGGGAGTGAGGGGCAGTTTCTGTGTTAGTGAAAGCGTTCTGCTGAGTGCTTTGTGAACATTACTAGAAAAAAAATTTTGAAAAATTTTGAAGACTGTGCGACAAAGGACAGGACGCCCGGTGTCGTATACAAGATTTTTGAGCTGAGTGCCCCTCCGCATGCAGTGGGGAGGAAAAATCTACTGGAACAACTCAGGCAGCACAACGACGACGTCTGGCTCCAAAACATCAGACCGCAAAAGAGACTTCGGTGAAACACTCCAGAAGCGTGACCAACTGGAGGAAAAGTTGCAAAGAACATAAATCCTTCCCTACGAACCCTCCACTTGTGTACATGCAGGCACCGCGCTCCACAGCGAAGCACTTTGTGAGTGACTGGCGCTACAACGCGACCCCAGTCACCCCTGAAGGAAGAGGGAATCGAGATGGGTCCCAAACGTCTTGTTCTTGGTTATTACTTTTGGTTGGAGAGGGCGATATTATTTCCTCAGCTACTGGGAAAAGGTTGTTTCATCTAGGATCTGTCTTGAGCTAGTCGACTGTACAACGACGTCAATGAAATTGTCACCAACAAATCGGGATGGGCGCGACCGAACGGTTGTGACCCAGCGTGTGGCGCTGATACACTCGGGCCCGTACAAATCTGATATTTTACTCAAGAGTTCGTAACCTCCTTCGATTCAGATTTCCTTCATTGACTAGTGGCTGCTTCACTGGTAAGCCCGAACCTCACATTTTATACTTTATACTGTGTTCGTTTTCCCAAAACGCCAATGTCAATTAACTTATTTGCAAATGTGTGGTGGAATCTTTTTACAACGTACGAAAGGAAACGACAACATTGTCGCAGACAAACATCCACACGACTAGCCGTGCACTGGCCGCTTAGACGACTCATGTACGGCCAGTCATCTCTTTCCCCGCTAAATGCTCCCTTTCTATCTGCTTCCATTCTCAGTAATCACATAACCATAGAAATAGAGACCCGACAATGTATCTATTTCAAACGTACTGAAATTCTCACTTAGAGAAATTTCCAGCAGTCGCATGCTGCCACAGAGGCTGCCTTTAGTGACAAACGGGCAGGCGCAGGCGGTTTTTCCTAATTTATGGGGCGGCCGTTTCCTTCACATTTTATACCACTTGTCCTGCACAATACTTGGAAATAGCTTTTTTTTAAGTCCGGCTGTTGTTTATTTGCTGGGACAACTTCTATTTCTCCCCCAGCCTTCTTTCACCAGGCTCCGCCTGTGGTCCTTCAAGCATAATTTGTTCAAGGTGTGTTCCTAGACACAGGAAAATTGATGCGAATGAAGCGACTATTTGTCTTGCATGTGTTGCCTTTAAACAGCCCTATCATTGCTGGCCACCCTCCTCCAGGCCCGCGGGACGTCTGCATGATTTAGTCAACACAGCGGGCTGCAAAGCTTTCCAAACGCCTCTGGCGACCACCTTATAATAAGTGTCGTTGTCTGACGAGGCCCGAGACTCTCTCACACCTCCATTGCTCTTGCAGGCATCCATTCGCTTGGTATCGGCTGTAAGATGTGGTACTCTCACACTGCCGCATATCAGCCTTTACTTTTCCCCTAACCTACTTTGGTTTGGCACATTACACCCTGTGCTGCCGCAAGTAGCTCTTGGCCACTCCTTTCTCGGCTGCTAATGGTGTTTTCGTGCTCACGAGTGACACACCATAATGCTCCTTACTGGTAGGATTTTTATCGATGCCTAATTCACTGAAAAGGTCAGTGTTGTGTATCAAGATCTGCACCAGAGTCGTCGTCTGGGGTTCTCTAAACCAAGCTCGTGTAGCTATTATTGCCTAAATAACACACGGCTTCTTATCTTGCTGCTTACTTTTCTAATATATTGCCAGTTCTTATAAATAACTACACATCAAGTATCCTGTGGCTTCATTTCGCATCGCATGTCGCATATTATGCATGCTTGCATTGACGTTTCGAAGCCCATGCATTCAGTAGCTGTAAAATTTTTTTTTTACATTGGTATCCAAATGAAAGACAAAATTTGTCGAGACCAATCGCTCTTGTCGCGCGATGAGAGCAATGCCAAGTGACAATAGTGACAGAAATCGCTTTTGGTAGCTTTAGTCGCAAGTGTGAACCAGCGTTCATATGCTAACAAGAGAAGACATTAATATTATCAATAATAACAATAACACTAGTTTTATTATTAATCATTGTTTTGTATATGTGAGGGGGAGACAAATTTTCTGGGCCTCGGGTGCAAGTTTACCCAGCAACGCCACTGCTCAGCTTCCATTGCCATCACTGCTGGAGAGAGAAAACTGACAAGCAAAACCTCATCCCTGACTAATTTCAGTTTTAAGTTGTAGTGGTACTTTTGTGCTGTTCGACAAGCAATCACTTATTTGCGGTAAGATTGCTGCAGGCAAGTCCTCAGTCACGCTAAACACAGAAGAAATGAACTTGAAAGCATTGCACATCATAAGATCTGTTCCTAAAAGTACCAACTGAAGTACAATATTGTTCTTCGGCATGTGACAGCACACATCAAGGGCATATTGGGTGAACTGTCCAGCATCTGTTGAATGCATTGCATTGTACCAGCTTGAACGTGCCTTAGAAGGGATAATTTTAAAAGCGGTAACTTGAGAGGGCCCACGAAAAAAAAAAAAATGCTTAGCACCAGGGCTAAGTGCAACTAGTTAATATTTTCTCATTCACTACTTGAGGCCTGGATGTGGATTAAGGCTTGGTTCCTACAGCCGGTAACAACAACAAAAAAAAAAAAAAAACTTTTGTCCTGTGCGCAGCCCTACCTCCCACCGGGCTGCACGTCCTATTATCAGCTGGCTTAAGGTTTCAGACCAACAAAGTGATTAGCAGACAGATTATGGGAGTTACTACACCTTCGCAATGGTGAACATTACCTGCCTGCCTCACGACTCCGAACACACAATTATACCTTCGCACAGGTTAACTCCGTTGTACTGGGACAAAAACACAGCCCTGTGGTCTACGTAGAAGTGGTCTACGTTTGCAGTGGCTAGCTTGGTTACGATGGGAGTGGTCATGCGCCATCCCAGTGCCCTCGTCTGACCGGCGTTGCTGCCTCTCGCCACGCTACGTAGGCGGCGAAACGCCCAGCGGCCTCAACACGGCGCTCTAATAAAACACAGTGCAGAAGTTCGACGGGAACGCACTCATCACTGTCGTAAATCGAGGCGACAGAACTGATGCAGAGCGCCCGTCGTCACCGTCGCAACGTACTACGCGAAAATTAGGCAGTCGCACACACTCAGCGTCCCGATCACACGCTGCACACCACCGTAAGTGCTCTCCAGAAGTTCTTCGAGAGCACCTTCGTCACAATCGTAAGCCGAACACCTATGCACCGCTGCAACGGCAGGCAAAAATCACGACGAGAAGAGCGCAGCGAAATGACCGCGCAACAGCTGCCATTTTTTTTTAACCATGACGTCACATCCGGCAAAAAAAAAAAAGTCGCTTTCTTTGTTTTTTGATGTCTAGTTGGCGCATGCGCAGTAGTGCTCGTCCACCGTTCCTGAACGTCAGGTGTTTTAAACTGTTTGTCTGGACGGTTACGGCAGTTACGGGCCCGTAGAAGATGCGTGCACGGTGGTCGTGTTAAGACCTGTTCATCAAAATCTTTCAGTGTCGCCTTAAAAGAACGGCGTCGTGTTTCTGCTGCTGGCCTCGTCCGACATGGGTTCGTTAGGTAGCCCGGAGCGTGGCCCGGAGTTCAAGGCCGTGGCGGGGCTGGTCGGTGTTTATTCGTTGTTGTAATTCATTTTCATGTCGCTTTGTTTCAGAATTGTGCCCGTCGTGCGGCGTTCTGAGTTTCCGTGGGATTTTTTCAACCTGTTAGTGCTTCTACTGCGAAACTTGCGTGTACTGTCTGTCACAAAATAATTCGGACCAAGGTGCGTGATAACTATCGGCGCGACGCCTTTCGGCCCAGCTCCTGCTGTCGAGATAGCTGAGGGCGCATGCGTGTTCCAGTCCAGTCAGTTTTGCGCGTTTTGCGGCCGTGATCGCGATCACGGCCGCAGCGCTTTGTTTCTCTTGAATGTGGCGCCCGGCGGCGCGGTGCTCGGTGCGCGGTTCTCGGTGCACGGTGTTGTGGGGTATACACAACAGTTAAAAGCAGGTAAAAGTAGCAGAGGCTACGAATTGGGTACAATGAATGGAAGGGAGAGAGAGAGAGAGAGAGAGAAAAAACATCTTTATTTGTCTTGCAAACGCGACGAAACCCTGGAGATTTATAGAACAGAGAAACGAAATCAGGAAGGAAGGTTTCTATAGCAATACGCGAGGCAGTGCATTGCACTTTAAAGCACGGGCGGGGTGTCGGAGAACACGGGTATACACGGCTATAGCTACAGGCAACACGACGAAACTTGTGTATGCTGCGGCAGGGATCGGAAGACCGTAGAGCATATGGGGCAACGAGGTTGACGGAGGCTTTGGCATTTGGTGTGAGGGGAGCCTCAGCTTCAGGGCCATAGAGGTGACGAAAAGGTGGCTGGAGTGGTGGTGGAAGAAAAGTATGGAAGAGAGCGGGACATAGAAAGACTACTATCCCAAATTAGAATTTAGAACAGAAAAGGGGGTGGGGGGGTAAATAGGTGTGTAAGGGCAGGAAGGGGGGGGAAGCGATGGAAGTTTAAAACCAGAGGGGGGGAGGGGGACTAACCCATTAGTTTAGTTAGGGTAGGGCAAATAAGAGAATACCACAGGCAAGTCGGTTGGAAACAACCGACGGCCTGATACAAAGGGAGGGCCTCTAATCGTCATCATCAAGTGAGCGGCACAATTTTTGGCAGTGGCCAATAGCATATGCGCTTGCGCGCAACAGTGCCGCTCATCTTTGCGATATGTTGTCTGGTGCTCCTTTTATTGCCATCGTATTGGCTGTACAGAGAACTGGTGTTCAAAAATTCAAGCAAGTCCGCGATAAAAATTCAGCGCTCCCAAGTACCACTACGTCATAACTACGACTTTTCTGCCCTACGTCCTGGATGGCCCATTCGTGGACGGGTGTTTCCTTTTTCAACAAGGCCGAAGCCGTGTCCACACAGCACGAGCAGTGAGCACTCTCCTCGAGGACAACAAGGTGCTTCAGCTACGGTGGCCTCCGTGCGGGACAGGCCTGAACCCCATCGAGAATGTCTGGGGAATAATGAAAGTGCACGTTGCCAGAAGAAATGACTGTGGCAGCATGGCTAACGAGCTGTGAAATGCAATTGCAGAGGAATTGGAATGCCTTCGCTCCCGTCTAGAAATTGTAAAGTCTCTTTACGAATTGCTTCCTCCACGCATTCGCGAGGTAATAGACAATGACGGCAAGTTTGCACGCACCTAATCGGCTTGTAGAAAACCACTCGCTGTATCGCCTATTTATGAAGCAAATAAACCATCCCACCTGTTTCCAGTGGTTGATACCAACTGCATGTTTGCCATATAACAAGCAGCACTGGTTCTTTATCGCAGACTTGCTTGAACGACAGTTTTCTGTAGTCAGTGAGATGACAATAAAAGGAGCGCCCAACAACATGTCGCAAAGATGAACGGTGCCGTTGCGCATGTAAGCGCATGCCACACGCTATCGGCTGCCGCAAAAAATCGTGCCGCTCGCATGGAACACCGCGCATGGCGCCGCAGGGTGCCACATTCAAGAGAAACTAAGAACTGCGGCCGAGATCGACAACTTGCATGCATTGACTGGACTGGAACACGCATGCGCCCTCGGCTATCTCGACAGCAGGCAGACAAAAATGCCCGTGTGCACGAGATTTTGGGGCACGTTAGATATCCCCAGGTGGTCAAAATTAATCCGGAGCCCTCCACTACGGCGCGCCTCATTGCCTGCGTTGCGTCGGTGCGTTAAACCCTACAATCAATCAATCAATGGTTCATTCAGTTCTAAAAATAATATTCGAGCTTTCTGCATAAAATGAATGACGTTGCTTGCTTCTGGGGCCCGTGAAGTTTGATGGGTTCTCTCGAACACTGGGATTCACTACCAGTACCCAGCAATTCTTTCAGCATTAAAAATTGGCAACATTTTGAATATTGTGGCCTAGAGCTGTGTGCAAACCTAGCCGCACCAGGAATTTATCGGCTTGCCTTTTTGTTTGCGTATGGATGCAACCGCCTTACGAGGCTGGCATCGGCTACTTAAGTTGGAAAAGTAGAAGGGAAGTAATGAATTTTAATTTGCATATGCTGAACAGATGACTGGATATTTTGGTGGTGGTGAAAAAGTGATGCCTGAAAAACACCAAAAGCCAGGGTCTAACGTGAGCAAGGATCTCAGTGTGCCTTTGCAGAGCAATCCGAATGATACCCCTGCCACACGGCAAATTTAATGTCACTTGCATCGAATGTCACTCGTCTGACTTAATGCCATTTTTTTGACGCGCTGCTACATGGCCAAAATTAGTTTCACTTGCAAACGATGGCAGTTGTGATGAGTTTTTAAAAACCTGCGTAGAGAAAATATTTTATTAAGCGCTTCAATGTTAGGGAAAGCTGAGCAAGAGGAGCTTAAACACCTTTACTGCACTTTTGAAAGCCTTTTAAGCACACTTGCAGCAACTTATTGAATACGATTGAACAAGGTAGCGAGACTAGCAGTTTTATTTTTTACAACTCTACTCGGCTTGTTTCACATGAAGAAATAAACAACTAGAAATTATACAGATGTAAAAATATTATAATGCTACTTACGGTGTAGCAATCTGTTTTGTTGGGGATTCCCACCGAGTCTCTGGTGTCGAGATACTAATGCATTTGCTGGTAGAATGCAGTCAAATGGGTTCTGCAAACTCATAAGGTCCCTAATGTCATTTTGATTGAATGTCATTGCATTTTCTCGTGTGGCAGCAAACAAATGTCATTTTGAATGAATGACTTGGATGGGAATGACATTAAATTTGCCACGTGGCAGGGGTATTAGGTGAAATGGAGTATGTGGTGTAGCTATGTAGCAGCCTCGGAAAAGTTTTAAAGGTTGTTTGGCGAGACACTTTGAGCAACCTCTTGTCATTCAGTCTCGTTTCAAAATAATGATTGATAAAACAGCAAGACCTACGACGGGAGGAATTATGTTTTTGGTGTGCAATTTGTGGTGCGTAATGGTGTGTAATGCCCATTTGGTGAGTAATTTGTGGCAGCATAGGAGCCATTCTACATGACATCTGAACAAATGCCTGAGTTGCATAACATAAACGTTCGAAATACCCGCAGAGGCATATCAACAAACGTGAGCGCCCACCATTCATCAGTCAGTCACCTCTTGCTAGGTCACTCGTACCCTTTTCGAGGCTCTCTGCGCAATACAGGAGACCACAAGTGTCTTTCAAGCATGTCAGAGTTGGCAGCTGTCGCTGCTACCTTTCCTGCAGTATTGTAAAAAAATCTTCGAGGAATTTTTAAAAATTATTTTTTCCCAAAGGAGCTTCCACAAAGTTGTGGTGGACCAAGAATTACAGTTGTAAGTTTTTAGGCTTGTCCTCCTCCTCATCATCATCAGCCTGTCTAGGACTACTGCAGGGCAAAGGCCTCTCCCATAGAGCTCCAATTATCCCGGTCCTCTGCTAACGGTGGCCAAGTTATCCCCGCAAACTGCTTGATCTGGTCTGCCCATCTAACTTTCTACTGCCCCTTGCCACGCTTGCCTTCTCTAGGGATCCACTCTGTTACCCTTAATGACCAATGGTTATCTTGCCTTCGCATTACATGCCCTGCCCACGCCCATTTCTTCTTAATTTTTACTAGTAATATGTCCATAACACGCATTTGTTCCCTGACCCACTCCGCTCTCTTCTTGCCCCTAATGTCACACCTATCATCTTCCGCTCCATTGCCCGCTGAGAAGTTCTCAATTTAAGTTGAACCCTCTTAGTGGGCCTCCAAGTTTCTGCCCCGTAGGTGAGTACCGATAAGATGCAGCTGTCATACACTTTCCTCTCCAGGGACAATGGTAGGCTACCATTCATTATCTGTGAATGCCTGCTGAATGCACTCCACCCCATTCATATCCTTCTAGTTCTCTCTGCCTCATGGTTGGGATCCGGGGTCACTACTTGGCCTGAGTAGATATATTCGCTTACCACTTCCACTGCCTCGCCACCTATGTCAAATTGCTCTGCTCTCCCGAGGTTATTGAGCATTACTTGTCCTAACTTGTTCCAAATGGGAGGAAAATGCATCGCTTCTTTTGCCACGGGCAAAATACAGCACTAGTGTGACTGATTGCTCATCCACATGCCATGCAGTGAAACGAGCCCAAGTATGTCGAAAAGGCCCGGAACCTGGTGAAGCCTTAGTGCAGTACACTCAAAGCAAGTTTTGTGGACATCGAGCGCTTAAACCAGAACGTGGCCACTATCATCCAGGAGTACTATAACGGTGAGGAGCTGCATTTGCCCGAGCCACCATCTCTCTATTATGACACCCGCACCCCTATTTGTGCAGTCATGAACAGTTTGCGAAGAATGGCAAAGGAAACTAGTGTGCTGCTGTTGAAATGCTTTTTAACTGAATGCAGTGCATTTCTGTTTTTTCGTCATGTGATGCTTCATACCGAAAAGAGAGCACCTAGAGCATGGTTATGCACGAAGTCTATCGGAATGCCAGTGTGAGCAGAACTGTCGGTGCAACGTTATACTACATGACAACGCAGCGTCTAGACTTACCTATGCTGTTTATGCGGGTGAAGCAACTTTATTAAGAATGCCTACAGAACGTTTAGCTGTCCCAGTAAGAGAGGCGTCACCACGACGCGGCCATGACGTCTTCCCTGCTTTTGGCACCGCTACTCCCTCCCCAGCCTTACTACTCCCTTTGGTCGACTGCGCCTGCCCCTCTTTTGGGGTGGTAGCCTCCCTTTGCTTTCGCTCGGTCATTGCCTTTCGAGGGCTGCTGTTTATAAAAAAAGAATTTATTCTTTGTATTACAACTCCCCCTACTCTAATGCCCTCTGCTGAATGGAGGTGTCAAAATCAAAATAAATAATCAGGAATGCAAATAAGTGGTGAAACGTTATCAGTCCTAGAATGTTCCTCACTGCTTCTTTGTGGTAGTCAACTGGAGGGCTGCACGCACTCTTGATGGTCCCATTTTGTAGCCTCAGTGCAGATCTGTTACTGCCTGTCAAAGATAGCGTTTTTTTGGGGGGGGGGGGTGCTCAATTGGAGTTTTTCCACCTTCTGTTTTGGGACATGACAGGCCTGCCCTGTATCCAGGAGTGCTGTGTTTTGTAGCGTCAGCTACACTGGCAGAGGTTGGGCAGTTTCGCGTGGCTCCTGTAGAGCCGTGCTGCGCATGCGCAAAGAGCAGTGACGTCTCACACCGCACAGCTGGCGCGCCAGAGTCACCGTCGCCGCGACTGGATTGGATTGGAAATCGTTTTAGCAGCAGTAAGCATGATAATCAGCTAATCCTAGACAACCAGGACACCTAAGAATAACTAGGTGAACCTTAGCTCACACTACGTATATCCTGGCATAGCCGAGCTAAGCCACTGCTAATTTTTTTGACCTCCTCCACTGATGATCTTGGACACAGCCAGATGACACTCTGCGCAGCAGAACTGTCACCTGCTAATGATTCTTTCTTTTTCCAAAGGCAGCACAAGAAACACGGTCTGGTTCTAAAGTTTCAGTGCAAGTGATAATTACTGACACATTTGTGAAGCTTCATAAGAGATTCCAACTGAATCTCAATCCCATTCGTCTTCAGTGTGCAGCTGTTTCCAAGTGGCATCTCTTTTTACTTGTTTTATGCGAGGTGGATGCTTACCTCGGAAACAAGAATGGCATCGTAATTGAGCCAGTGCGCTACTGTACCAATTTAGCACATCTCGCAATCACTGCATGTGCCAGTGTGTGCCTGAAGCTTGCCCACTCATGCTGTGCGATGCAGGGCGTGTGAGCTGACCACGGCCGAAGTGGGCAGCGGGTGGGCAGGTGGTGCTGAAGGCCAGGTGGTGTGCGCCCAGCTGACCCACCCTGAGCTGATCAGCGGCACCATTGTCTGCGCCGACTGCCGGACGGCCGTCTCGGGCATTGAGCAGCAGTTCAAGTACACCCAGGTGGGGTATTGTTCAATTGAAAAGCTTAGGAGGGCAGGCCAACTACTCCTTGGATGTGATGCTCCATCTGTACCCGTTCTCCATGCTTTGGTTTTGTTGCAGTTGTGTGCGCCTTGTTTAAAGTGAAGGAACGCTTCAATGGAGGGGAAGGGTTGGATTAAGACTGTTTTGTCATGTTTGCTGAATTTTTGAAGTACAAAATAGTTTTACTGCGTTTATCTGAAGTCTATGCCCGTGCTGGGAGAATAAACGATAGTGCAGCGGAGAAGAAAGAGGGTGCATGATGTCAACATGTGCCGCGTCTGTGCAGTGAGGCAGTGCGGGGGAAGTCAGGTGTTTGTATGGAATGTCCCAGAGGACATTGCAGTCTTCATTTTTTATTTTTTTTTCCCTCCCTGCAATGTTTGTTTACGGAGGTACCTTGTTTAGCTGTACCCGGCAAGCAGGTCAAAGTACGTGCAAAACAGCAGTACAGCTCAACTTCTTTGCTCATACCTACAAACGAAGTATGACTGTATCAGATTCTTTCATGTGTTGTGTTTCAATACAAATAGCCCCCCTCCTTTCTGCCAACCTAGATTGGACAGCTTGTCAGCCCGCTTAAAGAAGGTGTCAGAGGTCACATTTAAAGGAGCCATGAAGAGAAAATACAACTTCGTGTAATTTGAAAGAACTAGGATTCAGTATCTCACTCAGCTCCATTACAGCTCCAAAATATGTCTTTTTAGCGAAAAAAAAGCAAGAAGTATTTAAAAACTTTCAAATTTTGCGCCACAGTGACGTGTTATGAGCAAGAATGACGTCATACGGGCCGACAATAAAACATAATTTTCAGCGCGTTAACTGCACGTTAGCATTCAAGTGATGCGGTCAAATGGAACTAGAGGCCCGATTACAGACATCCAGTCATGTGTCGTCGCGATAGGTCAGTTAGGCGGCCGCCAATCGCACAAACAAGGTTCGGTGACGTCATAGAAAAGTTGCGGGAAATTGGCTAGGGGGTCGCGACTGCTTCACACGTTTTCTTTAATATCTCCGTTATTTGTTCGAAGATTGCGGTGATATTGGTATCATTGTTATCGGGGCTAAGCAGTCTTTCTAATAAACCCAACTTGTATTTTGTCTTCATGGCTCCTTTAAGCTTTCACATAATGGCCTGCCGAGAGGGAGCTTCTGTTTTCTGAAAAAGTTAGTTTCTCCCAACTCACCTCTATCTTTCACTCTTCGTTATTTTTCCTTCGACAGCCGACCATTTGTTGGAATCCTGTGTGCCAGAACCAGACGCTGTTTGTCCTCGACCCCAACAATTCGACCTTTGTGGACTTCGAGAAAACGCGCATCCAAGAGAGCCGAGCCAAACTCTCCAAGTGTGACATCCCTCGCAGGTGGGTTGTTGGTGCTCTTGAACATCACTTGCACACTTTGCACAGCCATCTCCATTTTCCCTCCTCTTTTGAGTAAATTTAGCCCAGGAAGGTTACCTCGGCATGAGTTCATGAGTACTAACCCCTGGTATACATTACTGAGTCATCACATGGTAATTGTTCCCATTCCAGCACTCCTCTATAGATATTGTCACAATCACAAGTTTTAACTGTTGCCTTTGCTGTTTTTGCCCAGTGTGGTGTGGACGACTTTAGAAAACTCTATTGATTCTGGTTTTTTTTTTTTTTTTTCAAAGCTCAATTGGAGAAAGTACTAGCCTCTTTCATATTGCTGCCTGGAATTCCAGAAAGTTCAAATGAAGTTGAAGCTGCTGATCAAAGGCTGCATTTAGGGAGGCCTTCATTGCCCCTCTTTGAGGGCAAATTTCTTTTTGTGCACAGAATGTAAAGAGTGCCAGAAGATGCCTGCACATGGGACATTTAGACCATGCCTGCCCAATCATGGCTTCCCCCCTGAGCTTTCTTGTGACCCTCCCAATATAAATGTTCTTGTATGGCTAAACAAGACTTGCTGCAGTAGATTAATGGTTTAGGTGCTGTGCCCCCGATGCTTCAAGTCCGATTCGTGGTCGTGGGCGGCACATTATATTGAGGCGAAAAGTGAAAAAATCTGCATGTACACTGTTTGTTTGCACATCAACGATTCCCAGGTGGCTTAAATTTAGAGGCCTATTTTGTTTGTCATTTGGAACTGCTAAGAACTGCGCGAAATCAGCTCCGTATTTTACTCATCCATTGATTTTATATTTCAAGAACAGTTTTGGACTGCCTGGGAACTGCTGTGGGCAGGCAAATGAAAAAAGACCGTAAGGCTAAACCAAAAGGGGTGCATCTAGTTACTGATAGGATTTATGTTTGGTTGTTCGACGATATAGGCTTGGCATACATACGTGCAGTCTGATCTGAAAGAATGGAGTTCTATGCCCATCCTGTTACCTCTTGTGAGCATGTTTTTTCGAAGCTGAGTTAACCCACAGTCTGGTGCCTCAAAGCCCACGTGTAGCTTTGGCCCAGCCAAACTCGGATCAGCAGAGGTGTTTGTTAAAGCTACTTCACCCAGTGGTTGCTGTAACTGCCCGTCCCATCTTGGCGTTTAAAAATGCTGAGGATGCCAAGTGGGGTTGGCTTTCATGGTGACAAGAGCATGCAGCAACAACTTCGTCGCTGCTGCACCCTGTTCTGCCGTTTGCAGCTAGCTTAAAGGCCAACTGCACTCAAAGTTTCAACCTCTTGACAACCTTATTTCTGTACAGTCTGCCTAAAAAAACTTCACAATACAAAATGTGACAGCTGAAATACGCGTATCTGCGGCGTGAACGACCATCGAAAATCGGAGATTTTAAAACCAAAATGGAGGAGGGCGCGGCCATTACAGCCAAACTGAAGTGACTTTCCAGTCGGCAAGTGAGCGGCTGCATGCAGCCTACTGGCAGCAGCAAACGTGCGTGCAACACTCCACCTTCGCCACAGTCCTAGAAGAAGCGCACCCAGTGGAGCTCGACCAGTTCTTCTGGCTGGCCATAGGAAAAAGCGCAGGGCCGGCTGCAACATCACTTCCGCTTCGAGGCTGTTTGCGCAACCCACCGGCAGGTGCAACGTCGTCCATGATGGAGCTGTTTGAACCGTTTCCAACTAATTAACAATTCATTTGATGGGGCTACCAGTGATGTCCCAGTTGGTTTCGTTCAAAGTAAATTTGGCCTAGGTGAAATTTGAGTGCAGTTGGCCCCTTTACTGCCTTTGTCACATCCCTGAGCTCGTGTCAGTGGGCGTTTTGCTAATGTGGACCAAACAGGCTGCGTGTTGTATCGTGTGGTGCGTGAATTAAATCACTCGTTGCCCCGCCAACCCACACGCAGTGTGGAAATGATCGTGCGTGTGGAAGCAGTCGAAGGGGCCCAGGCAGGTGACCAGTGTGATTTCGCGGGAACTCTCATTCTGGTGCCCTACGTCAGCCAGTTGTCTGCCCCTGGTAAGGGCACTGCTGTTCCTTTCTGTTTTCCTTGTGTGCCCGTTGTTGCGGATTTTTAACTCCATGACGTCGTGTTTTTTGTGATGCTGCTTGGGAGACGGGGTGAGCAGCCTTGCCGGAGTGGCACATTGCTCATTTCTAGTGCATCATAGTCCATTTAGGGTTGTTATTCTGCTTTGCTAGTCTCTCTTTTTGTGTGCGTGCATGTGTGCATGCACATGCAATTTAAACAGCTAACACTCCCGAAAGAAATGAGTGCAGTTTTGACTTGAATACGGCTGTATGGCCACTGAGAAGAGTTGTACAGCTGTAACGTAGCACAGGAGACTAAAAACTTTTTTTGCTTTGCTGACGGCTTTAATTCTGCCTTTTTAAACCCTTTGGAATAATGTCTTTAAAGTATTGCTCACATTTCTGGAAGGCTTTAATGAAGTATTCGCCTTTATAAAAGGAGCGTTGCCTTCTGTGGTGTTCCCAAACTTACTGTACCATGGTTCGTGCAACAGGTGCTTTTATTTTCTTTTGTGCCAGAAAAAGTGCTTTGTAGTACCTTCTTATTAGCAGCCTGCCAATGTGAATTTGTTCGGTTCCATTTGTAATTTCAGTGTATGACCGAACCATGGGGAATAGCTTCCCCTCTTGAAATGAAAAAGCAGCCCCGGAGGCACAGCGTGTTTTGATTGGCAGACTTACCATGTTTCCTTGGGCAGAATGCTTAACCCTCTTGCTATGTGTTCAGATTTGTGCGTGCAAACAATGTGTGTCATTGAAGCACTTGTTGCAACCTCTGTTGTGGCAATTCTTCATCAGATGTGAGCATGTGTTGCTGCGTAGTTTTGTTGGTCCCTCCAGATTTCGCTTAAAATAAAATTTCGCTTAGTTTTAAAGGGGCCATTAACATAAAATACAAGTTTAGTTTATTAAAAAGACGGCTTTGTCCAAGTAACGATGACACCAATATCATTTCCAACTTGAAACAAATAATCGAAATATTATAATATTAAAATCAAAATATTACAGATAAGTTAGATAACATATAAAGCAAGCAGCGGCACCACGACTCTTCACTTTCCGGCGATTTTTCCATGACTCCACAGAATCTCATTTGTGCGATCACTGGCCGCTGACCAAAGTTACCGCCAAGATGGGCAGTTGTAGCAGGGCCTCTAGTTCCGTTTGATCATATCACTATAGTGTGATTGTGTAGTTAAATCACTGATAACTCTGTTTTTAGTGCTGGCCAGATGTGTCATTCCTGTGCCGCCTGGAGAACCTTTCCTTCACACCGCTGCTGCTCTCGTGGGCTGCGTTTGCCTTGCGTGGGAGCAGGCTGCCTTTTTTTATGCTGCGGTGTATAAGCCAGTTGCCGGTGGCATAGCCCAGGCTTGCAGTGACAGACACCATTGTTGCTCGCCTACCCTGGTTGTATGCTGCCTGTTGAGGGAGTTCTTCGATGCCTGGGTCCAGATGACAGAGTGGTGGCTGGCATTCTGGCTCATCACCTCACTGCACCGCGCCAGCAGGACTCGGTTGCTCAGTCTGACAAACACTGGCTCCAGGACAACCCGATCACATTCGGTGAGGGGGTTCTTGTGCACAGGTGGATGCTCACCGTTTGCAAGGGCTCGGTTGTACTTGCACCATTACGCAGCCCCGACAGGACACTTGCTGTGGTTTGGGGCACTGTCTGTGGACGTCATGTGCAAGAGCGTGGCTTCCACTGCCCTCTTCATCCCTGGCACGTCGTTGCGGTTTCTCCTCAAGGCATAGCTGTAGTAGCTTTGACTCTTGATTTGGTCTTGCATCAGCTGGCCTCCAAGCGACTCCCCCTGAGCCTTTGTTTTGCTGAGAACCCCACGCAGTGTTCTTCCCATCCTTTTGGCCACGTGGTTGATAGTCCTTTTTGCAGATCCTGATGAAGCCGTAAACTCCTGCTGCAGTCAGCGCATAGAAAGTGCGGCAGTCTCCATCGCAAAGAACGGTCGTGTATTGTAGTCCATACTTGGCCAGGGATCTTTGAAACATGATCAATGCAGCCCCTGCCTCCCTCCGCCCTGCGTTGCAGTCAATGTTTCTCTGGCACTCATCGGCTGCGTACCAGTCACTGCACCCACCATAATCTTGCTTTGGTCCGAGGGCAGAACCGAGGCAAAAGTTGGACAAAACCACGTGGTCCAAGACCAATCGCGAGTAAAGCTCAATGATGCACCCCACGCCAATGTGGGAGCTTTGCCGCCGGGTCATCCAAGGCGTGTCAAAGATGACATGAATATTGCTAACTGGATTCGAGAGGTCTGCGTAGATGCTCCTGACAACTGCAGTTGCAGGGACTTCAGAGGCTTGAACAAGCTTAGTTTTCAAATGTCCCTGAAAGGTCTGTTGGTGCAGGCCACGATGGGATAGGTTCATGCATGCACAGAAGTCTGCACGAGCTGCCACGCCTTTGCCGATTGACTGCATTCCTTCCATGGCCCTCATGTTCACTTCAGAGGGAGTGGTATTTGCTGTTCCAGTGACCCTTGGAGAGGAGAACTGTTTTTTCTCGAATGCGCACGTGACGCAGACAACACGAGTTTGCCGTACTCCTTATCCTTGGCCTTAGTGAGCATCAGGTGTCCCGCACTACACTTCGCCTGCCCGAAGAAGGCGTTCAGGGCAATAAAATGGGTTTCATCATCCCTTTATACTCCCTTTTAATACCCTTCGTCTCTCTTCTTTCTCTGCTTGTCATCCCCAACCGCCACACCAGCAGGTTCCCCTAGGTGTGGCAAATTACGCCTGCCGGTGGGTTTTCCTTTCAAGTTTCCTGGCAATAAATTTATTCATTCCGGTCCAGAATAAAAATGACTGTAGTCTTAATTTTTATACTTGCTTTTGGTATCTGTGGATCCAAAGCATATACTATTGAAATTGATGCATGCAACTTTTCTAGCTGTGTCATAATTAAGTAGTGGTCTTTCTGTGTGATAACTCTCACTGTTCACTGCTTATAAACTTCGTAGGTGACACGGTGCATTATGTTCTACCCAGGAATCCCACTGGCATGGGGCAACACGGCTAGAGGCAAGAAACAAGGGTGCTGGGAGTCGTGGGAACAAGCCATACTTCTGATGCCTGCCACATGAAGTTACGATCACTGCTCATATTGAAGGTTACATTTTTTTTTTCTTTTTTGCAGGTGCTTCCTCCCGCAGTTTATACCGCTTTAAAGTGTAGGGCTAATTTTGTACTAAAAATAAAGCTTGGTTTTCAAAATATCACAGGCTGGTTTTACTTGTTGACATTGCCATCATTTTGCTGTACACAGGACACAAAACAGGTAGGTATTGAGGTCAAATCAAAGCTGGCGTCAAACGTTCTAATTCGTGTGAGTTTATGTGAATATACCTCGTATCTGTGTTGTGCTAACATAGTCGGCTGTTGTGCTGCCTGTTTGATGCTTTCTCTGTTCACACAGGTCAATCTTGGATATATTGCCACCAGCTGTTAACAATTGACATGCCCAGTGGTTGCTTCCTATAACACTCGTCAACAACCAGCCCCTCTTCTCTATCTTATAATCTGTGTGCCAGTTTAAGCAACGTTATTTATTCGGAGAATAGTGGGCACTCTGAACGTTCCAGAAGCAGCTGGTTGATGTGTCAATTGTGAGGACAGTTCTTAGTAGTAGTATTCAAGGCTCACCTGTGTACAGAGAAAGCAGATGTAGCGGGTGCCACTGAGGAAGTCCAGAGTAAACAGAAGTTTTTACAACAAGTTCTTAAAACCTTTTGAGAAGTCCTTGATAGGAAGTTAGTGAGTCAAGTTGTGTAGACGTGTTGCAAGCCCACAATTAGCCGGCTCTCCAGGACTGCTTAAATAAGTAACATTGGCTGAGACGCCTCTAACAAGTTCGAATCGCCTCATGTAGACAACTTTTGGATTTCCAGTAGCCCTTTTTGCGCTTCATGGGGATGGTTACAGGAAGAATAGTTGTGGGAGGTAAATGCTCGCAGAGTGAACATGTGGCTCGACTTTGCATGTCGCTTTGTTGAATTCTTCGCCGCTTGTGTACTCTTAGCAATTCATTGCAGAAGCACAAGTTTACTTCTATATAAACTTTATTCTTTCAAGAACCGGCGTCTCCCTTGTCTACGTGACAGTATCGGATAAACTGAGATCATATATATATGCACTATAATGTTTCAGGCTTTGACACAAAATTTGTGCATAGACACACCACGTGCAGATCGATCGCATGCATGCATTCTGCATCTGCGCGCTCCCGCCCCCGCTTCATTTCAATTTGATAAAAGAACCGCGCACGAGAAATTGAATCGTGCAAACGCTTCAAAAGTGAGCGTACGTGCTAGGGCCATATATTCTCCCCCTTTTAAATGGGGAAACGCACGATCTCGAGATAAACGGACAACTAATTGTGGCAACTCCGGTCCCAAACCCGGATAGTAATGCCAGCTTTTCGCATCTCCGCGCTAAAAAAAAGCAAAAAAATATAAAAATATGAAACAAGAACCTCAAAAAAGTGCGGGTTTGTTGGGGGGGGGGGGGGGGGGTGCATTTGTGTTTGATTTTGGGGTCGCCATTCAACATTTTAGTTGCACAGTTGGTTGTATTCATGAACTTCGGTGCCCGGTGTTACATTGCCTGCCGGCTCTGTTTAGCTGCGCTCTTGCAACATATAATACCGTTAATATGTACCGATTAAAATAATTTCCTCTATGCGAAAAATCTTGGTCAGCATTGCGGCTCGAAGCCGGCAAACGGGCTTGGAGTGTGCAAAAAGTTTTGCATTCAGTGCGGGTGCAGAGTTTGCGCGTGAGAATACCTTTGCTAAAGCTCAACCGGCTAAAAACGACAACAAAAGAACAGGCGCGTCTTAATGCGTTTTTCTTTTTCCCGTGCACTTCCGGTATTCCACTTTCGGTTTCATCCAGGCAATCCGGCAACGCCACATTCTCGCATGACTGACTCATGGCTGATTTAGCATTTAGCCGCCTAGCCGCGCTGCCGTACCCGGCTGCAGACAGCGCGACTGGCACGCACGCCGAGTTTGACGCTGTTGAGGAAGCATGCCGTCGGCCGCTGCCAAGATCGAGAAGCAGGCCTCTTCGGAGGGCCAGGACTCCTTAAAGAGTATAGTGACCATCTTCGAGAAGAAAACGAGAAACCTTGAGAAGCGCAAGGTGGGTTCCGTTCGCTACCAAATCGCTTCCTCGATCGCATCGGAGAAAGCGGCCTACACGTCATGCTAAGCCTAGGCCGCCTGCGCAGCCCTTTTTCGTGCGCGCCGGGCCTGCCCCAAAGCCCTCGTCGCCACGTTATAACCGAGTTGCCGGTCACGACAGTCGCTCTCTACCGTTTGTGACTCGAGTTTTGAGTGCTGCGTTGCGGCAACACGTTTTTAGGCCTAGAGTGCCGCTGTGCACGAGCAAAACTTTTGACCGAGGAGCCACACTTGCCGCTTCTCCGCCGCCGCCCAAAGAAATGACGAGGTTCTCAACGTCTCCCGCAACGTGGGAACGTTTTCCAAGGCCTCTTCCTGTCGCCAATTCTCTTCCGCGGTGCCTGCGCTTTGTGAAGCTTCGCGCTGGCGGCAGCCTTGGCGACTCGCCCGGCGCGCACGTTTTTCGTCGGTGGGAAAAGTACGGGGCGTGGAAAGACGGCGACTATATCGTGACCGCTTCCTCTGTTCGTTTGCTGCTCGCAGGGCAAGTTGGACCACCTCAAGAAGGAACTTGAGCAAGGGAAGGAGTTGAACGAGGACCAAAAGGTTGGCTATCGCGCGCTGCTTTTGTGTTGTGGCTGTTTCCGAAGTCGTTGGGTTTGGTTGCTCGCTCGTCACGCCTTGCTTGCGGGCGGCGATGCGCTAACGTGGCGAATATCAGTCGGCGCCGGCGTTTTACCATCTGTGGTTGAAATGACAGCTGAATCGGTGCGTTTCTGATTCCGCCGGGAAATTGCTTTGTGCGCGTCAACGTGCTTGTGCGAATTTCTACAGGTTGCGTGGCACAATTTAGTCAGGCATGGAGTGACTCTTCGTGATTCGTTCTTGTCAGTGATCGCATCCAAGTCACGTATCGTCGTACTCAAATTGCAATTCCTTTTGTTATGTATGCCAGTGAGCGCATGACGTAATCCGCGCCGGCAACGTACAATGGGGGTGCCTTCGCGCACAACCATTGTAGTAAAGACAAAGAAACACGTTTCTATGGATGGCATTGTCCTAGCACTTATTCTACGAGCTACTTGTTTGTTTTTGATGTCTGTGATACATGTTGTGGCTGTGCAAATGCACGCGACCCGTTGGCTGCTGTCGCATTCGAACATGTAAATTAGGGTATCGTAGGCGTTGCACCTCGCTTGTAGACCGATGTAGCTGGTAACCAAGCCAATGGGCAGCATGCTTTGTGTGGAGCACGTGTTGTGTACTTCAGCGCTAGCTGCTTTCTAGAAATGGGGAAATCGCCGAATAGTCACTAATGCTTGCTGTGCGAGCTTAGAATTTTCATTTGTCCTTCATGTATGTTACTGTTAATGGCGCAGCACTAAAGTTGCTATGCTTTCTTGGCACTGAATTAGACCTGCGCATCCTTTACAGAACTATGCAAGAAACCAAAATTCGTATTTTGTAGGTGTTTAACTAGGGCTGTGTCTTAGATTTGCAACAGATTCAATACCCAGTGTGCACGCGCAAATTGCGGGATATTTTGTTGGTGGGGTTGTGTACGTTTGAGCCATGTTGCTCGAGTGTTGCAGTAGGGCTCCCATCATCCTTGTAAGCAAATCTTGACTTGTTCCTTTTGCCATATAATGCAATGCTCGCTTGGTAACAGGCACACCTTTGGGCGTAGTGGATATCGTGGCACGTTGTGGCATTGTGTCCGCACCTAACAGCTTGAGGGGTGTAATGGTTAAAAGGGTCGATTTCCTCCCCTGCATATTAAGGAGTTGGGAGTTGTACCTCCAGACGGTAGAATATATATAATTGTTCACATGCGTATTCATATTTGAAGAATACCAGTGCACGGAAAACTTGGGCGAGTAGGTAGGGAAGCTTCTTGCGTTGTTTGTCATTGCTGTCTGCATGTTGGTTTTCTTCAAACATAAATATGTTGGTGAGAAGCAGCTGGGCAATCTTGTTTCTCGAGGCATGATGTAGAATGATGGGTCCTTTCCAAGATGCAATTGCTGTCCTTGGAAAAGTGTCCTCACATTGAGGGGTGGGTAGAGGACAACTGTGCATGAGTGGGTATGTCTATTACAAGTTGTGATATCCACTCTTACCAAGACCTCCGAGGGTTGAATTCAGAAGGGTTTGTAGGATGTAGCGCAGGAAATTGTGTAATTTAGTCTTCGGAATTTGATGCAATTGCTTAGCAGCTAATTGCCTCACGTGTGCAATTGAGATTTTTGTCTTGATTTTGAAGCCGAACTCCAGCACAGTCACGCCGCTTTTGTTTGTTGCTTTGGCAGGGCGTACATACTTGCCTGCCTGACTGAACAGCAAAGGCATTGTTCAAAATCTATGAATTGGGGCTCTGTGGGAAGACACCCGCTTTCTGGCCGTGCATTGGCCTGTCATTGAAATGGCAGCGTTGCACTGTAGCCTTATCTGAACTATTGCGCAGTGAACGTGTTACGACCCTTCTAGGAAAGGAAGGGAAAAAAACAGTGGGACTACACGAGAAGTTCAGAGAAATGTGCGTGGAGAAACTGCGCTAAGTGCATTGCAAGTGTGCGCTGATAATTTATGGTGACGTGTGTGAAAGATAATGATCCTGTGAGGTCTGGTTTGATAGCAGATTTCGTGCCTTGGTAGCACGCCTATGCTCGAAATAGGCTAGTTAGCAGAATTCTCTTTGTGTGAATCGGGTATTAATTGGAGCTTTTTCTGGTACCGGTCCTCTTAGCGGCTGCCACGGCGAGCTAAAAAACGGCAGTCAGGCACACCCCCAAAACTCTGGTGGTCGGAAAACTTGTGCTCAAATCTATAGCAAAGCATTCTCATCCTTCAGCCCCTCCGGCGCCCACCCATCACCCACACCTTTCACATGAATGCCACAAAAGCAGGTGCATATTATCGAGTGATCTGCAGTAGGCGAAGAACCTTTTTCTTTGCTTTCTTTTTCATCTTTGGTTTTCCTCACTGGCAGGCTTGTGCTTGGGGGAGTGGTCAGCTTCTCCTTTCTTGTGTAAGCTTTCTTGTGTTCACGTACGAACTCACAACTGACTCTTAAAAAAGGGGGAAGGAAAAATACGCAGTGTTCGAAAGCATAGCCAGTCTTTGAGCAGCAAGCTAAGAGTGTACCCTTTTGTGTATATTGCCTTAGGCGAGTGCAGAGTATGGCGGACCAGAAAGCCTGTGCCTGGGCAGTTCGATAATGGGAAAAGGTCCGTTGTGGATGGGGTGATCTTTATTTAAAGCGTCTGAGAACTGCCTACAAACATAACCCCCCCTCCCCCCAGGCAGATCTCCCTAATGCCATCCTGGCAAACCTGGCAGGTATGGTTCCCTAATCCAGGCTGCTGTTTTCTTGCCTCTAAGCATTGCATCTAGCATTTTTTTTGTTTGTTTTATAACTTGTTAGGCTGACCCAAGTTTGCATTCAAAGCACTTCGTGAGAACCCCCCCAAGTCTCTGCCCCATGTGTCACTAGAAGTACACAGTGGTTGGGCACGAGTTGCTTCAGTGACAAAGGCAACTTACTGCTGAAAACTTCAGCATTAATATGCAGCCCAGCCCATATTAATTCTGGGCTGAATTCTCCTCTCATCATTAGGATCACCACTGACAATTCGCCCGAGATAGCTATAATCGTCTACTTGTCCTAGTATTCCATTGCCTATCTTGAAAGGACCTGTCGTGACGGCTGAGTAGCTAAGGCGTTGTGCTGGCCTAAGGACACACAGGTTCTATTCCCAGCTATGGTGGCCACTTTTCAGGTGGATGCAATAAGCAGAAGTGCCCATGTTGAGATTTCGGCACGAGTTAGAAATCCCCAGGTGGGCACGGTTAATTTGGAGCCCTCCACTATTCTATCTTGAAAGGGCTCCTTACTGCGTGTTTGCTTAATGTTATCTTTGATTTCTTCGCACTATTTTTGACCCCGCTGCTGAGGCAGTTGGAACATTTCGTGGAAATTGTGGCGGCGCTGACTCAGTATGATGTCATTTGCAAATCTTAAGGGGTTTCTGATCTTCTTCCCCATCTTGACATGGAGTAATTGCAGCAAGGCTCTTTCCCAACAACCTTTGGTCCTGTAGGACTATCGTACGCGTGCAACCTTTGCAAAGATGCTCAGGTGGTCTCAATTAACCTGTAACTTCAAGGCGTGTCCCATAGGACAAATGTAGCTTCAGTGTTTTAAACCCTCAGGTTTAAAAGAAAATTAATTTAATGACCCTTGGAGGGTAAGCGCTACAAAAGATGGACCGAGGGAATCCCACACTGATGGGAAAGCAGAACTGTCGAAAACTACAGAGTGAGTGAAACTAGCAAACAAAAATGCTGGCATTGCCCGTTTATATGAATGACCTCAGAATTTTCTCCATTTGAATGTCAAGTGTGGCACAACTGCTTGGCAACAAAGTTTTGGCAAAAGTTCTTGCGTATCCCCTAGCTTTCTTTTTTCCTTCTCGCTTTTCTTTTATTTGCGGGTTGGCTGTGTTGTTGCCGTTTGTGCTCTTGCTGCTTCTGCTTTGTGGCATTTTTGTGTGAGAAGCTTTGCGTGATGAAACCTGCCTCCTTTGAAGCCAAATCTCCAATTCGTAGCAAAGCAGCAAAATATCTCTGCAGGGCATGTGGTCTTGCATAACTGTGCCTCGAATTGTGATGTCAGGAGGGAAGTGGGTGGTTGGAGCAGTGATGTCGTGTGGTATCACATGAGAACCGACGTATGACATTGTCTGAGCGCACTAGTTTACTGTAGTCTGGGTTTCCAGTAAGGCTGCCCTGAGACGTGTCCTCAAAGGTAGCCTTGCTATCACCAGAGCTTTTCACATGTCATTATAGGGGGCGCTTCCATGCAGTTTTCCGACATAACTGCTCGACAGTTCAGGTCCTCTTTTTGTGGAACTGGTGGTACATGCTGTATTTTTGGACTAAAGAGTGATAATTCATCCATTTTTACCGTTTCCTTTAAAATCTGAATAATTTGTCGACTCTATACCAGTAGCAGCTTGTCTGAAAAGGCAGAAGAAAAAATAACTTCGTGACATTGCTGTGCGACTTCCAAGTTGCCAATATAATGCCCTTGCTGGTAACTTGCAGCAAATTCCATCAAAAGCAGGCACTTTTCAATTTCCCACTTCATATGTTCAGTACTTTTCATTACCCACTTACGTTTGTAAAGACTTTTAACCATGTTGTCAGGTTAACATTCACAGTGTTTGATCTGCTGGTCCATTCACAGATCTTGTTTTCTGTTTTAGACAACAGCCCGCACAATAATGCAGGGGTAGAAGTGCTTCACCATGCTGTGTCAGTCCGCTTTCCTGCGCCATCCTGCTCCGGGAGGCAGAATTGCGCCAAAACTGCTCCCAATCGGGGCCACAAAATGTGAGGCAACTGAGCTGATATTCAGTGCTAGTTGAATTGCACAGGCAGGGTTCGCACAGGTCCTTGAAAACTCTTGAATTTAGAAGTGTAAATTTCAAGGCCTAGAAAGTCCTGGAATTTTTTAAGGGTCCGTGAAAACCCTTGATTTTTCTGGCGCGAACCAATGGCCCTATCTTTTCACAAGACTTTAAAGTGTTTGTCGTGAATTTTAGGTGTTAAAAATGTAAAGAAACATTGTAACAATCAAGTTTCAGTGTAGTGCGTGAAATTGAGTTGTGGATTCTCATTATTACGAGGCAACATTGGGAGCAGCACTCAACAGAATTCATTTCACGATACAATCCTGTGAACGCCAGCTTCTGTTCTCTATCTTGCATGTTTGCTGTGCCTCATACGCTCCATCTGCGTTTGCTTTTATGTACAAATGGTGGACGTGTACATAATTCATCCTGCCTTGCTGCAACACTTGCCGAGTTAGTTTCAGCTGGAACTCTTGCTGACAAAGCAGGAGATGCAGGCAACATTAACGAAGTTTTGAAATCAAACAGCCTCAGCAAAACAACAAAAAGAAAAACCTCTAAATACAAAGTATGAAATAAAAAGTAAAGCTGGGGGAGCATTCATGAACCCACAGCGCCTATCTAAATGTGCATTAATGTTCTTAGGCATTGGGCAATAACAAAATTTTGCATTGTGTTGAAAAAGTTATAAATAATCCCAGATAAAACATAAGGTGGGGACCTTGAAAATGTGTTTTCTGGTCCTTCAAAGTCCTTGAAAACCCTTGGAATTTTTGCTTTTGAAGCCAGTGCAAACCCTGACTGGGAGCAGTAGGGACTGATTTTCATTTGTTCAGCTGTCATTGACAATTTGGTTTGCTCCGGTGTACTTCATAAAGGACTACTGACGCTCTCCCTGGTACTCTGAGTCCTTGCTCCGCTCGAGCCTCCAGGCGCAGAGATCCTTGAAATGGATTTCTCCATGCCTAAGCATTGCGGAATCCTCCCCTCAGCCAAGTGGAGGGAGCAAATGGAGGGGAGGAGGGACTCGGAATGCGGCCCTCTGAGTCACTTGTCACAATTTCTTGCTCTCCAAGTGGTGGCTCAGTTTTACTCGACGTCCGAGTGGACTGGGGTGAAATTCGGAGTGAAATGCAGCTCGTGATGCATGCAGTCATTGCAATCTTTCCGCTTATTGTCAAAAGCAAACGAAAAAAATCACTGTTCAGTTGGGCCCTTGCCATTTTATCTTATTGTGTGTGCGCTTGCCATTCCAAAGGCTTGATGCCCCTAGGGGTGTCTGTCAAACAAGATGAGATAACATGTGTGGCCCTGGCACGAGCGAGATGAAATTCCATTAAGCTTGCAGCTATCTGCAAGTAATCAGCCGGCTGGGCGTGTCTAGCAGTGCAGCACTGCTTTTATGAGGGGGGGGTGTCCCCCTCCTCCCCCTGTTGAAAGCACAGGGTAAGGCGAAATTTAAAAAAAAAAATACTTTTCTTTCTCTTGGCAGTTAGGGAAGTTCATCTCCTTATGCACATTTTCCGTAATCGCACTTTTCTTAGAAAGTCGTATTTCTCGCTCAAAAACAGTTCTTCCGTAAGCAAGTAGTAAGTATGACCACATCCACTTCTAGAATGTACTCAGTGTTTATTGTCATATTTTCCATCACGAAACTTCCCTCTCCAGATCAGAGTGCTTTTCCAGAACCAGCTGTATTAAGAAATTGTTTGGCAACCATTGCACAGCTGATTTTTCAGCCAAGGCAATCCAAAGACGCTAATGCACGTTTTTCCACATTTGTGCTTTGTAGCCATGCGCAAAAGAAATGTCTTTAGTGGTGTTAATTCAAGCTGATAATCGGGGGAGGGGGGGATATTAGCGTTTTCTAGCAAATACTCTTCGAAATTCCGAATTTGTTTGAAATGAATCGGTAATGATGACCGTAAAGAGCATTGATAACTTCCAATATCCACAAAAAGCTGTTGATAGATTTTTACACATCCTCGTTTACGTACATTATCGTCTACATGCGCAACATGTCATTCTCCATTGGAGACCTGTCCTAGAGCACTGCACGGGCTTGATTTTAAGGCCCGAGCCCGGCCCGAGCCCGACCCGGGCCCGTAACACCAAGCCCGGGCCCGGCCCGGGCCCGGGCATTCATAAGTGAGCCTAGCCCGGGCCCGGCCCGGGCCCATCATCTCAAGCCCAGGCCCGGCCCGGGCCCGTCGTCTCAAGCCCAGGCCCGGCCCGGGCCCGTCGTCTCACGCCCAGCCCGGGCACGGTCTTTATTTTAGCCTACAGAGGGCCCGCATGTATGTGACCAGGCCTGGTTTTAGACGTTGAAGAAAATTAGTTTATTATATTTGGTCGAGTATCTTCGTAGCGGGAAATCAGACGGAGCATCTAGTCTGTACAAGCACGCCCTGAATTGTAACGCAAAAAAAAGGGTTGAAAAGTACACGTAGTTTAGCTCACACCGTCTGCAGTTAACGCCACATGGGCGTAATAATAGCTCGTATTCTTACACGAGAGACACCATCACATTTGATGGCCAGACTCTTGGCAACTTCATGTGGTTGTTTCGGTCACAAGTTGGTATTAATGAAATTTCTTGCTCTCCATTTGAATCCACGCGTATGTGCGTGCGTTGAAATATTTTCCCTGGAGTGGTTGTTAAGCGGTGGTGCTTCTCTAGCACGCGAGTTTGATTTCCAGCCACGGCAGCCGCATTAAGATTGGTTCGGCATCTAAAACACACGTACATAGACATAGGTGCACAGCTTTAGGGTGTCTTAATTAATTCCTTCCCCTCTAGGGCATTCCTTGTAACCGTATCTTTGATATGTTATACACCAAAATATAAAATCTTGATGCAGCACATGAAATGTCATTAAAGTTACAGTATAGTGGCTATCAGCCCTAGCAAAACACGTTTTCAAAACAATGTGTACAACTAACACCAAGAAGCGCGTAAAAGTATACTCAGAATTTTCAATTTTATGCTCTTTTCTACACTTCACGTCGGAACTATTAACGGCCGGGCCTATGAATTCAAGCCCGAGCCCGGCCCGGGCCCGTGGCGTCGAGCCCGAGCCCGGCCCGGGCCCGCGGCGTCGAGCCCGAGCCCGGCCCGGGCCCGCGGCACTGAGCCCGAGCCCGAGCCCAGCCCGGGCCCGAGGCACTGAGCCCGGGCCCGGCCCGGGCCCGCCGATAATCGACTTCGGGCGGCCCGGCCCGGCCCGCGGGCCGGGTCGGGCCCGGGCTTTTGGGCCGGCCCGCGCCCGTGCAGTGCTCTAACCTGTCCGATCGTTGAACTTATCTTGGCTGAAATTTCTGTAGACATCACAGCTTCCATATGTCAATGCAGCATTTGCTAGCCTGGGGTAGCGAGCGACAGTCATGCCAATAATGAGCTTGAAAGCTGTGTTTGTGAGGCTTGCTTCCAACATGTATTGGTTGAGAACAGCCCGTCGGCCCACAATCTTGCAGATAGCTACTTTGAAAAGGCCAATTTGGGGAAAAATCTGGCTTAACATGATCCTCCTAAAATATATTCAGGAAGTAAAAATAAGGTAAAATCAGGTTTTACCTGAAACGAACAACCCTAAAAAAAAATAGTGACAAGCGCAAGCGTTTAATCTATG
This sequence comes from Haemaphysalis longicornis, assembly GCF_048455015.1. NCBI lineage: Eukaryota > Metazoa > Arthropoda > Arachnida > Ixodida > Ixodidae > Haemaphysalis > Haemaphysalis longicornis. The sequence goes on from NW_027526371.1 coordinate 2,335,024, forward strand.
ATTTGTATGCAAATGGCAATCTGAGATGTCAAAGCCACTTGTTCAGACTCCTTTTCACATAATTGGAGGGGGGAGGTGCGGCCCGCTGCAACTGGTGTTGCTCTCATGTTGCTTTCTCAGGCGCACATTTCAAGTCGGCAGCCAGAGCAGTGGGCAGCATTTCCAAAACACCGCCGCCCACTGTGGGTTGCTAATTCTGCTCCCAGACAGACAAGGACTGCTCCGAAATTCAGTTCTGGTGCTCTAAAGGTCCTCCAGAAGAGCATTGTTCCTTTCCCTGAGCTGCTCTAAAAGGCTCAAGCCTGCTCCCCCCCCCCCCCCCCCCCTGGTAATGCCATTCCTGATTTTTTTTCTTGGTCTCAGACTACTTGTGGTGGCGACAGTACTCTGAGTAACGGTGAGCAGATTTTGTGTGCACCCCACAGAAATTGCACTTGGAAGAAAAAAAGCTTGTAATGAGGGTGAAATAGATCGGTGTACAATTAACAAGACTGAGATGGCCCTAAATTGCGTTGCGAACCAGGAGGACATCATTGTGGTTGTTCCTGAGACGGCTGTGGGTGGCCCGGGCCTTCGGGTATTCTCCTGGGCTTGAGAGATGGCTAAGCTCTGAACGGCTCCTACTTTAAACAATATGCGTTGCCCGGAGCCTTTTGTGCTGATGTACTTTGTTGTTTATTGCAGGCAGCGGTTGGCAAGTATGACCAGGTGTTGGAGACGCTCGAGTTGACGCGAGAGCTGCAGAAGAGCGTGACGGCAGTTGTCCAGGAGGTACTGCTCCCTCCTCCTCCTTTTTCTCCTCTTCCTCTGTGGCTTTGCAATGCCTGCTGTCTGAGACTGGCTTTGGGAAGGAGCAGCTGCTAATCTGACACTTCACTGACTGGTAAAAGTCTCGTAGCGTGTTTGGCAAGGAAAATGCATCATTTAACCTGGGCTAGTTCAGCGAGGGGCAAGGTCGGGACCGCCGACTGATTAATGTGACCGTCCGATGCAGCACCTTCGGCAAAGCAAGCGCCAGGCTCGGAGAGAGCAGCTGGAGCGTCAGGCGCGGGAAGCGCAGCGGGTGCGGGAGCTGCTGGAGCTGCAGGACGTGCTGGTGGCCCTGGGGACGCCCGCGACGCGCCAGTGCTTCCTCGAGGGCACCGAGGGGGCCACCCGGCTGACGGAGGAGGCCCTGGACCGCTTCGACCAGCTCTTCCAACTCACCTGCCCTAGCCGCGAGGACTGTGCCTCCCCCGCGGCCTTCCAGGCCAACCTGCTGCAGGCCGCCGAGCACCTGGTTGCCCTGCTGGATGCCCGGCCCAAGCCCCTCCTTGGCACCACCTGTATCCTTCCTTGCTCTCGCTCCTCCTCACTTTTGACTGCCTTTGCGGCTGAGGCTTTTCTGATGGGGGCAAGTAGAGAAAACCACCCGCCGCAGTGGCTTGGTGGCTAAGGCATTTCGCTGCTGAGCTTCAGGTCGTGGGTTCGATCCCGGCCACGGTGACTGCTTTCCGTTTGGACATGAAAAGACTGTGTCGAGATTTCAAAGCATGTTGAAGATCCCGAGGTGGTCAAAATTAATCGGGAGCCCTTCACTATGGCACACCTGGATAGTCCAGGTGTACCTTCGGTGCGTAAAACCCCGAATTCAGAATTTGAAAATGGAAAACCCCCGAGTTTGTCAAGATTTTGGGGCATGCTGGAGATCCTGAGGGGTTTCAAACGAATTCGTAGTCGTCCGCTATGGCACGCCTCATAGCCCCCCAGGAGTTGCTTTGGCGTACAAAGTGTTCATCTTTACAGAACACCTGAGGAAACTGACGGTAGAAGAGATGGACACGTGACGGCACTGTTTCTATCGTAACAAAATGGATAGTTGGGGGAGTTGGTGGGTGTTCATTACAGTGCAGACTAACGAAGAACGCAGAATGCACAAGACCGGCGCTTCTAAATTCGGCCCAGCCGTGTGAGCGGTTCTGATGCCCTTTATTCTTGTTTTATCTGATGTTTCAATTTTGTGTTTCCACAACACCAGATTGTATGTGTTCCCTTTCGATGAAACACTAGTTGTGAGTCGGCATCCATCAGTGGATCGGGAAACTTGATGGAAAAGGATAAATTATTAGGCTGATCTCCGTCATGTGGACAGGGAGAGGTCATCATCCTCGTAAAAAACTGTAGTTCACGCCACAAGCTAGGTGCAGCACTGTGGAGGCTACATTGTTGTGAACAGCCCACCCCCTCGGGGCGCCTAACTCACCGCAAAGGAAGCGACAAAAGGCGCCGGGGCCTTGCGGTTCCACTTGCCGAGAGGGGAGAAGGAGGGAAGGTCCTTTCAGGACCCCCTTCACGGCGAGTTAGGCGCCCTCAGTGGGCGCACTGTTGACAACAATGTAGCCTCCACAGTGCTGCACCTAGCTTGTGGTATGAACTATAGTACCAGTAATGGAGACCCTTTAAGAAGTAGCAAGCTTCTGGAGGCTGGAGTTTTGGTGCGGATTGAGTGGTCCTTGACGTTTGGGTTGAAATTGTGGTCTGGGTCATTTTAGGTTTCTAAACGATTGCAGACAAAGCCAGCTTTGCACACACCTTGGCAGGAATTTGGGATAGCGGAGCGCCCACGTGATGAGGGCGTGCTGCGGGGGCGCAGGGTCTGCTGTGCAGACCTGCCTTTGTCCCTCCCCGACGACCCTGTTGTCGCATGGGGAATTGCAAGCACAGGGGCCATCTGATGGGCAGCCGCCACCAAGACCGAGGGCATCATATCTATGCTTTTAGCGAATCTGCGAATGGGGATGGATTTCTATCTCTGGGGAATGTCACTTGGTGTGTAGGCCTTCGCTGAAAGCTCTTTCCCACTGGAAGGATGGAACTAGCTTCATCATGGACCACTTTCTTTGGATATAGGCACAAGGGAGTTGGCTTTACCGTGATGGAGTGGCATGACAGCTGTGTGCTGTGATTTCCATCTTTTGCAGTTGTTTTGGGCTTTCATTTCCGAGTAGTGGGTGCTCGAGGACGAGATGCAGGTGCAGAAATAGCAATCTAGGCGGGTAAGCGGAGTCTGTTGTCCGCTTTGTGGCAGGTTCCCAAAGCCTCGGCTTTCGATGCAATCCAACGTTAGCTTCCCTAGTGGTCGAAATTAATCCGGAGTCCTCCGTTATGGTTCGCCTCGTAGACCAGGGGTAGCTTCAGGTAAACCTCAATGCCAATCGAGATTCCCCTTTTCGAACAGTCGAAGGATCTGTGGGTTGATTGGTGGCTGTTGCTAGCTCCTTGACTGGCGTGTCTCAGACAAGGCTCTGCGCGAGGTTCTCTTGGAGGTCCAGCAGAGCGAGTACTTCATGGGGGCGGCGCCCGAAGATGCGGCATCTGCGGAGGCGCCGGCGGCAACGTCAGTCTCTGAGGAGGATGCGGAGCCCAGGGAAGAGGAGGATCCCCAGGATCAGGCGGAGCAGCAGTCACCCCCCACAGAGGATGCCTCGCCCGTCAGTGAGGTGGGTGGGCCACCAAACTGGAACGGTGCATGTTGTATTCTGCAACGGAGTGCTGGTGCGCAGGATTATTTTGTTTATCTGTACAATAGTGCAGGCCATGGGCAACCCAAGGAGGAGTAGCTAGTTAATACATCAATGTAGCGAAGCCATTAAAGGGACCCTGCAACACTCTTTGAGCAGTGCAAGTAAACCTGCGCGACGTTTAGATTACACTGCCAGGAATACCTGAGCCAAATACTACACGTGCACTTGAAGCGGTCAGCGCGAAAATCGCTGTGAAAGACGCAGAAAAACCGACCGCACTCTCTTCAGTTCTCCTCATTATGCACCCCCCTGGCGTGGCCTATATGATGCCATTTGGGCCATGGCTGTCCGATCGGATGTCACAGGTCAACTTCACTGCTAATTTCTCGCATTTCCTGTGATGATCCGCTGCCGTCGGCGCTGTGTGCGAACCTCTTCTATGCCTGAACCTGCCCGCACAGTTTTGGCGTTTCTTTTGTGTTTTGAGTGCGTGCGGAGTTTCAGTGATGAGCTGAATACTTCCCTTTCAACCAGACCACTCGACAACAAACGTTTATTGCTTCAAAGACACCCAACCAGCCCGAGCGCGCTTGCGAGCAGGCAGCCATGCCTGCTTTTTTGTGGCACCAGACCGGAAATAGACCCCTTCACGTTTCACTGCACGCTCACCCCTCCCCGGGAGAGCGTGCAGCTTTCATCGCGTTGCCCGCGGTCGAGTTGAGAGGGAACAATTATGCCGCGCGTAGTTTCGGTGATAGTGAACGGATTTTCGTAATTCTTGCGGGAGGAGATTGCTGGGGCAATGGACTTTACCTTAAAATACATTCTAAGTAGTCGACGGTAAGTGTTGCAGGGTCCCAACTTTATCAGGAAAAGGGCTGGCTCAGAGGCCTTTGAGAATGGTAGGGAGGGAAATGAGGGGGGTCAAATTAAGTCCGGCTAAGAATGTCGGCCTTGTGTGCGAAATTGGAGAGGGAACATGGGACTCTGGCGACGTGCATGTGCTGTGGTGGCGGGATCCAGAACTCGTACGTTCACACTTAGTGGCCAACGTGATTATAAAGCAATTGAGCGAACTAATAAGACAGGTTCGGCCAGCTATTGAATATATTGGGTATATCGAACTTATTGCAGTGCATAGTTAGTTTGCTGTAACTGGGTTTCACCAAGTAGCTCCGCATTTTCTTTGTGTGTATGCTTGTTTAGTTTGTCTTTGATACGTTGATACTGTGAGAGATGAACGCAGTTGAAATCCTACTGTAGTATGCCTGAAAGGAACTGTGACACTAACCCTGGCTGGGCGTTTCCTTTGTTTTAATCTTCACAGGTGCCCGAGCTCTCCACAGAGTCTCAACAGCAGCAGCTGCAGCAGCCAGAGGTGCAGCAAGTCCCCCCTATGCCAGTGGTGGCCGCAGTCGCAGTTCCCAACGCAGTGCGTGAAGTGGAGCCCACACCCATCATCCCTGTTGTGCCCATGGTCGCGGTGACGACTGCTGCGCCACCCCCGCTCCTGCCCAGCGACGCTGTGCCGGAGGCAGTGGTGGCGGAAGTGGTTCCGGCTGGCCGGCTGGACTTCTTCCAGGAGTCTCAGATTGACCTCGAGTCTCCTCACATGGACCCAGCTGTGGTGGCGGCGCTCCCTTCCGTGCCGCCTCCGACATTGCCCCCGCCGCCGGCCGCCGCCCTGATGCAGGTCACCACGGGCTACGTGCTGGGACACCCACCCCCGCCGCAACACGCTGCCGCGCTCCACCAGCCCCTGGCACCACCCCACACCGTCTCGGCCCCCGCTCCCCCTCCCCAGCAGCAGCCCCCTTCCCTGGTAGCTGCCACCCCACCCATGGACTTTGTCATGGAGCAGCACATGCCCATCCCGACCCAGACGTTCACCAACCAGAGCCTGCGCAACAATGATCTGGACCGGAGGCCACCGCGCAGAGGAGGCGGAGGGGGAGGTCCGCCCAGGGGAGGAGCACCCAGGCACGCGGGGGGCTACGCCAATGGCAAGGGTGAGCCAGTCCACTCTTGTTACCCTCGTAGAGTGGGTGTTGTGCGTTTGTAGATTGAGCTTATGCCAACGGCAGAGATGGGCCTTGTGCTTGTAGGAATAACGGGTGTTTGGCCAGCATTGCGTGCTACAGGTTTAGTGAGCATGTGTGTATATAGTGTAAAACGGAAGTACCTCTCAGAATTTCATCTCATGTTAGAGGTACCCAGGCGGCCTAAGTTAAATTAGAGCCCTCCACTGCAGTAACCCTAGCTGGAGCTTCAGTGCATAAAACGCCTAAGCAAAATTAGGAAGAAGTAGGGTTGATTTATGTAAAACATAAGTTGGTCCAAGTTGGACCCTTGTGGGATGCCAAATGAGGCATCGGTGCTGACCACTGTAACAAAGTCCAGTGGTGAAAGAGAGCGGTTATATCAAAGTAGACTTTAAGGCTCACACAAGGCCTTCATAGCAAGGTAGTTTATTTGCGTTTTTGAGGCTTTTATGGAACAACTTGCATGCATTAAAGAGGGCTTATTTTGTTCCTCAATTTCCAGTAGCAGGCGAGGGTTCAGCAGTATGGGAGTAGCCTTTGCAAGGATGCCAGCTTCTAAGAGCGTTCTCTTATGGTTACCGCTGCGCTGAGGTGTAGCTGCTGTTCCATTGGATGCATTGTGAAAGTCAAAGCAAAAATACTGCTAGAGATGGAGCCGATTGCAGTGGGGAAATGTGGTTCTGCTGACATAGATACCGTGGCCTGCAGATCTGCCTTGCGCCGGCAGATTGCAATCAGTGAGCTTCCTAAACCTCTGTAAAGTGCAAAATTGACCGTGGTGACTCGACCATGCACACATGGATGCTCGTTTCTATGCCTCTGGGCTACTAGTGTATACGTAGCTGAACTTGTGATGCATTGCGTTTGTCTTATGCTTGAGCACAATGTGAAATGCCTAAAGGCCAAAGCCAATGAAGTTTACCGCTAATTAATAAATGATAGTCCTATGTGCAGGCAACAGTGGAACTGATCTCATGTAAACAAAGGCCCTTACAGCATGACTGTTGCAGCTGGTGACATGCACCAAATTGATATGGTGCCCTCACGAAGGGTTATTAAAGCTCAAATGGGTAACTTTGGTTCAAATTGGTTTCAACCATTCATTTTTGTGTGTTTGCACTCGCGTATCATTCATCATTTTAGTACGTGGCATCCTTGATTTACATAAGGTAGTGGTTAGTAATGGGGTCCCCCTCAACTAGTCAATATAAATTCAATCTTGAACTAAATATTACTTGATGCAGAAAAAAATGACGTATTTCGAATTGCCACACCAAGATACGTACTTAGTTCAAGTTGCACTCAAGTTTACCCATAAGTTGTAAGAGGAAATACGTTGTACCTCGCACGTACCAGCATGGTGTTTCATTCTCCGAACTGAGTTCAAGTGGTGTCGCCACTTTGCTGTGCTGTCTTCAGATCAGAGATCAATGTGCTCATTGTATGCCAACCCTAACTTGCATTTGAATTTGACTCTTTTAGAAGACCCAGTTGTAGGGAAGCCTGAATACTGAGTGGTAAGCCACTTGCACATGGGAGTGAGCACGTAGCAGTGCTGCCTCAGGCTGTCCGCTCTAGTACCTCCCTCGGAGTGGGAGTAGCAATGTGAGCGTGTTCTCTCCCCCCACTCCCAGGTTCGGGCCAGCAGTGGCAGTCCAACGGCAGCGGCCACGACCGATCAGATGGATACCGGGGACCACCCAGGCAGGCGGGATCTGGGCCCAGGGGCCCATACCAGGGTGAGTGGGTGGTCCCTTCCCACCGAGCAGTGAATTGTGGGGGAATTGCCTCTGCAGGCATTGCATGCGGGGACGGGGGGTTGTTCACTGGGAAGCTTCTGTACGTTGCGACAGGAATGATACTGTACTTACCCAATTCTAATGCGCACTTTTTTTTTTTCCTGGAAAAATAAGCCGAAAAATCACACGCGCGTTAGAATCGGATACGAAACCGAACTGCCGAAACAGCTGAAATTTTGTCCCACCCATCGCCTAGGCTTTTCTATCGGTGTTCACGCAAATCGTCAAATTGTGATAACGGCAATTGCAGCAGCGGCAACGACGATGCGCCGCTTCCACGAGTGGCTTACGAGCGGCTCTCACGCGTTCAAGACGAGCAGTCGGCTGAAGCGCGCGCCTATGGAGAAGCTCGCGGGATGGGCATGTGAGGCGTGAGCTACGATCCCATCGACCAGAGTTGAACATTCGTTCAGAAGTGTGGCATCGCGAACACGCTTGACGGCACCGAGGACGAGATGTAGTCAGCGGAAAGCGACAAAGAGCTCTCGGAGAGCGACGAGGAGTAAGATGAGTGAGATTACTTCGGGAAATAAATCTTCCATTTCTCTCGCGTTCGTTTTTCTGCGTCACAAAGTTCTGTGCACGTTACAATCAAAGGTGAAAGGTTTTTTTTTTTTGCCAGGAAAATTAGGTGCGCGTTAGAATCGGGTAAGTACGGTACTTCGTCATTGGGATTTTCTTTCTGTGCAACCCCCATATTAAGGGGGCACACTGGTCTTAAGCCGGAAAACTTTATTTTTACAGTTATGATGATGAAAATTGGGGTACGTATGTATTTTTTCATTGTGATTGTAGATATGTTTGTTGTTGTGTAAAACGTGTGCATTAAAATTTGTTTGGGTTTTTATAATTGATCTTTTGACAGCCTTTGTAAGAGAACTGCCAGAAGGATGCAGCTGGACAAGGTACCAGTGAACTGTGCGAAAACCTTTTTATCTGGTCTGCAGCAGAAGTTATGACCGTTTTGAAGTCTGGGCCTGGAAGGCAAAACCAGTTTTTCTGGTTCCCATTTAAGCTGTGCTGTGCTGGGATGCCTTGGTAATGGAATGCAGGGGCCCCCGTTTTCAGCTCCCAAAAGAGTCTGCGTAGCATTGCATGAGAAGAGGGCCCCCTTTCTTGTCATCGCCAACCACAAGTCCCTTCACCACGCCAAATTGCCTCCCAGCAGCACAGTTGTTGAAGCTTTGTGCAGCTAAAATTGGCTTCCCCTTGAGGGTGTTAGCTAGGTGTTGCTTTTGCTGTCAATGAAGCAATTCACTTGGCACGTATTGTAGCACATGTTTAGTTGCCATTAACCAGGTGTCTGGCTGGAGTTCTTGTGTAGATCTCAACGTAGTACGAGGTGAAAATTTGGGACGCTGATCATTTTTTAAAACTCGTATTACATCCGGGAGTTTTACCATAAACTCCAGTTTCACTGCCTCTGGATGATTTCGTGCATGAAGCTGAGAACCTTGTGGATGCTAGGTGTTTACTGTTACTTCGCCTCTGCACACCTGTGTTTTCTCTCAATTGGAGCAGCAGTCCATATAAAATTTGTTTGAACCAACGTGTAGCACTACGCGTTTTTCGGTGTTGGGGTAGCATTTTCTGCTGTGTACAAATTTTGTAGCTGTTCTGTGTACTGCAATTTCAATTGCATTTGTACTTTCACTATTGCGATCTCCCATTGTGACGTGAGTGCAATACTGCGTATGCAAATTGTAGGGCTACAGATTTTGGCTTACCTTTAGCATCGTTGTACAACCTGTGTAACAGCCTGGCATCACTGCTGTGCTGCTCTTAAATTCTCGCTTACCCCCTCCCTTCCTTTCTTCACCCTCAGGTCGTGGACGTCCCGCGGGTGGCCGTGCTCCCCCCCGCAATGCCGGAGTTCCAGCGGCGGCGGCTGCATATGCCCAGTAGTGACCAAAGTGTGACTGTTTTGGCCCCCGCTCTCAGTGCAGTGTGACTCTCTCTCTCTTTCTCTCTTCCTGGAAGAAGACGAAGAAGCAGCGACTGTCGTGTTTTCCTTTCCCCAGCCGCCTCTTGTTGATATACATCATTGCTCTGTTTCCCTTCCTCTCCTTCTCCAAGCACTGTTTTCCCCTTCTGTTGTGTGCGGGCAATCACCACCACTTGTTGCTGCCACGGCCATGAACGGGTGGGAGGGGGTCGGAGAGGCGTCATCCCAAGTTCAACATTCGTCATCCCGGCGTGCATGTATTGACCAACTGCCTCTGTCTCCTTCCCACCCGTGCCGCCTGTGTTTTCTTTTTTCTTTTCTGTCTCTCGGGAGAGATTGTGTATACGCGTGTTGTTCCTCACCCCTTGTTCTCAGTTTCTTTCTCTTTTCTTTTTCTGTACACTTTGTTGCCTCGTCTCGCTGTCCCTAGGCGGGAATGGTTTCGTCTGTGGAGGTGGAGAGTCGGGATAGAACGTACAGAGGAGTAAATAAAGAGGAGAAAGCCGAGGTGGAACTTCTAGTTTTAAAATGAACGTGGTGTCGTGTCTTCTTTCCTCAGTCAAGTGCGAATGCAGCGGTGCTTTCAGATTTAACGCTTGTCTGCACTTGCGCACGGTGCATACCTCGGGCTGGAACGAGGCTTTTATGATGGGTGACACTGTTACCGCATGCTGATGCACTCTGGCAGTTCCCAAACTAATTCTGCAATGCTACATGAATTTACTTCGAAATCTGGCTGTATGTGTTGCAACCTTTGTGGCAAGAGAGGGTACCCATGCGGCATGTTTGGAACGCCAAAAGCGGGGGGGGGGGGGGGGTAACTCCAACCTGCCCAGCAGCAAGTTAAGGATACCCATGGATGTGTTAGGAAAACTTGAGGTCACTTAAGTTTTACTAAGAACATTTGATGGTATTAAAGAGTTGACAACCACTCTACACTCTGCTGTGGATACCAGAGAATGGCAGCCAGTGTACTGTGCTCTGTATTGCAAATAGTCTGCAGTCAGCCGCAGGAGTGCAGTCACTTGCGTTGCCTATTTCTTCACTCACTGATGGCTGGTCAGCTGCGATGGCTTTAAAGCGGCTCCATGTGGAAGTTACTGTGCAAAAGGCCATATATCTCTTCAGTTACGTTTGTGAATAAGCACACAATGTGAAAAAATTGTGTTGATCCTCCATCGCAGGATGTGCTTGGCCTGTACACACTGTTCACGATAGTAAAGTGCAAATCGAGTTTATAGTATATCACCCTGGCAACCAACACTAGGTATGCTCAATCATGCGTAATGGGGCTGGTACGAGTGGCTGATCCCTGCTTTAGAAGCATTGGCGGCTAGGTTTAGACTAGCTCAGTACGACATTGGGCTGGTTGGCTCATGGCTTGTTGCACAAAATCAATTGGGCAATGCAAACAAAGTGAATTTGTGATGGCCACCGATGTCACTGGTGAAGGGATTTTTTAGCATTAGCTGCCCTTCAGGGCCTTGCTATAAAGTACTTTCGTGATAAATTGTTACAGCTGAGATGTTTTTTTCTCTGCTTGAGCAAACTATTTCGACTGGTATGTTTTGCAAAGCGAATGTGTTTAAACGGTTGCTGGCTTCTCGCAGAGTACTTGCAGAAGCTTTGGCAGTAATCGATTCCTGTGGTCCAAATCTTGCTAGTTTTGCATGTGAATTAAAGCTCCTGTTTGCACGTTGCCAAAATTGTGTTCGAACTAACCTGCTTGAGGATGCTGCCACTGCAGTTTTTTTTTTTTTAATGCTGAGGCTTTTGTTCACATTGTAGTTTGAAAATCCAGTGACCCTGGCAGAACGATTGATTATGGGATTTAACGCGCCTACACTACATAGGTGATGAGGCACGCCGTAGTGGAGGGCTCCGGATTAATTTTGACCGCCTGGGGATCTTTAACATGCGCCGAAGTCTTGAACACACAGGAATTTTCGCTTTTTGCCTCTGCCGAGAATCAAACCCGCATCTTCGGTCTCAGCTTAAGACACCGAGTCACCACAGGTGATCCCTGGCAGACAGATTGCACACAAAATGGCCCATGGCTCACGAAATAAAAACTTAATTGAGGTTAAAAGAAAGTTCGGAACATTTCGGTTTAGGGGTATTCAAACCAGGGTCATCGGGAATGTGACTCGTGCGGCCGGATGTACGTAAGTGGTCTCTACATTTTGTTTTCCCGCCCTGCTAACCAATCCTTAACGTATCTTTGCTGTACAACCACTCAGTTCCGTCGGGTCCGGGTTACCAGTAGGTGCCGTTGAACAAGTTAAAAACCGTGCGAAGGAAGCGTGCAATTTGACGCGAAGCTGCACCAAAATAGACCCTAAACAACTGTCGGTAAAGTAGGCGATGAAGCTGTACCACCGACATGCCCGCATTTAGACGCCACCCGTTCCGATTCACTTTTATCATTTGAAGAGTTCCAACATTTAAAGTTCGGGTGGAATGTTCATTTTGTGGCCCTCGGCAATGCGAGGCGACCTTCACCGAGCTGCGCGGCAGGGTTCCAAGGCTTAATTTTTATCTGTTCAGATCAGAACTTTCACCTACAGAACTATGTGTGCGGTGCCAGGTCCCCGAAACAATCGGAACATTTTTTTCTCGACTGTCGCCGTTTCTCAACAGCTAGACAACTGTTTTTGAAGGTCCCAATTGAGCGGATGGGGTTGACTTTATCGATAACACTTATATTATCTATTGGCGCATCAAAGCTGGGGTTTGCAAAAAGGTATATATATAATTGCATTCAAAATTTTCTTTCTGCCTCAGGTCGTTTGAATTGCTAAACGGTGCTGATTAATGGGTAATTCGGGTTTCACTCTCAACTAAGTTTCCGTTTACAGCCTCTTTCCGGAAATAAGTATTTTGAAGTCCCCACGTATTTAACCGGTTTAGCCCTGGCCAATCCCCCCTTGTGGGTACGTGCCAAAATATTTGAGGACATCATCATCGTTGTGAGCAGGCACCTGCGCGCGGGGAACGCTGGGTAATAGCGCCCATTCGCTGCGCTATCTACACAGCTCCGTGAGTGAAAACTTCACTCTAGTGAAAACCTAACTCTATGTGAAAACCGCCCTCCCACCTCCAGCTGCGTTGGGAGTTTGTCGCGCATGCCACGAACAAAGCGTTGGCTGGTAGAGGAAAGCTTTGCTTTAAAAATGAATTGTTTGAAAGCGAAAGAGGTAGAGAATATTTGAACAAAAAGGTTCCAGTTTGCGTCTCGTACGGTATCGGCATAGCAGCAACATAGTTCGATCTTGAAGTCCCCGCAAGAAAACAAAAGATGCCGTAGTTGCCGCAGGGGTGAAAGATGCGACGAATACAAGGGAGAGCATGTCCTGATAACTCTCTGGTCCTGGTCATAACGTTTATGCTTTATGCCGCAGTTTTTTTGCCCAAATTTGAGCTACGCGCCACATGACCGGCATGTATAAAAGTAACAAATAATTACGCGAAAACTCCCATTGACTGCCTAGGCTGAAATTGTAGGTCTGATTATAGCTAAATATAAAAAGAAATCCAAAATGTAAGACTACTACTAGTGGAAGTGATAATGAGACCGATAAACCCGTCTTCACGCCGGCCAAAGCCGACCCGAACCGAAGACGAAAGGAGCCAAGCATTGGATGTTTCAAATGCGATGTCAGACGACGCTCGAGATGGGAAGTCCAACTCTGGCGTCATGTCGAGCGTGTTCGCCGAGATATCTCAGCTGCGCACGCGAGAAGCCACGAATATCACACCGTCCGGTAAGAACGGCCTTTGGACACCCTGTTGCATCTTGAGCGGCCGATTTCCTTGCATGGAAGTCCGCCCCTCCAAGCCGTGACTCACTGCAATCAAGCTGCCCGCGTATCCCGTGACACAGTGGCGAAACCAAACCGCGCTGCCCCTTCGAGGCTGCTCAAAAAAACTTCCGGGGTTTCGCTGCTTCGTTTGCACACCTCCTGTCTTTGTGGAGTTTCGCAGAGAGCGGTGCTGTGTACGGAAAGTAAGCGCCGTCAATAGAAGGCGCCATCAGAGGAGAAAGTTGTTTTGAAATGATTTGATCGGCGGATGGCGTTGTGCGAGTAGCGTCAGTGTTTCTTTTGTCCAAACTTGGTGTTTTTTTGTTTGTTTTGGCGCGCCTTATGGTGGTTTTCTTGGCGCGAAGGGACGCACGTGCAGATAGCGCGCGCAACGAAAGTGTGTTTTCGGGTAGTGCACGGAAATTTGCACATCAAATTTTCTGGGGTGGTTCACGCATTAATAGGGATGAATTTGATCAACGCGTGCTTTAAAGTTGCGAACTTGGTTTGCCTTTATATTTGTATGAATGTTAGTATACATTGTTTCTAATGTGGCAGAACTTTCGTTTCTCATTGTGTGGGCATAAAAAGCGGATGAGCTTAGCATATAAGTAATAAGTAGCTTATGACGCTGGCTGGGGCAACACCCAAATTCACGAGGTGAAATTTAGCTGGTAGCAAGCACGTGAGCAAAAGCGAAAGGTTGATGTTGGCGCGAACCATGGTTGGGGAATCGTTTTGTTTACGTTTTGTTGCCAACGCGTGGCCTCGAAGGGTTATCTTATCCCATGCTGTAAGTGGGCCATCTATGTGTTCTTTCCGCCTCTAGGTTGCAACCGGCTATCTCAACTCAATCCTCTCTCACATAAGCTGTTCCCGTTTGATCGGCAATGTTTGCGACCTAATCGGATATTTTCGGAAAGGACTGCACTCCCTGCTTATAATGCATGCACACCAAGTGCCATGGCATTCAATTCGCCGCCAATGCCTGACTGCCCATGTCAGTTTTGTTTGTGAGCGCTCCTTCAACGTTAGTGCTTTTCTTGCAATCTTCTGCGGTGGACAAGTTGGCTTCAATAAACAGTTTTGATGGTCAGTGCAGGTGACAACACAGCACAGAAAGCTGGCACGAGCGCTGTCAAACAACTGAATTTTTCGTGTGTGGTATTTAGAAAGAAGAAAGAAGCCTATCATCTACCATGCACACAAGGCATTTTGCGCAGCGCAAAGAAAATCCATGGAAGAACCAACCAGAAACTTTTCAAAAACTAAAAAAGGTGAAGTTATAAACTTATACATAAGAATTATCCAGAAAAGCAACCTCGGCCTTTGTAATAAAAAAAAAAAATGCTGACGATTACTACACTCCGTAATGCGAAATTTGTGCGCAGCACGAACTGCAGTCTTTTTGATCATGGCGCATAGCTGTTGTGTCTCGGGAAGTGATTGCGCTATCAGTGAACGCACGGAGGTGCGCGCTACTCCGCCATTATCTCGCAGCGCATTGCCGCCACAGAGCATGTTGTGTTTAAATCGTGTTTGAAGCTGTCACGCAAATATCACATGGTTCAGATAAGCCACGCAGCAAGGAGGACACCGAAGGACCATGTGCAGCACACAGGCGTGCTTGGCTTCTGCTCGCCATGCTGCCCTCCCCCTCGCACTTTCGCCACGTTTTCCTCCACCGTTTTCTTTCTGCCTTCGCGCGCTTAGTTAGACGCTGTCGCTGCTGCCAAAGGCACTAAAATTCGGTTGTTAGACAGCGCTCGTGTTCTCCGCCCAATTTCTGTCCTGTCTTGTCATCGGCATTGACCATCATGAATAACTTCCAACTTGTCCAATTTGCTACCCGGTCCCAGAACCTTGGACTACGGGACAATGTTCACCTTGAAACGGGTGGAAATAAACAATCTGAAGGCTGGGGCAGCCTTGAATTCCACTGCAATCCAGTGTGGCATCCCCGAATTCACACTACCAGTGGAAAAATACTTTTGACTAATTGTTATTCACGTATTTAGTATGCTCAAATTACTCCTGTAGGATGTCTCTAACACACTAAGGTCCACAACACATACTTTAGGTCACCTCTAGTCCGCTACAGCCATTGAGCTGTCGTGGTGTTGGATGTGCATGCTTGTCTTGTATCCCTGGTTTCTGTTCCCATATGGACACAAATTTTGCAATTTTTTTTTAACCTCAATTACTATACTTCAGTTCTCTTTGAGCCACCGTCCGTTTTTTCTGCCGTCTCAATTACGACATGTGATTTTCGGCCTACCGTGTCAACTAATTCTTTCGCACTAATAATGGACTGTCTTCATGTGATAAGGAGGCTGCGCTTATCAAGGCTGAAGGGGGCCATGAATGAGGATGAAATACAAGTTTGGTTCGTTTAGAAGACGCAAACTTTATACAAGCAATTGAGATATTAAAGAAAACTTATGTAGCGGTGGTAACTCCCTAGCCACATTCCGGTAATTTCTCTGCGACATCACAGAATCTTGTTTATGCGATTTTAGTTAGGCCTGTAAGACCCGTGCCACACGTACACGAAAAATGACATTAACTGCTTAATGCCTTAAGTTTTACTGCCATTAACTTGCTGCTACACGCAAAAACCCTTACTCCCACCTGTTTCCAATCCAATGTTCTGAATTCTTCTTGTAAACATGCTGTGAATAACATTGGGGAGATTGGGTCTCCTTGTCGGACGCCCTTCCTTATAGGTATTTTAATGCTCTCCTTATGGAGGGTGATGGTAGCTGTGGACCCATTGTAGATATTCTCTAGTATTTTTACATAATGCTCATCTACCCCCTGGTTCTGTAATGCCTGATTGACTGCTGAGGTTTCGACCGAGTCAAATGCTTTCTCATAATCTATGAAGGCTATATATAGCGGAGTAAGGGGGGAGTAAGGGTTAATGGAGAATACCTGAGTAACCTCAGATTTGCTGATGACGTTGCCTTGTTAAGCAACTCAGGGGAGGAATTGCAAAGCATGCTTACTGCACTGGACAAACAGAGTAGAACCGTGGGCCTGAAAATTAATATGCAGAAAACTAAAGTAATGATCAATAACCTCGGGACAGCACAGCGGTTTGAGATAGGTGGCAAGGCAGTGGAAGTGGTAAGTGAATATATCTACTTAGGCCAAGTTGTGACCCCGGATCCCAACCATGAGGCAAAGATAATTCGAAGGATAAAAATGGGGTGGAGTGCATTTGGCAGGCATTCTCAGATAATGAATGGCAGCCTACCATTTTCCTTAAGAAGAAAGTGTATGACAGCTGCATCTTACCAGTACTCACGTACGGGGCAGAAACCTGGAGGCTCACTAAGAGAGTTCAACTTAAATTGAGATCGACTCAGCGTGCAATGGAGCGGAAAATGATAGGTGTAACATTAAGGGACAAGAAGAGAGCGGAGTGGGTCAGGGAACAAACGTGTGTTAAGGACATATTAGTAGAAATTAAGAAGAAATGGACATGGGCAAGGCATGTAATGTGAAGGCAAGATAACCGTTGGTCATTATGGGTGACAGAGTGGATCCCTAGAGAAGGCAAGCGTGGCAGGGGACGGCAGAACGTTAGATGGGCAGATGAGATCAAGAAGTTTGCGGGGATAAATTGGTCGCAGTTAGCACAGGACCGGGGTAATTGGAGATCCATGGGAGAGGCCTTTGCCCTGCAGTGGGCGTAGATAGGCTGGTGATGATGATGATGATGATGACACACAAAAATTTAATGCCATTCGCTGTAATGTCATTTTCGGTCTAAGGAGTTCCGCACAACTCATTCGCCTTCACGAATGCCTTAAATGTGCCTATTCTCAAACGCGATGAGCACCAAATGAAACCAGTGAAACTCTCAGCACCAGAGTGTTGACGCAGAAACGTCTCTTAACTTCGAAATAACACATTTTTTTTGTGCACTCTTGGCTGCGAAGTTCTGAAGGAGACGAGGTTCACTAAAACAGCGGCAAAATGCAAAACATCGTGTCACTCGTTGTTCTGAATTTTTTCGGATTTGGCTGCTGCTGACAGGCGACGGCAGCTGCTGAAGCCACTGTTAGAAATGGCTTGCACCATTTTTTAGAAAGCTCTATTTCTCATAACTTTTTCTCTCACAAAAAACATTTTTAACCCTTGTACGACATTTTCCTCTACGTTAAAACTTCTGAAACTTGAGTGGAGTTCTCTTTTTCGTCATTATCACCATCATGCCTAACACATTTAATGCCTTCACCTTTTCGTGTGTAGCACAGCCTGCCCAAATAATGTCATTCGGTATACTAAGGCCTTAAACACTCAATGTCATTTTTCGTGTACGTGTGGCGCGGGTTGTTGATTGTACCACTTGAGTGCTAACGTGTGTTAACTCACTGATAGCTATGTTTTTAGGGCATGTCTATTAACAACGTCACTACTGCCCATATTACTACGTCACTGCAGCATGAAAGTTTAGTGCTCCAGTATTTCCTGCATTTTTCTTGTTATTGTGAAAAAAACATCTTTTGCGGCTGGAATGGAGCTGAAAGGGTTATCAAAGGCTAGTTCCATCAAACTGAGCAAAGCTGTACTAGGCCCCTTAATGGTTTTATAGTTCTGTTTCTGTGTAAACGTTGCTGTTGTGCAGTGTACTAGTAGATAAGCAGTGCCACAGGACGTTCAGCTGTTAGTAGTTGTCGTGGGTGGAGTCGCGATGCCTTGCCAAAAGTGACACCCAGAACTCCTCCACGCAGGCTTCGTCGTCGTGACAAGCGGGAGCTTCTGGATGGACATCTTCATCCGCCACTTCCTCTGCAACGAGTCTTCGGACCAGCACGATGACCTGGTGTTCTTTGTCAAGAAGACGGCGTCCAAGGTGGCTCGGCGCCACATACCCAGACTGGAGGTGAGAGCGGCAGCGAGCGATCGGCTCATTGTCGGATGGTGAAGATACCGCAAAGTTCCGAAAGAATACCCAACAGAATTTCAGAGATATGAGGGGGAAAATATCGGATGGGCGCTCTTTTGGGTCAGGTGCGAAAAAATACAGAAAGTGGCTCCGCACTGCCAACCTAAACTGCAGATATATCGAGAAAAAAATACCAGATGGGCAAACTTTCGGCTCAAGTGCGGAAAGGACAAATAAGTGACCGCATCAACACATGAATAGATGATTCGCGTTTGTTTTGTTCACTCATTGGCGCTAAATCCATCGATTTTAGGGGGTGGGAAATGTTTGGGGTCTTTTTAAGTAAATTAAATATTTCATCCTTAAAGCTGGGTAGGCGATGTTTTGAAGGTGGGCATTCGCTCGGAACTTTACAGAATGGTGCAAATGCTAAAATCAACTTTTCATCTATAAATTTATCTTGCACAGCATAAAAAAGACGGAACACAAACAGTAAGAATTAGACTTTTTACGCTGAGAATGTTAAATAAATCTTGACAAGTGGTGAATTTTAAGGATTTTTACGCGGTGCAAAATGAACGTTTTGGCTAGCCCAAATTTCTGCTTTGAGCAATAAATGCCTGTGCGTACCATAAAGATGAAAATATCCAGTTGTTGGAAAGTGTTAGACGAGAGTCATTAGACGATACTAGGAACACCACGATGGCGTCAGGCTGGTTATACATGCCTGTCGACTCATTCTGCCTTTGCAGCATCTTCCAATTGGCTTTGATTGTGCGTGGTCTGCAATAACGGGTTATCATCCTTCTTGTTTCTGTTTGCAAGCATTATGAAGTGCTTAGAAATTGTTGCTGTTTAGTTGGCACACCTACACCTGCAGAAACTCCCGGAAGATGCAGTTTGATTAAAGTATTTCTACACTGCAAGCGCAAGCGGTGGCAACGCTGGGTTGTCTTGTCTTCATCCAATCTTGTAGTGGCTTCCTTTCACTTCATTGCTCATGTGTAGGACGTCTCCTAGGACGTAGGCATGTAGGACGTAGGCATGTCAAAATTCACCGGGGTCTGATCGGCGTCACCGATCTGGCCCACTCCGTACTTTTTTTCCAGTCGCTTCTGGATAACAATGTGCTGGAATGCGACTAGCTTCTCCTCAAAGTCAGGAGGCAGCTTTTGGCGCACAGACGTCCACCATCGCAGGCTGAACCCAAAACGCTGCTGGCCTTGAACTGAGACCGCACAACGCTTTGAATGTATGCGGTTTCCCTCGCCTTCGTCTGAATTATGTCCACCAGCTCCGCCTTCCACCTTCTCTTTGCTGTTCGATAAAGTCAGAAACTTCTTTCTCCACCATGTGGGGTCAACCTTTCTTGGGTCCTATGGAGGCCATTTACTTTGAAGCGCAGTTGAAAAGTTTATTCCACTGCTTCCGCCATCGGCGCACGTTCTTCTCATCGACGCCGAAGTCATGTTGTGCTTGTAGGTTTGAAGTTCTCTTGGCCCCCAAGGCTTCACCTTCCACTTATAAAAGCCGCGGTGTAGTGGCACCGCCTCGTGGGTGCCATTGCACCACAAACACGGGCGCTTCTCGAGGCTTCATGGTGACGAATGCAAGCAAGCACAGAAAGCTGAGAGCTGGGTTCACAGTGTTCATACAAGCAAAATGGATCCTGCAAACCTGCAAGCTGCAAGCCTGTGACCGCAAGATGGCGTTGACTGTAAAGCAATGGCAGGAAAGCTGCATCCTCGGATCTAACGTGACTCCCGACTTTCATAAATGACTTTTTAAAAAAAAGTATCAGCCTAGATTCGAGTAAATACGGTACAGCTCAGATTTATCGGAATCTGTCAAAATTCGTCGTTCCTGTGGAGCATTGGCTAGCGGCATCGGCGGCATAACCAAAAGCATGTGAGCCCAGCTGTGAAAGAGCTTCAAAAATCCCTCCCGCAGTGGAGAAAAGAAACTCGAAACCAAAACTGCGAAATACCTCCTCTTTTACCCTTGGGATGGAGTTAGTCATCCAGAAGATCTCGGGGAGCGCCCAAATTTGTATTTGTATTTATCAGTAACATACTATCGATGGGAATAGGTGTGGTCACGAAAGTGTTAGTGAATGGACGGCACGACCTTTCAGACTGATGCAACAAGGCAACCTTTTCGTGTGACTGTTCCTCTGAATCCCAGACGAGCGTGCAGGTGTTTCGGCGCAACTCCAAGAAGCTGCCCATAGCGGACCTGGACCTGCACTGGGAGGAGACGGTGTACCTGAACCTGATTGTGCAGCATCTGGAGTACACCCTGACGGCTGCCGCCTGCCTCCGCACGGGCAGCCAGCACCTGCAGGTGCTCCGGCGGAGGTCGCAGGTGGGTTCTTTCTTCCCCTTCCCGGCCACAGCTTTTTACCGCTAATCTGTGCAGAGCTACTACCCTCCAGCGGTGGTCGATGTCTGTTTGTCAACACGTAGTGTCGGCATGGAAAATTTTCTGCTCCAAGAAACGTTTCTCTCCTCCTCCTCCTTTAGTTTCTCGTGAATGCTCTGTGGGTCTCAATCTAATGCAGGTATCTTGGAAACAATTATAGTACTGAAGTTGGCCACTAGGGTGACTCTAAGAGGTTGAAACGAAAGAAATGAGTGCTCTTGTATACAACAGCTGAATTAGTATGTGACACCTTGTCTAAACTCGTGAGGGATGACATTACTCGAACCAAAGCATCGAGTGCTTAGTAGCGTTAATGGAGGTTGTTCCAGGACCCCGTTCAACCCTTTCACTGCCTAGTTCTTTTTTATGGCTGGTCTTCACTACCTGCCGTTTTTTTTTTTTTTTTCAGTTTTTTTTTTTTTTCATGTTTATTATGTGGAAATTTTATGCTATAATGCACTGTGATTGATGCTCTGCGGGACATGTAAGCACTTCATTCAGGATTCTGTTATACAATAAAAAAGTTGTATGGAAAACAAACAAAAATAATACTTAACTAATTGCAAAAATAGTTATCTGCTAGTTAGTACGTCCGAGGGTTTGGAAACCTTTTAAGCATGATACTCTTCCAAACCAACGCACCATGCAAAATGGCAGCATTCAGCTGCCATTTTGCGTTGTGCGTTGGTTGCATGACTCGCCACGGCGGCTGTGCTGTTGAGATAAGACGAAGTGACGCGAATGAAGAAATATGTGCTCTATCTGTTGTCTAAACTTTACCTGACAGAATCTATGCCTTTGTCTTACTCTTCAATAGATGGCACAGCATGCTCAAAATAGTTTTTCTACAGTTGTCTCGAGAGTGCCAGGGAGTTCTGTAAAGATGCAACATGAGTATACTTGGGCGTGGTAGGGGTGTATGTGTGTAATTGCCCTAGTTGTCTCAGGGGTGGCAGTGAGTGGGTTAAAGACCAGGGACTTAACTCTTTCGTTACCACGGGAAATTGACCAATTTTGAGAGGTCTAACAAAATATTTTTTTTGAGCTATACATATTGGTTAGGCATACATTGCAGTGACATAAAATGCAGATTATTCCACGCGCTTTCCGACGACACCAGTTTTAATAATGTTTTCCTAAATAATGATTGCGAAAAAAATTATCGAATTCGAAATTTTTGTCCACGCGTGGAAGAAAATAAGAAAAAAGTAAGTTGTGTATAATAAACGACCAGGAGTAGAAAAAATTTAGAATATACATTTTGTAGGTAGACATTTCAAAAACCCGTCCTAGAAAGAAAAATTGAGTTGCGCCGTACAATTTGTCAGGTATAAAAGAAAATGTTAGCCCACGTGGTGCCCGTGCCATGTGGTGAAGCCCAACCACTATTTCAGATTTTGCTATTTTGGATGGTTCTCTAGAAGAAATCTGGTGGTTTCACATTATTAAAGGCCCAAATTAGCCTCCACGTGATGTAAAAATACCTTGTCAATGATTATGACCGGCACAACATTGAAGGCAAGCAAGCGATGTGAAAAAATCCGCTTGGAGTTGAGAACCAAACTCTTTGGTGGATGCTTGTTGACGTTCTGATGATCACTTATCAGTCAAAACTTTCATTTGCGGTTTATTATCATGTTCTGACTCACTATGGTAGCCCTGCTTGCAGGAATAAGGTACGATGCGCTAGAATCATGCCCAGCAAGCTTTCACCAAGCCGCCGTCGGGCTGTGAAGCAAGTTCAGCACTACGAGCCTACTACATGGCAGCGCCACCTAACAATTTTGGAAAGAAACAAATACAAGGTTGTTGGAGACTTTGTCAGAATAGATAGTACTACTAAGAAGCGACACTAGACCTCCGGAAATACCCTTGTGTGAAACCGAAACTGGCCGGTGAACAGCTGGCGGTGTTCAAGGCCAATTGAAAGCGTTTTCCTCGTCTGAACTCATACCCGACGACTTGGTGTTATCGTTTGACTTTCAGCGGAAGCTCTTATCGCAGAAGCAAGGCGTAGATAAAGTGGAAGCGCGAGCGGAATGCTTGTTTTGAGGAGCAGTAGCGGGCAACGGAGGCGCCATGGCAAATTAGCTTGTAGTTGGGCATCCTCCATGTAGTTGGGTAACTGCGTAGTAGCGCCAAACATGAATTTCGCAATGCAAAAACGAAATCGAAACTGCTGGAAACTGGTTGAAAATGGCAGGCACACTTGCTAGACATGCGGGGGACCATCAGAAATAAGCTTTGGGAGAATAAAGCTGCCCTTTGCCCAAACCAAAGATCATTAGTGAATAGCTGGGGCCATTTTCAAGTAATTATCACCTCTCAACGCTGTCAGATTACAAAGCTGACCGCATTATTTGGTATTTGACTTGCCAGGAGCCTTTTGACAAAAAAATATTATGGTAATGCAGCCTAACCACGATCTGCATCCTTTTTTCTCAAGTGCAGCAGCCACGCCCCCTTCCTCAAAAACACACGCACCTAAGCTCACAAAAAACGCCGTCAGAAATCTCAATGTCGCCGGAGCGGGAAAATTTCAACTGATTATAAAAGGGCAGTGCCTAGACTAACCACTGGCCGCATTAGGTGTATGAGAAACGACTACAACATGTTGAAAATAGGCAATATAAATCATCGATCACCGGTGATCGATTTAAATAGGCGTGGTAACGAAAGAGTTAAGTGAATGGTGGGATAAATGAATTACGGTGTGCACTTCCTATAACTATGTCGCGGGAACCGCGAAAATCCGCACTAAAAGTGGTACCGCACTGTGGGCCTGGTACGCTGTGGTACAGGGCTCATATGGGGATCGTACGCAGTGGTCACACGCCAAGTAGTGTGCAGATACACAAATGTACCAATGGTTCTGTTCGTTTTATTTTTTCTGGGGTACCATGTGTACGTCGGCGTTGCAAGCAGTTGATCCGTGTACTGTCGTCGGCTTTTATTAGAGGAGTGGCACTTTCTAAACTATTCTAGCATCTATTCCTGCACAACCTGTAAGCGAAACATTTATAACAACTGTGAATGGAATAAAACATGGGGATGCATTGTGTACCAATTTTCCAGTTGTTCTAATTGAGCCCCGTAGCGCACTGCTGTATATACTTATTTTCTTCTGTGGAAAAGCCACCGCCACTACCAGGTGGCGCCAGGTGTTTACTTGAAACTGCAGTGCACGGGGCCCATAAACATAACATGCGCGGAGCCAACCACATTGCAACCTACCTTTCAATCATCACTTGTTTATCATCACTCAAATGAAGGCCTCTTAAAAACAGAGGGGCTGTCTTTATTTCGTCTTTTTTTTCCACTTCAGCTGTTGCTGCTGCAGGGTCTCACAAGCGGCTGCACGGACTTACAAACCGCGAGTGCGGTTTTAACTCCCTTTGTGTTCATGTTTTGAGGGAGTACCACTGCGTTTCTTAGCATCTATGATTGGACGCTGTGGGACAATGTGACAAGAACGCAGGCGGGATTTTTTTTCACCCCACTTTGTGTTCGCGATGCTGAATACGGTTGCTTATCTACACGATGTTCTAATAGAGATGAGGTGGGTGTTGGGGAGGGGGGCTCGCTATCTTTCAATGTGCATCAAACCAAGGCAGCTGTGGTTATCACTTGAGTACAAACGGAACTCAAGCTGAGTGCAAACTTGAGTACAAACAGAACATGCGAACTAATGGGTGCCCTCTTTTTTTGTGTGTGTATGTTTTTTTTTTACGCGAATCTAAAACCATGCCACAGCTGCGCCGGTTGACCAGCAGGCCCGCCAGAAAACTGCACTATAAACGGTATTGCACCTCAGCCAACCGTATTTTAAACGACATGCTTATGCATTGAGTTCTATGGGAGTCACAACGGTGGTCACAAAACCCCGCGTTATATCTGGTCCCGAACTGTACGCGGTTACGTTATAAATGGTCTACGCTACTTGATAAGCAGTTCTAACTGCAGATTCACTCAGTGCTGTCGTGCCTGCAACAAGACTTGACGTGCCCTTCATTTGTGGTGCAGTCTGTGTATGCATCCCCGACACGTCACAGCATGGAGGACAAGGGGGACACGGAGGAGATGGCCTACCCGGACATATTCTTCGCCATTGACAACTACGAAGAGGTAATGTGTCACTATGCCCACGGGACGGGCATTTCTCCACACTGATTACAGTGCATCGCTTATCTGCTGTTTGCTATGTAGCATACCCTAAGGCCATCAGTTATGTTAACACAGGACTTTATCTAATCTTATCCTCTCTTTGTATTTGTCTGTGACCTAGTTCTGAAAAACATGGCCTGAACACTGCTGTGTGCATTTGCACACACACTTTTAACCTGTATGTGTCCTTATTTGTTCATGCGGCTACTTATAAAGTAGATGGCTATCGAGGACAGCGACTTTCTGGAGCTCCATTTAGATTTTCACGATAATGGCAACGTTGACAGCTCTTCAAGACTGCTCCTGAAAACACCACGCTAAGTGTGCAGTGATGTGCACTTCATGCTGAGTTGTTTAGCTTGGACAGGAAACACCCTTGCTACCTGTACACATAGTAAACTGGGAGATACAAAAATGCTTTTTCTTTAACTAGTGTGAGGGAGATTATAGGGAGATAGTGGGTTTATTTACGGATGGGGCATAAAGGCACAAGAGACGAGCAGGAGGGACAAGTGAGCTCAACACGCTCTAGAACCTTGCAAGGCTGCCATTGAAAGAGAGCGCCCTCTGCTTCCTTGCGCGGCATCTGGTGCGGACCCACACAGGGTGGAAATCCACCCTGTGTGGGTGGATTTCAATGTGGTTGGTGCACATCACAGTCCGTTCCATGTGCACAATGTACTTGCTACACTAGAAACTTTCTCAGCAGTTCATTAGGTGTGCGGTTGCTCTTATTTGTCCTTCCAAATCACCCCAGCACCTGTCAAACACGTCTCTCTTGGGAAACTGCAGCTTCCTTTCCGAAGTGTAACAGCTCGGAAAAAGAAATGCGGGACGAGGGACACAGAAGAAATTCACAAGACAGCGCGCCCATCTTGTGAATTTCTTCCGTGTCCCTCGTCATTTTTTTCATGCTGTTACAGTTCAAAATGCATACGGACCAACCCGCCCAACTTTCAATTCTATTGCGCCTTTCTTGCAAGCTAGTGTGTGCGTATTTGTTTACAGATGCTGCGCTACTCCTGTTTCCTACCCGGGTGTCCAGATAGGCTACCTCTCGGTCTGCCTGCCAGTTGAAAAAAATTAAAGCCGTTCCACTCAATGTGAATGCTGTTGGAAGTGCAGAGCAGTGATTCGCCATAATGGCCTGTAGCACCGTTATCCGCTCACTGCTGCCACCCAATGCAATTCAAGTTTCCCGCCTTAACAGTGCTCGCGTGACCCTGCCTGAAACTGCGCCAGCGGGAGTTCTGTTCTTTTTGTGCTCGCTTTTCCTCCCGCACATGCCAGCGTTGCACTCCCACTTTTTTAGCTTACTATTGCAAAACCAACCCAACGAGCATTCCTATAAATGAATGAGGGCGCTGCCAGTTAATTACGCATATTTTGCCTCAAATGTTCCTGCAGTTTTCTTTGCGCTAAACACCGGGGAGATGTATGACAAGCGCCAGTGGTGCATGAGTTTCGAACGCTCATGGCTATATAAACCGCTTGGCTTTCGAAGCCTCTGGGTTACGCCGTGACGACAGCCACTACGACGGAAGGCAGTGTGGCTCTGCTTGGGTCCAGCAAGTGAGCTACGACAACAAGGCGAGCCCCTAAAGTGCTCTGCACTTAAAACGCCCTTTTCCTGCCCCCTTGGTCAGGTCTTCCAGGGCCTGACGCTTCGTCCCGGTGAGCTTCTGTGTGTGGAGCTGTGCGCCCGGCGGCGGGACGGCCCCCAGTCCGCGCTGCTGTTCCTCGGGTGCGTGCCGCACGAGCCCCTGGCGCGCACCCTGGCACGTGTGGAGGCCGCCGCGACAACGACCTCCCGGGGAGGCCGCTGCCACTTTGTGGGCCTCAGGGGGCCCCAGGGGAGGGGCCAGGCACAGGTTGCTCTCCGGAGGACCGTCACCGCACAGTCGCAGGTACTGTCAAGAGCGGTTGGAAAAAAAAAAAAAATAGCATTGGGAAAAAAACTTTTTTTTTTTTCCAACCTAGGTAACATTGAAAAAAAAAAAAAAACAGAGCTTGTCTGGGGAAATTTGTTGTGATGTGCCCAATCTGCAGTGAGGGAAATGCTTTCTGAAATCAGTGATTTGACGTGAAATTGTGCAAATATTTTGAGAGCGGAAGCTCTGGTGGGACTTTTGTGATGCAGCTAAAACAATCATATTCTTTTCAGTGTAAATGAAAAAATTCATCTGACACTTTAGTCTCTTAAAGTGATTTCGAGGCGAAAGCCGGCGAATATCGAAGTCTTCTTCACTGTTACATTGTGTTTGTGGTGCCGTCACATTATCTGTTACGTGGCACGCATCCGGATAATTCTTGTTCCATCCTGGCATGATACAGGGTTAGTGCTGTAGTTATCACGCATGGTTGCGGCTCTTGGCGACCCAGGCTCAAATCTCATTAGAACGTGAATAAGTTTCTATGTATATTTTATTTACTTATTCTTGTTTTACAGTGGCCGTAATTTGGTTCCATTCATGTAGTCGTTAGCAACTACGGTCACTTTTTGCATTTGCTGAGACATCTAAGGCCGTATTTACTTGAATCTAATGCGCACATTTTTTCCAGAAAAATAGGTCCCAACATCACATGCGTGTTAAAATCGAGTGCGACTCAAAACTGCGGCACCGTATCGCCATCGACGTTTCAAGGTGGCTGCTTGACTACTGAACGCGTAGCCAGCGCTTCGTTTTCGGCGCATGTTTGCCTTTGTTGTCTGCGTAGTCTTTTTTTTGTGTTCTTATGTTCTTTCTGCCGTGGAATTTCCCACTGCAAAGACACGGCGGGCTCACCACGATGCGGCATTTAAGAAGAAAGTAATCTTGTGTGTGGAAATTGATGGGAATCAGGCCGCGTCACATGCGTCCAGTGTTCTGGAGACTTGCGTGCGGGACTGGCGTAAACAAAGAGAAAATTTTTGCAAGCAAGGCGACATGGAAACGGTTCAGCGGACCAAAGAGGCAGTGATATCCCCAAATAGAAGTCCCGCAGGCGGAGTACGTGCGGCAGCAGCGAGTGGCTCAGAGACTCGTAACGACAGAGCTGCGGGGGCAGCGATGGCGCTGCCCTGGACCGTCGTCGACATGGTGACTGTCTTGCCAGCAATAAATGGCACATTTCATTCCGTGCCACCTTTGGAATAAACCTTACTTGTTCCAAGTGAGAAAAAGTTGCAGTTTTGTATTAAATAATGAAAGTCTAGTGCACGTTCAATCGAGGACATAGCATTTTTTTCTTCGGACCATGAAAAACGGGTGCGCGTTATAATCGAGGCCGCGTTCGATTCAAGTAAATACAATATGTCATTTTTTTTATAGATCTGTGCGGAATCGTCTTTTTTTTTAATTTTTTATATTTTTCTGAAAAAAAAAACTTTTTTTTTTCACATTCCTCAAATTTTTATGAAAACCTACATCTCTAGTCACAGGTGGGAGGGGGGACACCACAGACACCTACTGTGGCCTCGAGGGGTTGGGGAGGGAGGGAGGAAGCAGTTGAGCCACAGGATATCGAGGTCTCTCCCTGTTCCACTCACGCGAGTTGGGAGAGACATTGCAATCCCTGTTGTGTGTTTTTAAAGACGATAGTTTTGACTCGGCCTACTCAAACGCAGAAGCTTCGCGATGTCTGTCTGCCCATCGATTCAGCTGCCTGGACGAAGTTGGAACGAATTCTTGAGCAGGACGTTTATATAGGCAAAACATTTTCAGTCTAGTAAATCTAAAAAGATGCCCCACATAACAAAGAGATAATATTAGGCTTACGTGAAAAAGAACGTCAATACATAACTGGTGTTTGCAGTGTTCTTTTAGTTAAGCCGGTGTGTTCTTAATTTTTGCGAGGGCAAATTAAAACATGTGCATTGAAAAAATGCTTTAGCCACAAAATGCAGACAAGGTTGGCACCCAAGTCTCGCACTCTTGGCTCTAGCGCTGTAGTCCCAACAGTCCCAACAGGTGGCGCCAGCAGTGGCAAAATTGAACTCTGCAAACCTCCAATGGCTGCTTGCCAATGGGTGGACAGAGACACGAGGGGAACAATGGGAGAAGTGGGCAACATTTAGGCAAAATTCGAAGCAATGTGAGATGATGCGCGGCCACTCTTTTATTTACCTATCTATTTTTATGCATTTTTTTTCTAGCAGCCAGGCAGACGCGTTGGGGAATTCTCACACAATGTCTACTCCAACTGTGAAAATCAATAATTTTTAGAGAGAAATGATTCATTTTAGAAAAATAAAGAATCAAGCACATATTTCAGTCTTAAAAAAATTGAAAAAATTGATAGACTCACGCTTTACCATCTGCATTGATTTGCAGCTTGCAGCTAGTGCACTGCAATCGGCGATGATCTCTTGTCTCCAAACTTGCACTCACTTAAACTGCTCTGGCATGCAGTTGTTGCTTTCCTCCTTGCAATATTAAGACGGAGTAAATTTGTCCATGTAGTAGACGCTGCTTTACCCTGAAATTCGGATGCGGGTTTGGGGGTGCCTTTGTTATGTGAACTGAAACCTTGCCCGCTATTCTTGTCAGTTTGATATTGGTCTCGCACCTGGCTTTTCACATGCTTGCCGGAAAATGTAAACCTCATGCTACTATATGTACTGAATGAAGTTGCGAAAATGCCACAATGGGTGGCCTCAAGCAAGCACCATTGCATGACTGATCAAATTAGAGAAAATGTGTCAGAACTGAAATGGTGTTTACTGTGCTTTGGAGCTTGCTGTTAAAACATAAGCCTTTGCTATGTTTGGACTTTATGGATATAGAATAATGTATTATATAAAAAAAAATGGTATTCGCACATGCATGTGTTGATGTACCTGTGACAGGTCATTCGCACGATCATCAAACAGCAGTGGGCCCTAGATGCAGCCTTGAGGTGCACTTTGTGATCAGAAATTTGTCGTCTCCATGCGTAATAACCAAGATTAAAGCTGGGGTGCCGCTGGTGTTTGGGATCTTGCACATTCTGTAAATCTTTATTGGTCCCATCTCCACTGTTGCTTGCTGCAACCACGACTGTTCTGTTGTGAAGCCTAGGTTCTGAACTTGAGTTTGTGCATTGGGCAGCATGAACTTGTTTGCTCTTAACTGGACTACTTACTTGAGTCTACTGCAGTATTAACGAGGACACTGGTTGCGCACACCACAGAAACATGGTTGAGCAAAGCAATAAGGAGCTCCTGTTGCATGTCATTCCCTCTTTTATGCAAGTGGATGTAACGATAAAGTTGTATTTCTGCAGAAGTATTAGCTAAATGCCTATGCTTCTGTCGGGGCTAGCTGAAAAGGCGTGTGCCACCATCTTGTGGCAGCAACGATGGCGATGCTGGGGGACATGCTGTTTCCAAGTGATTGTGGGATGGGCACTTCCAGTGCGATGTGAAAGCTTGACTAAACTTGGTGATAGGCTCCTCACCGCTCCTAAACCGACGTAAAAAGAGACTGAACCACTCATATTTACAAAAAGCATGTGTAGAACAGATCTAAGGGAAGATTTTTATAATGACAAAGTCTGAAAAAAAAAAAAAAAAAGAAGAAAGGGAAAGGTAGAATTGCGGAGCCTCAAACCCAGGATGTAAGTGTTTGAAGCCACGACGCTGCCTGCTAGGCCACTAGGCTGTCCCGCTAGGCCGCTGGGCCGTGAAGGCCGAACACCTAAGCCCGTTTTAGCAGTTGATCAAGAAGATTTCAGCAGTGTTTTAAGGCTAACCAACCAGTAGATGGCACAAAGTGTAACAGAAAGTGCCTAGTGTTGGGCCAGAGCTCCCAGCCCAAATTCGCTGCACAGGGCGTCGCGCTGCCGACAGCGGGGCCGATTCGCGCCTCGACCAAACCGCCCGCGGCAGACATGCCCAAACTTGGAAGATGCCGCAGAGTTGCCTCTCCATTCTCCTTCGCAACGGCTGGGCCGAATCATGCCTCAGACGAACGGCCCGCGGTAGACACGCTGCTACATGCCTGGAGACGGCGCCGCTGAGACGGCACCGCCTTCCCTTTCCCCGTCGTGGCGGCTCAGCTGACGCAATCGCTTCGCCTCCATTCGTCGGATTCAAACTTCTCGTGGCTGCAACGGACTCCTGGGGGTATAAAACCTGCCCGGAAGCACAGTGAGCACGGCACTTTTCGGAGGCACCGAGTGGAGACATGCTGTCGCCTTTGTGCGAGCCATGTAATGCTGTTGGTACCCTTGCATATACTGAATTGTTATGTAGGCAAAGACGACGCAGCTGTCTTGAAGAAAAAAACAAGTTTATTGGAGCAAACTTGCGCTCCCCTAACAACTCAAAGAATACACAGGCGGCGAAATAGCAGTCAACAAAGTGACGTGCGTAGACTGGTGTTGGCGATTAGAATGCCGCGGCATCTGCTCAGCGGGAATTTATCACTCGGCGCGAGGGTTTCTGGAATAGTTGAATTGTATCCAGAACACTGTAGATCAACGAAGATTATTTTAGGCTGTTCACATTCGTTCGGAACGCTCTCCCTATCAGAAGAGATAACACATGCGGCACAGAAAGAAAGAAACGGAACACGCGCCTCCCTTGGCACAGAGGCAACAGCGATAACACAGGCCGGCGCAGCCGGGCGGTAAAAGCAAAACGCAAATAAGCAAACCCAATGCATGGTTCGCGGCAGTATATAAATGTTGCTTCAACTCTTCGTCGGCTCAAGAACTTCATCGCTCTGCTCTGCGCCGCGTCGATAGTGGACGGAGCAAGGCAACGTCGCTACACTGGTGACTGCGCTCGGATGGCCAGTCGCCACAGTGGTGACAGCGCTGGGATGGCTGATTCCAAACAGTAGCCTGCACTAGCATGGAAACTGAATGTCGCGATGCGGTGCTGTCACTAAAAGGGTTTCGGCTTGTTTATCGGACATTAATACACGTAACCTGCACCTTTGTCCAGAAAACTGACTGCATGCTAGAACTATGCGATTGTTGTAAACCACTTGGCACTGACTGGTTCCATTTACTCTGACTGCTTCCCTCTTCCCAGGAGTGGCCCTGTGGCCCCTGGCGCCGCAGTTCAGAGCCCGGCCTGGCGCCTGCCCCAAACCCGGGACCACTGCACCGGTGTCGCTCTGAGAGGCAGGGCATCGACCAGTGTGGCACTGGAGAAGAGCTGGAGGCTGACGACCTCCGCGATGGTACGTCATTTTCCTCTCTGGAAAACAAAAGAAAGCAATTTCGATAACGTTCGGACTTTTCTCACAGGGGCCATGAAGATAAAATACAACCTCATTCAGTTTGAAAGAACTAGGCTTTGGTGACCCACTCAGCTCCCTTCAAGCCACAAAAAACGTTTCTTTAACTGAAAAAAATGTAAGGACCATAGGAAAACTTTAAAATTTTGTGCTACAGTTGCGGAATATAGGCAGGAGTGTTGAAATATGGGTGAGCACTAAAAGCACGTTATCAACTAGAGGCCACACTACGATTGCCCAGTCATGTTTCTTGGTGGTGGCTTAGGTTGGTGGCCGCGAACTGCCCAAATAAGATTCTATGACATCTGGAGAAATCGCCTATTCTAGAGATATTCTAGCCTATTCTGGAAAATTGACATCTAGAGAAGTTGACATTTAGAGAAATAGAAAGAGAGAAGTGGCTGGGGAGTTGCTGGTGCTTCACCTGTTTGTTTTCCTTAATGCCTCCATTACTCATGTGAAGTTTGCAGTAAAAAAAGTTACAGCAGTTCCACTAATGTGAAAGCTATAAAGTGCGGAAGCAGTGATTCACCAGAGGGGCTGCGTCGCCGTTCTCTACTTTTTTGGGACCACGCCTCACGCTGATCCCCACCCTGTCTCACTCTTCTCTTGATGAATTGAACAGAGGTTTGTTCAATGCAATTCAATTTTCCCGCCTTCGCAGTGTTCACGCGCCTTCTCCTGGGACAGCCTGCATCCCTTTTCTTTATCTTGTGGTTCTTGTTCTGCCCGAAGCAGCAAGAGTTCGAGTTCTGTTATTTTTCTGCTTGCTTTCATCTCGTTTTTTTTTTCTTCCGTGGCCACTTTTTTTGCGTACTATCGTTACAATCAACCCAACAGGCACTCCTAACTAAATGGACATGGGGACTGCCTAGGTTGAGTACATCTATTTTGCCTCAAACGTACCTACAGTTTTCTTTGCACTGAATAATGGCGACATGTACGACCAGTGCCAGCACTTCCTGGAGTTTCAAACAGTTCTGCCTATTTAAACCTTTAGTTCAAGCATCCCCTTAACCTTTGGCCGGCTGAATCGAGGGGCAAGTGGGTATGTCTTCAAAGCCTCTGTTTGGGTGCATGACGCCACGGGACTGAGGTGGCTAGATTCTGTGACCGTGGACAAGCTACGGCGACAAGCAGGGCCCCTAAAGTGCTCCACACTTAAAAAAAAATTGGTGCAGCCTGCACGAGTGGTGTAAGACTGTAGAAACAGCGGAGCTGGGGGTTGATCTAGCTTCTTCTAGTTCTGCGATGTTTTACTAGGCTTTGCTAAGTTTTGTTGGGTTTTACGATGTTCTTGATAGACGAGGCTAAGTATTAAAGTGTTGAAGGGTGAGGTCAAGTTTAGCCGGATTTTACTAGGCCGTTCCGGTCAGTCCCCCACACTGGCAGCGGATCCCTGGGGGGAAGAAGCTAGGTCGACCCCCGCTTTGCTGTTTCTCTAGCCTTGCACTACTAGTGCATGCTGCACCAATTTTCCTTTTATTGCGTTTTAGTAGTCCAAGAAAGACTGTCACCTTTAATCGCAACAGTATGGATTTCGAGCTGGATTTTCTTGTGTGACGCAAATAACAGAATTAACTCACAATGTTGCTGGTGCATTGGATCAAGGTTTCTCAGTGAACTGCATATTTCTTGATTTAGCAAAAGTGTTTGACGTTGTTTCTTACTCACTTCTCTTTATGCTAAGAGAAGCACTGTCATAACATTAGCTTTCTAGTAAAAACATGTAGGTAATTATGTAAACAAATTCCTTTTTAACTCGCAACATGCTAGTGACCCCCTACTCACCATCGTCCCCCTACTCACGATGAAGCTATCTTCCTCACTCTAGTCGCTTGCCACTTCACATTTGTTGTCAGCCCACAGTGCATCGTCTTCTGTGCCGTCATGGTACTAAAAAACTTCTATTCCCACACCGGGAAAGTTCCCTTCTTTGGGCCCATGAAACACCCGGCGATCCCCGTTCATCGCCCGTAGCGTACATGCACTGCGTCAGCACTGAAGTGCCACCCAGCAGTGCGGTTTCCATGTGCATCAGCAATGTGCGTGTGCTCCACCGCCTTCAGTTTAAAACTGGCTGTGTAGCTCATGTACTGGCCCATCGTACACCAAGCACCAGGACTATTAAAAAAGGTCGGAACACAGCTGAACAAAACCATGGAATGTAATGGCGAAGTTGCGGAACAGCACAGAGCAGGGAAGGAGTGTGGATTACATTTGGTGCTTTGTTTGCACGCTGCAGCGCTTTCATGGCGCTGTACGCAAGGAGGTTTGTTTTGTGTTCAGCAGGTGGGGCTCCACAAGTGCGCAATTTTCAAATTGTGAGGCACGGCATTCGCGCTCATGCGAGTCTTTGGCTACTGTTGAGATATCTTTTTGTTAGAATGCATTTTTAGCGTTTCTGTGCGTACTGTGGCGTGAGATCAAGTTACTGTGATAGTCTAAGGCATCAGCAACCGTGCTGAGATAAAAATAAGGTGACAAGAAAGTAAATTCTCAAGAAGAAAAGGGGGGTAGGGGGAAGGGTCATTACACGAATGGGTTCATTGTGCATATAAATACAGTAGTAAGGTGTGCGCATAAGCATATGCCCCTTGTGATCACACTCGACCAGGCGCGAAATCAGGCTTCACTGCTATAATACCCTATCCGCGATGTAGCACCTTTTACAGGTGGAGTTTTTTTTTCTTTTTTGCTAACGCCGCCAGACCAAGCTCTAGCTTAAACAGCTCCGCTGTTAAAATGGCATCATTGTTGTAAGGACAGAGCAGTCTTTCTAACGAGCCAAGCTTGTATTTTGTCTTCGTGGCCCCTTCAACAACGCTTAGTTGTACGCGTGCAGCCCTGGGTGATGACGACCAGCCAGGCGCGACATCCGTTGGTGGAAGCAGAAACGAGGGACTCCTGGACACCATGCTGACCTACGTGGCACTCCCCTGGCATCACATAGTGGCTGGTGAGTGCACCCCAGTGGTACAATAGGGGGGGTGCTTGTATAAGCTTCGGACACTGTGTCTGTGGCCTTACCACTGTGTTGACTTGTTGTGGTGTACGGGTCGAATGTTTTGCAGCACTGCTCAAGCTGAGCCCTGACGAGTGTCGCATTGTTTAAATGTAAGGTAGTACTAGTAGTTGTGTTGCTTCGTGAACTTGTTAGAAGCAGCGCCTTACCAAACAAGCAAACGGACTTTATTGGGCTCCTTGTTTTTGATGCAGCTAAGAGAGAGAAGACTTTATCTTGTTTATAGAAATATGTGATTGTGCGGGGGGAAATTAAAACATTTTTCCGAACTAAATACCGCCATCAAATTAATTTTTCCTACGATTTCTCACACAACAAACAAAGCTTGCACTGAAAACGGCATGAGATACTTGCAAAGGTAAAAGGAAACTACTGGGAAAGGATGCATATGACTATGGACAGCTGAACAAATGGCGAAAAAATTGTTCAGATAAAACAGGAAAGTGACCAACCGGTGCTCTCCTTCATGTTTCAGACCTGCTGGACATCCGGCGGGAGCCTCTGCTGGTATTCTAGCGGACTGGCAGATCAGCTGGAGTACGGAGTGCACCGCAGAGATGATGATGTTTCCTGGACTTCTTCGCTGGATCAATCCACAGGATAAACTCAGCTGGCGAGGAAGAGAGCAGTGTCAATCAGCAGGCTGGCTGCTGATAAAGCTGGGAGATAGGAAATGATCATGATAATGAAGTTGACTGCCTTGCCACATTGTTGCAAATACCTCTTTGCGTGCGTGGTACAGCTCACAGCCACGGCAATGAGTTAGTAAGCAAATCATGCCACAAATCGTGGGGCATAGATGGCTTTGTTTTTCTATTCTGCATTTCATTTTACTTCGTTCTTTTTTTGTAATTTTTTTCGCAGTGCCAGTGTAGGTCATGCTGTAGGGTGTGTGTGCTTCGTGCAGAAATGTGTTTGACAAAACATGTTAACTTCAGGTAATATCAGTGTTGAAGCCGCAGTTGCAAGAACTGTTACCCCTGAGTGCGACATTGTTGCACAGTGCCCTCTTTAGCAGGCCTTGTCCCCACTGTTTCTGGGAGAGGCTGCTTGCAAAAATAAAAAGAATGGATGCTTTATTTTTTGAAAACGTCAACATTATGAAAAAAAATTTATACTGGAATGAACCACCCTATATTTGTTGGCTGTTTTTACAGCTTAAATTGTTGTAAAGATGTTAGATGTGTCACTGTAGCGCTGAGCAAACAGACTAGCCTGTGCTTCCTATGCAGCAAAAAAAAAAAAAAACAAGTTAAAGGGACACTAAAGGGTGGAAACAGGTTGGCCTGTATTGGTAGATTAAGGCGCCGGGAATCGAAATTGACCATTCTCGCAACTCTCAGTTGTTTAATAAGGCGGAAAATGCCTGAAACGTGAAAATGGGTGCCGACGCCCTGCACGCTTTCAGGTACTACGTTTTGTGATGTCACAATATTTGTGCACTGAGGAAGCTGATTCAAGAAGTATATGTGCCTTTCCTAAAATAAACAGTTCCGAAGTGGTTTAGCATGTGAAATAAATGTAAATCAAAGCTTTCTGCGAGCTTACGTAATTGAAAAAATGCAGTTAAGAGATTTTACACACTGCGAGACAGGCTGCTTCCCTCACGCTCGTCAGCCATCATGCGTTCAGTTTCGTTTTAAAAAAGCATTGGTGCGCAATTAGCGAAGTCAGCAACTTACCACGGTGAACGCCCAAACTTTCTGCACGCAATATCTCCGGCAGGAAGCTGCCGAGGGACAAGATGCACTGCAGGCATTTACGTGACCTGACCCGCCTGAACTTCGAATCCGTTCTTCGCACGCGGATGTCGCTATCGGCAAGGCTTGCCCGCGTCCTGTTCGAACCTTATCGTCCGTGAAACGTTAAGGCGGGCGACAAGATGGTTAGGGTACTTACTGCAGGGGGTTATCTGACCGATTGGAACTTGTGCTCTTCAGCTCGTTGACAAGTAATCTGCTCATCGTGTGCGCATAGCTTTACCCTTGTTATGTTTGGGCCAAGCGGAGCCGCTTTGAAGTTCAGCCATTTGGCTATGAAGATTACTCGAGAAAGCTGCAAGAAGCGAGCGTGTATTTCACGCCAGGTTGGCACGTCGCGTGAGAGAAGAGAATATGAGGTGGACGTGAGGGAAGTCTGGGTGTCTGGTGTGGGCGGGCACAATGGCCGCTGGAGCGGGCAAAAACCTTTTTTGTTCAGTCCGTGGCAAATAATAAAAGAGAAAGCCAGCCTCCACGGTCGAAGAAACGTTCTTGGTGGTCGGCCATAGCTTGGTGATGAAAAGCTACTGTTGCCAGACTGCACCAATGCCTCGCTCCTATGTTGTGACGTGATGTCCACGTCGTAAAAAATTGAAAGGAAAGCGGGTCAGAGAAATGCCAGCTTTATTTGCGGTATCCTTAGGAAATAATGCATCATTGCTGGTCAAACAAAAACTGAGAGTGCTACGAAACGAATGATCTTTCAGTTAAAACAAAATTTCATTCAGCCTTTAGTGTCCCTTTAAGCAGAGTTTTGAGTTACCTAATGACCAAAATGCATGGCACAAAGGTGTACATTAGAAACATTTAGTACACTCATTCATGAATGAACAACTTTTTTTTGTAGCGGCAAATTTTATTGTCCAGGCAGAACAATATATTGACTCAGCGGTTCTTGGAGCACAGGCACCTCAAGGGACAGTGTGTTTGGAACTGTGCATTAGGTCCAAATTTGTATACATGTTACCAGATGTACTTGTGTAAATGCTGCACTTTCTTTTTTCGCAATTTTACTGTGGTATGGCCTTTACACAAGGACAGAGAGGAATACCACTCTGTGGTCACTATGCAGAAAAGCTTTTAAAGTGACTATTACGGCAGGATAGGCAGCTCCGGCTCTAGTTGCATTTTAATCATCATCAGTACCACTGTTGCTGCTGTTAGGCTTGGCTTATCAACACACTTTTCGTGTGTGTGTTGCAAACACCTCATTCGTGCGTTGCAGATGCCTGTTTAAAAGTTCAGCCTGACCACTAATGTAGGGCAGCAAACGCATTGTTCTGTGGCCTTGGTGGCAGCAATGCTAACAAATTTTTTCTTCCTAAATTATCCAAAATCAAAGTTACTTTACTTATGAAACTTCCTTGAAAAGGCAGTTTGCTACTTTCGAGCTATGCGGTTTGAAATTGGGTTTCACTGCATCCCTGCATGGTGATGTTTCAAGAACTTTCACTGCTGAGATATTTAGTTCGATGTCGCCATCAATCCATGGGGAGCGAACAAAAATGTGTGGACGACCTCAGTGATTACTTTGGAATAGGGGGAAAACAAAAAACTTTGAGTAAACTACTATTCTCAGTTGAGTACGAGTTAACCATGTTCTGCTGAAAACGAGGCCAGAAGTGTGTTCCAGTTGTGACTTTTTCCCGGTTGAAAACACTTGAGGGGGAAGAGCTGTTGAAGCTTGAAACTGCACTGCGCAGTGTTTGTAGTTGGGCCTCGTGTGCTGTGAGCTGTACCTCGCATGCAAACAGGAGCACAAGATACAATGTGTCATGAGTTACAGCAGTGAATTACTGTTTCGTTGAACAATAGTTCCTTTCTTCTAGTCATTCTGGAATTGAAGGGCCTGTAGCTGCAGGTCAGCTGCTTGAGAGGACCTTTTGAACGAAAAAACTATTCGCCCTTGGCCAGTGAGAATGGAGGGAACGAGTCCAGCAGCTGAGAGGTGGCTGGAGTACTCGTCCTCTCGAAATAGCATTTTATTCAGGGAACAGAATGTATTTTTTGTTGTTGCTCCTAAAGTCATGTTGTCATTTATAATATATTATATGTATAGCTTGCATAGCCCTTTGTCATGTTTACAAGTTGCACGCACTGTACATCACATGGAGTCGTTGCACCAGCATACCCTTTGGAGCACTGGCTTAAGCAGAAGGGATGCTTCGAACATGTTTTATCCGCTGGGTTTATTACTGAGGGGTTCCGTGGGGTAAACTTAATGCAAACTGTGCCATGTAGCTTGCCATTGATCGTGAATTGGCTGCGGCATTATTGATTCACTGTTGTCGTACCCGGTACAAGCAAAAAGCAATGCAGTTGTTGTCTCCCATTCTTTGTTATAGATTTTTGTTTTGTGAAGTGCTCATTCAGTGTCGAGCTTGAGCTCTCGACGTTTGCTAGGGAAAATAATTGTTTCTTGAATGGTGGTTGGCATCGGTGGAGAGAAGAACAAAAATGCTGTGTGATGTTACGTAGCTTCCCCCAACAAAAAAAGGCGACGTTATGCTTTATTCTGTGTTAGAGCGATTACTGAATGAAATGTTTTTGCACTGCCTCCTGAGCAGAGTTTCAGTTGTAAATACAGTAGAACCCCAATTATACGGCTTTCTCGGGTTTGTGGAAAAGCGTCGTAAAATGCGGGTGCCGTCGAATTTGAAGAACAACAATTACGCCCGTAAATACAGTTTCGCACGGCGCATTTGCAAGAAACTTCAGTTTAAGCGACAAACTAAATACTTTGTAGGGATTGGAAATCCAAATCACTAAGAGAAGTAAGTGCGAAAAGATCAGAGCAGTGCAGGTTCCAATCACGCTGTATTAAGACAAACCTTGTACCGCAGTCCACTGCCGCGATTTCCACTAGGTAGTGCGAATAATGGCACACACGATCACGATGAACACATGTGGAAGCCTAAGTCTGTCAGTGTAACCTCGTTGGCTATTCACTGCTGAGTGGGGGAAAGGAACAGCAGCTGCATACTGCCCCCGCAACCGCTGCACAATAAAAAGGGACGCCAGCGAAGGGAGGGGGAAAGCGATTTTGCAGAGGAACGGGTGGCGGCTTGAGGGGAGAAAAATGAAAGATGGGACGGAGAAGAAAGCTATGCACGGCAGAACCAATTAACCGGGTTCAAGGTCCGATGAACAGGATTGCGACACTTTCATTTCGTTCACCAGTTGGTTGCACGCTTTTCCGGGTTCTTCGGATAATGCATGTCAGGCGTGAAATCACGTCAGTTAATCGAGGTTTTTAATGCATTTTTTCTACGGGGACTTTGCCAAGACTCGACTAGTTCATTGTTGTCATAAAACCTGCATTGTCGTAAAACCCAGGGACGTATAACTGGGGTTCCACTGTACAACTTGCATCGCATATTTTTGATGTGAAGGGGTTTTGAAAGTCCCCATGTTCTGATCTCCAACAGAAACAAAATGTAACCGTAATTTCTTTAGTGATTCTAGAGTTCACCTTCAATCCTGGCACCCTCCATAATGTCCGAGCTGTAGTTTTAAGTCCAAATGACGTTGTTGCTGGGGCTACCGTGTGTGTGTTCTGCTGCATTGCAACTTGAGTGTATGTACAGTGACCAGGTATCGCTGCTGTCTAGGCATCGCACATCACTTGTACTGCTTTGTTCTAATGCACTCCACAGTGTTACACGCGAAATATTTACACGTGTGATTCACTCGTAAAACTATTGGCCGCATTCAAGTGTTGCAGAGTAAAAAAGTAGTCTGTTTTCTGTTTGTAGGGTCAAAAGGCATGGCAAGTGATTTTCTTTTCAGCCAGAAATTTACAAAGGCATAGAAATGTGTGATGCCCCGAGAACTTCTGAAAGACTTGGACTCAAGAACCAAATTTATATGGTCATAATAAAAACGAGCCATCCTTGCTGCGTTGTTAATTTCTGTGCATGTTCTTTGCATTCCAACGCTGTTCGCATGGAGTGAACAGTGAATATGCCTGGACATTGCAGTTTCCACTAATCACCATGTTGGCATTCCAGCTGCCGGCAAACACTCATATCCACCTGACCAGGCACAACAGACGGGCGCGTCTGTCGTGCCTGGTAAGGTGGATATGAGTGTTTGCACTACACCCAACTATAATTGAAGGGCCCATTTGTCCATTTGCTCAGTTTTGTTTATTTTGAAAGGACTAGCCTTTTAGCAACTTACTTAGCCCCACTCCAGCACCTAAAACATTTTTCGACCGCAAAAATGCAAGGAACGTTGAAAGAATTAAAAATTTCGCGCTACAGTTACATGTAATAGGTAGGAGTGACGCAGTAGAGGCTGGCACTAAAAACATACTGCAGCAGAAAAGGGAGTTGCGCTTGTGTGTAAATTTGCATGTCCGCTGTATTTGTTTTTGTGTTTTGGGGTTTTTCAGTTTTTTTTATTTTGGTTTCTTGGGGTTTTTCTAATCATTTCTATCTGCTTTTAT
This sequence comes from Haemaphysalis longicornis, assembly GCF_048455015.1. Taxonomy (NCBI): domain Eukaryota; kingdom Metazoa; phylum Arthropoda; class Arachnida; order Ixodida; family Ixodidae; genus Haemaphysalis; species Haemaphysalis longicornis. Next base: position 2,376,041 of record NW_027526371.1, read on the forward strand.
GACCCACGCATGGTCTGGTCACAGGGAGGTTATATGTTCTTCGTTTTTCCTGATTAAACTTCAATTGAGAGCAGTGCTCGTCCTGTGGTTCTGCTTGTGTCATGTTTTCAGAGTTGCGCTTTTTGAAGGTTTCGACATACTAAAAACATAGTTGTGAGTGTATAAACTGCATGTCGGCGTTCACATGATATGATCAGACAAAACTAGAGGCCCCTCTACAATTGCAAAGTACATAATATTATTTGGCAGTGGCTACGTAGGCGGCTGCCAATCGCACAATATTCTGTGACATTCGCCACTCTTCACTGTCGCCACTGCTTCATATGTTTTCTTCAATATCTCGATTATTTTTTGAAGTTTGCGATAAAATTGAAATCATTGTTCTCGGGACAAAGCAGTCGCTTAATGAACCTAACTTGCATTTGAACTTCATGGCCCCTTGAAGTCGTAGAAGTATTTCAAACCTGAGTGTGCACGGAAAGCACTCCACGTAGCTTTGGCTACTTTTGGTGTACGTTTTTCGGAAATTATAGTTTTTTTAGTGGAGCTGTTCGAATAATCAGATACTTCGCGAATAGTGTTTACTATTTTGGAGTAGCGGTGCAATTTTTCCGTGCAAAATATTCGAAGTTTCCGAATATGTATTGTTGTCACGAGTATTGGAGAAACAAAAGTTGGCTCTCCCGCCTGATACGCGCACCTGCAAGCTTCGCCGGTTGGCACCTGTGGGTTGGCTTTTGGCACGACGCCAAAGCAGTGCGAAAAAGCCTGACGCGTCCAAACCTTAAGACGAACAAGTCTATGCTAACCTTACCTCGGCAAAAAAGGGTGCCGCTCACTAACACTCACACAGAAAGATGTACTTTTCCTCACTCATTCACTCACACTCACGCTCACTACGCGCCCTCCACCACTCGCGCTCACGTTCATCACTCGCCGTTACCCTCGCAATCACTTGCGCGCCCACGCTTACGGCTCGCCGTCACCACTCGCACTCACTCGCGCTCACGCTCGACACTCGTCGTCGCCACTTGCACGCGAGTGTGTGGAGCAGAGCCTCCATGAGTCATGAAACCGCACAGTAACAGTATTAGTGTATTACGGCGTCAGAAGGCCGTACAAATCATATTCTCAAATCAACACGCCACCAGAAACAGAGTTTCTTAGTATATTGTAAGAAACTCTATGGGTGCCCCTAGAACCTTATTTAGTGACTCTAGGTGCCCCATAGCAGGAGCTCAGTGACGACATATTTCAGAAGCTAAAAGCAATCCCGCCATTAACAACCATCTCAGCGAACGGCTCCTGTGACGAAGAGCCAACAGAGAGTACACGCGCAGTAGTGGCGCTTACCGCGGTAAGCCCCGCAAATGTCGTGGTGCTCTCGCGAGTGGTGAGCGGGGCTCCCGCGAGTTGCTCTCGCACTCGCGAGTGATGAGTGGGGCTCGCCGCGAATGGCGCTCGCACTCGCGAGTGGTGGGCGGGGCTCACTGCGAGTGGAGCTCGCACTCACTCACTCGCACTCGCCAGTCCAAAACGATGGCGAGGCTCACTCGCCACTCACTCATGAATGGTGAGTAGGGGGTGTGTGAGTGCACTCGTGAGTGAGCCTGCCGACCTATGAAGCTAACTAGTATACGTTAGCTGATAAGGAACATAACTTGGGCAAATTTTATAAGCTGAAAAAAGTTTCTTATCAATATAGCGGCATTATCGAGGAAAAAAGTGCTGTCAATCTTTGCAGTAAGGTGCTAGTCATGTCTGTGACTAGGATCCAGCAGGTCAGCTTTAGCAACAGGCTGAGGGTAGATCGTTAATTTTCATCATGAAAAAAATTATAAAAAATAAGAAAGGTCCTTGGACCTCCGTATTTTGTTATGATATGATGGCTTATATTGCCATCGGAAAAATGTCTTTTCATAAATGCATTTGGGGTTAGAGGTGACGCTGAGTTTAAGTAGATCGGTGTAGCTTTGGGCTTCGTAAGGAGGCTTTCCCACATTGTGTATTGCACGCTCCCGCTGACATCGCGCAATTCCTCTCGCTCTTTAGCGGCCACCTGTGCGGCGCCCCATCTGCGGCGCGATTGACGTCGCCGCGTTATAATAAAACCTAACAGACTCTACCCGCCATATCTCCTTAGTATGTGAGGCAGAAATCGTGCCCCTTGTCGTTACAATGCAACATGACAAATCCCCAATGTAAATAATCCCCAGCATTGAAATTCAACCAAAGTGCCAGCTCCTGTAAACAATGCAAGAGAAGATGGTAGCTGGTCACGCCTGTTTACGGCTAAATTCCAAGCCGAAACAGGCTGCTCTCAGCTGGAACCAGGTAGGCTTGGTCCACCTGGGAATTTAGCCATATACCAGCTGGGACCAGGCACCATTTTCTCATGGGGAAGTAACTAATTGAGCTTGAAAGAATCACAGCGGATGCTGAGAACTTTTCCAAATTGGGAACGAGAAAGAGCTTTATAGTTGTACCTTCTGATCCGTTTAATTCCCTGTTGAACTTTGCGGCCACGCAGTCTGCCAATTTTAACAAAGTCGATAGTTTGGCGAGTTGGTGCGTGTTCATGTTGAAGTGTTACAGTGCAAGCAGACAAACAGACGCCGAAGCATTCTCTGTCGTTTGTGTGTTTGCGCTGTAACGCTTCAACATGAACACTGCAGATTTCGCGCATTCCGATGCATGTCAGCAGTCGCAAAATCTCCAACACCATGTCTTCCCCACAGCTCTCGTTGTGCACAAATCCGGTCGTGGGTGCACGCAAAACTGGAAATACTGTCTAACTGCAAATGCGTATTGCAAAAAGGGAGAAACCGGAACGGGAATTCAGAATCAATGCAAGAAATCTTAAGAACACGGATGGTACAGAGGAAAAGCTATAAGGCTAAGACATGCTTAAGAAGAGCCTAAGACATTAGTAAGTCATGCTTTACCAGCTAGCCCACCTTTCAGGTTTACTATAAGGCTAAAACACAAAATAATTTTCACATGCGGCCTGTCACGACAATAAATTCGAGATTTCGTGACCCTAAATGGCAGACTCCCGATTTAGAAAACAAAGGAACGATGCCACGAACATTCTTGACCTAAATGAGATCCGCAATGCTAGAAATAAAGGCAAAAGGCAGTTAGCACCTGAGCCAAGAGCTGTTTGGGGCGGAACAGTGTGTAATGTGCTATACTAGAATGGGGGATGAAAATTTAAGGTTGGTACAGGCAGCGAGAGCGTACGACATCGTACAATCGATAATAACCAAAGGAAAGCTTGCACCCTTGGCGGGCATAAATTGGGGCCGCCATTCAAATCATTAGGTACGAGAAGGACAAGAAAACTCGTCTCAAAAACCTTACCCCAACCGGATTTGTCGCACCTCTTCCCTAGCTTTTCCGATCTGCGCAAGTGTTCATCAATAGATGCATTGCCAATGCCAGCTGTACCCCCCCCCCCCCCCCCCCCTCGCCGTTTCCGTTCCGCAAAAGCCGGTCTCCACACCTGGTTCTGTCCCAAATTCACCCTACTCTCACGGCACAATTCTGTCCCTATACTCTCACGGCACAATTATCGATGGACAGCGGTCTTTCACAAGTAGTCTGCTGCAAGTCCGCTCCACTCACTAGCCAATGCTTTGTAAGCTTACATTGAAGCACGAATGCGTATGCCTGTATACATCATTGGAGGTACAAATCCAAACTGTCGTCTTCAACCCCTGCAGAACCGCTCCCACTCACCACTCAGGGGCCTAGAGCCTTCCCTTGTAATGGAAGCGTTTCTCCTCCTCCTATCAATCGCCCTTTCCCAGCGCCCTCCTCCAAACCACCCCCCGCACCGCTGCTTTTCTTTCCTGCCGCGCGCGATCGTGGGGTCACACTCCCCGGCTCGCGTCTTGGCCAATCCGCCAGAGAGGGTATGCGCCAGTTATTTTCTGGCTCCAACCAACCAACCAGCTTTAACTTCTGTTTTGGACCACCTTTCTTCTGAATCACAGAACGCGCATGCTCGAAATACAAAAATGCAAGTCTCGAGAGAGGGCTTTCCTCTCACTTCTGACTGCCCTCTCTCGATGCAAGTTGGATCGAGAGAGGGCAGTGAAAAAATTCCCTCGCACTTCCCCGAGGGGGAGAGTGTGTAAGTGCGAATGCACGGTTGCATTCGCACTTAAAAGAAAGATGCATTTCAGACACCTATTTGTGTTGTCGTTGTACTTGATTGCTAGAAGGATCGCTTTGTGGTCCGTGAAATGGACCGTCAAAGGGTCCTGGAGGACGGTGCGGACTTGGTAGTTTCTCGCAAAGGCCAGGTCGATGAAACCGCCGTTGATGGCTCCTGAATAGTTATCTCAGCTTTGAAATTTCGTGTCAGTACTCCCTTCTCACGCCCGATTCCTGGTCAATCCCTCACGTGGGTATGTGCCATGAGGAGGCGCCCAACACCCGCAGTCCCTGAGCGGAGAGAGGAGGAGGAGAGTAGCGCGCGCCCATCTCCCCCCGTTGCTAGGGAAGACGAGGAGCGCGCGCACCCGCAGCTGTTGCTATGCGGACTACGGCGGCGGACGATTCAGGCTCGCTTAAGAAGTGCATTCGCACTTAAAAAGGAAGCGTTTTACATAGTTATCTCAGCTTTGAAATTTCGTGTCAGTACTCCTTTAAGCGGGTGCATTAGCCCTTCTCACGCCCGATTCCTGGTCAATCCCTCACGTGGGTATGTGCCATGAGGAGGTGCCCAACACCCGCAGTCCCTGAGCGGAGAGAGGAGGAGGAGAGTAGCGCGCGCCCATCTCCCCCCGTTGCTAGGGAAGACGAGGAGGAAGACGAGGAGCGCGCGCACCCGCAGCTGTTGCTATGCGGACTACGGCGGCGGACGATTCAGGCTCGCTTAAGAAGTGCATTCGCACTTAAAAAGGAAGCGTTTTACATAGTTATCTCAGCTTTGAAATTTCGTGTCAGTACTCCTTTAAGCGGGTGCATTAGCCCTTCTCACGCCCGATTCCTGGTCAATCCCTCACGTGGGTATGTGCCATGAGGAGGCGCCCAACACCCGCAGTCCCTGAGCGGAGAGAGGAGGAGGAGAGTAGCGCGCGCCCATCTCCCCCCGTTGCTAGGGAAGACGAGGAGGAAGACGAGGAGCGCGCGCACCCGCAGCTGTTGCTATGCGGACTACGGCGGCGGACGATTCAGGCTCGCTTAAGAAGTGCATTCGCACTTAAAAAGGAAGCGTTTTACATAGTTATCTCAGCTTTGAAATTTCGTGTCAGTACTCCTTTAAGCGGGTGCATTAGCCCTTCTCACGCCCGATTCCTGGTCAATCCCTCACGTGGGTATGTGCCATGAGGAGGTGCCCAACACCCGCAGTCCCTGAGCGGAGAGAGGAGGAGGAGAGTAGCGCGCGCCCATCTCCCCCCGTTGCTAGGGAAGACGAGGAGGAAGACGAGGAGCGCGCGCACCCGCAGCTGTTGCTATGCGGACTACGGCGGCGGACGATTCAGGCTCGCTTAAGAAGTGCATTCGCACTTAAAAAGGAAGCGTTTTACATAGTTATCTCAGCTTTGAAATTTCGTGTCAGTACTCCTTTAAGCGGGTGCATTAGCCCTTCTCACGCCCGATTCCTGGTCAATCCCTCACGTGGGTATGTGCCATGAGGAGGCGCCCAACACCCGCAGTCCCTGAGCGGAGAGAGGAGGAGGAGAGTAGCGCGCGCCCATCTCCCCCCGTTGCTAGGGAAGACGAGGAGGAAGACGAGGAGCGCGCGCACCCGCAGCTGTTGCTATGCGGACTACGGCGGCGGACGATTCAGGCTCGCTTAAGAAGTGCATTCGCACTTAAAAAGGAAGCGTTTTACATAGTTATCTCAGCTTTGAAATTTCGTGTCAGTACTCCTTTAAGCGGGTGCATTAGCCCTTCTCACGCCCGATTCCTGGTCAATCCCTCACGTGGGTATGTGCCATGAGGAGGTGCCCAACACCCGCAGTCCCTGAGCGGAGAGAGGAGGAGGAGAGTAGCGCGCGCCCATCTCCCCCCGTTGCTAGGGAAGACGAGGAGGAAGACGAGGAGCGCGCGCACCCGCAGCTGTTGCTATGCGGACTACGGCGGCGGACGATTCAGGCTCGCTTAAGAAGTGCATTCGCACTTAAAAAGGAAGCGTTTTACATAGTTATCTCAGCTTTGAAATTTCGTGTCAGTACTCCTTTAAGCGGGTGCATTAGCCCTTCTCACGCCCGATTCCTGGTCAATCCCTCACGTGGGTATGTGCCATGAGGAGGCGCCCAACACCCGCAGTCCCTGAGCGGAGAGAGGAGGAGGAGAGTAGCGCGCGCCCATCTCCCCCCGTTGCTAGGGAAGACGAGGAGGAAGACGAGGAGCGCGCGCACCCGCAGCTGTTGCTATGCGGACTACGGCGGCGGACGATTCAGGCTCGCTTAAGAAGTGCATTCGCACTTAAAAAGGAAGCGTTTTACATAGTTATCTCAGCTTTGAAATTTCGTGTCAGTACTCCTTTAAGCGGGTGCATTAGCCCTTCTCACGCCCGATTCCTGGTCAATCCCTCACGTGGGTATGTGCCATGAGGAGGCGCCCAACACCCGCAGTCCCTGAGCGGAGAGAGGAGGAGGAGAGTAGCGCGCGCCCATCTCCCCCCGTTGCTAGGGAAGACGAGGAGGAAGACGAGGAGCGCGCGCACCCGCAGCTGTTGCTATGCGGACTACGGCGGCGGACGATTCAGGCTCGCTTAAGAAGTGCATTCGCACTTAAAAAGGAAGCGTTTTACATCGTTATCTCAGCTTTGAAATTTCGTGTCAGTACTCCTTTAAGCGGGTGCATTAGCCCTTCTCACGCCCGATTCCTGGTCAATCCCTGACGTGGGTATGTGCCATGAGGAGGCGCCCAACACCCGCAGTCCCTGAGCGGAGAGAGGAGGAGGAGAGTAGCGCGCGCCCATCTCCCCCCGTTGCTAGGGAAGACGAGGAGGAAGACGAGGAGCGCGCGCACCCGCAGCTGTTGCTATGCGGACTACGGCGGCGCACGATTCAGGCTCGCTTAAGAAGTGCATTCGCACTTAAAATTGCGGTATAGGGAGAATCCGGGGCAGTGCCAAACAACATGACGGAGATTTGCTGTAGCTTCAGCTGAATCCACTGGGGGCATGTTGGAGCCCGGTCTTGTCTTTTTTATAGCGAATAATTTGGATGCCTGGAGGTGGGCACTATAGGAAGGAGGCGGCGCAGAGAGAGCATCAGTGCATGTGTGTGGGCGTAAACTCGTCTGCGCAGCCACATGGTCTGCCTGGTTCTCCAGCAAAAAATGCTCATGTCCAGGTGTCCGGTTGATTCGAGTTTAATACCATTATGAAGGAGGGCCGAGAGCTAGCAGATATGGTGAACAAAAGGATGTGTTGAGAAAAGTTGCCTGATCTCTTCAAGGGCTCCAAATCAGCTCAGGGAGTGTGCGTATGTGAGGTGGCATCAATCATGAGGAAACCTAAAGCGAGCATGGTGGCATAGAACTCGGCTTCAAGGAGTGCACAAAATGAAGCGCGTTTGTAATTTTTCATTGAGCCTACTTCCGAGTTAATTAGCTGAATGAAAATTGGAAGGGCTGAAGTTTTATTCCAGTGGTCAAACGTTGCCCTTTCCTCTACCGTGCCATGGAAGCCGGTGTTTTAACAGCAGTCGAGAATTCCACAATATCCACAGCTTTGCTTTGAACTACGTAATTATAGAAATAAATAAAACTCAACGTAATGTTAAAGTTGTCTTAGCAGATAATTGTCATATAATTTCTTTCGGTATATTTCCGAGAAAACTAGACCTATATGTATTGACAGCGGGCGGGAATGCTGTGACGGTTACGGCTCCCCTGTGAACTATAAGTAAATGAAGCTCGGCAAAACTGATCGTCTTAGCGGTCAATTTCAGTATAATTCTTACCAAGATACCTACATTAGATTGAAAGCTACATAGCATTCGCGGAAAGTCGAGAGAAAATTTTTTCGTGTCGACGCGATGCACAGTCGTACGGACATGATCACTGTTGGAGGGTATATATATAGGTTCGCTGTAAAATTTCTGTATAATAAAATTACTTTTGCCAGACGCTCCTCCTCCGTTTTCTTTTTGCCTGGCGTGTCTCGTTCGGTCGCTCGGTTCCGCGTACATCGCCTTCACCGCCTTCGCCGCCACCGTCAAATCTCTGTACCTGGCGTCAAAGTACTGCACAGTAATAAAAAAAATGAAGGAAGGTCACACTAACGCGTGAGATTTACATGTACTTTTGGTTACCGGTTTGTCAGTTTACTAGTGTTGCTTTGTATGGGTTTATTTTTTCTATAGTTGCCTCCTTTTTATAGTAATGTACGGGGTTGATATTACCGTTACTGTTGTGTAAAATGTTAGTCGTTCTGTCTCTGCGCGCCACATCACTGCTGCTGTTTAATGAAGGGCGTAAGGGGTGCTCAAGCTGCAAAGGGCAGCTTTTTAACACGGAAGTGTTTTATTCCCGGATACACAGATTTCTCTGACGTTATATCCGTCGCGGAAAAGTCGCTAATACTACGGAGAAAGCGGCCTGTAAAGGGTGCACCCCTGCACACAGGGTCTTCTTGCTGGGAAGCAACCTTTATACTTAGGGTTGTTCGTTTTCGGGCTTTACATTTTAACACGAAAGTGCTTTATGCCAGTATGCACCAAATTTCACTGACGTCAAATGCGTCACGGAAATGGCGCCAGTACACCTTTGCCGAAGCGAACCGCCAGCATGACGTCGCTCGCCAAGCACATGTACCCACAAGACAGCTGCCGACCCGCAAATCATGCTCACCTGCTGATTTCGCTGCACATACACTTTCGTGTTTTACCGATTCCTATGACAGTGAAATCAACCACAATTTTTTTTTCCTTGCGTCCCTGCTCGTATTGTATTTTGCTTTGTACCGAGAGAAATGACTTACTTAATTGAAGGTAGCGAAGCTGTACGCAACCTTCACGACCATCACGAAGGTGTAAGTCCACGATTGCAGCCGATTTGCTTCTTCGCTGCCGCAACGACCTTTACCCCATCATTGTTGGTATAAGTGTGAGCTTCCTTCATTTTTTTGGAAGTTATAATCATTGGACCTCACCTTGGAGAGTATGACGTGTCTCTCTCGTTCCGAGCAAGTGTTGTCACGATTACGACGAATGCTGGAGTTTTGTTTTTGGCAGATTTTTGCCAATCTCCCTAAGTGGGTATGCTTGACTTGACAAACGTGTACCGGGGACGCTGGGTGGTCATCGCGAGGCCCGCACTCACGTGCGCGCGCTCGGCTATTTCTTCATATTTTTAACTGCGGACACCAAAAATTACGATTTGCTAAACAGCTTCGCTGTTAAAATGGTGGATCCCGCCATTTTAACTCGAAGCTTTCACCGTGGAACGCCTGGGTTGAAACGAACTTGCGTGCGGCATTTTTTGGAGTTGCATTGCGCTTGGCTTAGTTGCTAATTTTTCAGAAAGGTGATCCAAGGCGAGTGCATCGAGTGATACGAGGCCCCAGGAGAAACCTTCAAAGTTTCAATCTCCCTAGCGAAGACGCCATAAGCTCCAAGCGCAGAGAACGTGATACGCGCATGAAGCAGGGTTTCACCAGGCGCCCCCCCCCCTCCCCCCCCCCCCCCCTTTCCGGGCAGCGTTAGATAAAACCCAGCGGCGCACCCGGCCATAGAGCAGCAGTAACAGCAGAACCGACTCCCGTATAACCGGGAAAAAGCGGTGCGCCGGCTTAAAATGCGGCGCCATCGCTTCAGGTGAAGCAGATTTGTTATGTAACTGGACGCTTCATGACAAGTTCTCAGCTTCGTTTTTCTGTCCTAGTCGTGGCACCCATCTCTACCGTACTACGACTCTATTCGTCTTCCAGGCGCCCATGTTCCGGAGCATTATCATTCCGACGACAACTGCTGTTTCGTCGCAGCCCGGACGACGCGCATCACCCGACGGGAGGCCGTACCTACACCTCTGGCATTCATGCCGTGCACGTCACATGATTTTCGGAAAATCGAAAATATGTTAAAGCGAAGTTTTGTGGTCTCACTGACGGCGGTGTCGTAACCAAAACGCACTGCAGGAGAGCCAACTTTACACAATTGGAGGGCACATGATCATAATGATGATGATGATGATGATGAAACAAGAAAAAATTCTTCACGTGGTGGGAATCGAACCCGGGTGCCTCGATTTCTGAAGCCTACGTCTGTACGATTGCACCACTCCGACACGGTCGAAGCAGTTCATATTTACTCTAAGCTACTCGAACTTCTAAATAAATCGAATTCAAACAAATAAATCACGAACGTCCAGTTGCGGACACTGAAGGGTGGAATCTAGTTGACCTGTGTCGAGACATTAAGATGTCGGGAATCCAAATTCACCATTCTCGCAACTCGCAGTTGTTTAATAAGGCGGAAAATGCCAGAATCCTGTAAACGGGTACCGACGCCCCGCACGCTTTCGGGTACCATGGTTTGTGATTTCACAATACTTGTGCACGGCGATAGCTCATTGAAGAAGCATCTACAAATGTTTTTTCCCAAAATATACAGTTCCGAAGTAGTTTAGCGCGTGAAATAAATGCAAACCAAAGGTCTTCGTGAGCTGACGTAATTTAAAAAACGCGGACAACAGATTTTACACACTGCGAGGCAAGTTTCCACAATATCTCATGTCTAGCAATTGCGTTTCTTAGACGGAAAAGCGTTCGCAGATGCGTAGTCGTGCTGCTGACCGCTGTGCTTGTTCGTCGAGTGCAAAAAGTGCTTCCTGCACCCTAGTTTTACGCTGTACGGTAAAATTTTCAGTTGATTTTATTTCCTTAGTTGACTTCACTGACTCTTCTCCCGCCTTCAAGTGGCCTTATATTTTCCTACTGGCGTATGTGCGCTTCTGCAGCGCTTGTGTGAAGCGACCTTGACTTGGAGCTAGATACAGTGTACAAACTAACAAAGTAAAGAAAGGCACATTCTTCCATTCACAAACGTGTTGTGGCTTAGTTTCAACTGAACGAGCGAATTGCGACGACCCGTCGGCGGCCGGCGGACTAAACGCTTGGCCGACTGACTGTCTGAAGGTCGGCGAGCCGTGCAGTAGCGCAGCCAATTGCCAGCTCTTCTCCTTCTGACGTCACACGAAAACGCCACAGAAAATGGGCGAGGGTGCCGAGAGGAGGACAGCATTTTCGAATTGATTTTCCTACTAAATAAATTCGCGTAAACGCGCTCAGAGTGGTCGAAACAGGGCCTAGGGACTCAGGACTACAATTTGCGCTCGTAATCCCGCAATGTTTCCAAATCACTTCAGTGTCCCTTTAAGGCAACTCCACAGCTTCCTTTTTCTGTCCAAGTCGAGTCACCCATTTCTACCGTACTCTGTCTCTCACCGTCGTCCACGCGTCTATCGTGAGCACAACTGTTCCAACGACAACTGCTGTTCGTCACATGTAGGACGATGCGCGTCACCCGACGGAAGGCCGTGCTATACATCTGACATTCCTGCGGTACACCTAACGTGATTTCCGGTCAATAGAAAATATGTTAAAGCGAAGCTTTCTTTGTCTCCCGATGGCGGTGTCGTTTCCAAAACGCACTGCACGAAAGTCAACGTTACAAAATCGGAGGCACTTGATGACGATTATGAAAGAAGAAAAAAAATGGCTCGGTCCTGTAGTAGACGTCGTAGAGCCGACACCTTTAATAACAGCAGCTAGGTACCGTATACGATGCTGAAACTCCGAGAACAGCAAGAATCGGTTTTACTGTCATTAAGTGATTTTAATCATCTTAAATTCGCATGGAAACCTGAATGGTGCCCTTCACGCAACTTAGAGGTGGTTATTACAGCTTTACGTTGTCGAGTACCCCAGTTAAATAGGTACTTGCACAGGTCTCGTCTGGCGCCAACAGCTCTGTGCAGCTATTGCAACGAAGACGAGTCTGTCGAACACTACCTGTTGACATGCCGACGTTTTTCCCGACTGAGACGTCAGTCCCTGGAGGTGCCGCTTTACAGTTTGGGGATATCCCTAACAGGGCCGGCTATACTATCGTTCGGGGCATCCGAAACGGGGTTCTGCCGCCGGGATGTATGCTCTGCTCTCCTGCGCTACATTGAAAATTCCAAACGATTCTCTTTATGATTGAGATTCGTCATCCTCGCTTTGATTTTCCAGTTTTTTTTTTCAAAACCAACTGATCTAAATTATCTTTCGTAGGCGTCTCGTGATTTGATAAGAATTCCATTCATTTTTACCATCCTCTGTTGATTGGCCGATCCCCTGATTGGGTATGCGCCATTAATTATCAGGATGAACATCAACAACATCAACAAGAATTGGTTGGAATCGAACCCGGGTCCCTCGCTTTCTGAAGCCTACGTCTGTACGATTGCACCACTCCGACGTGGTCGAAGCAGTTGGCATTTAGTCTGAGCTATTCGAACTTCTAAATAAATCAAATTCAAACAAACCAATCGTAAACACCGAGTTGCACAATTACACGTAGAGATCATGCTTCGGGTTTCAACTGTCTTCCTCGTTAGATGAAAGCGGCATCGAATTTCTTATTGTCCTTACCCATGACGTATTGCATTGCATGTTGCTCCTCCCCAAAACGACCACGCGCTGCTTGGACGTCCAAAATAATTGGTAGCATTTCGGCTGGCGTACCCGCAAATTTTCCCGCCATTTTTTCGCGGGTCTACCATGGTTGCCAGACCAGGACTGCCCTTTTTTGATTAGCTCGCATCATACATTCGCGGGTACTACAAACGTATTTGTGGAGTTGTCTTAAAAGCGATAGCTACAGGCCAAATCTGCTTGGTGTAAAGCCATAATTACCGCAGAGGAAGAGGCGGGTTAGTTGGTTCTCAGTAGGTGGTTACGGCATTCTAAATGTTATAGGTTGTTTTGTCAGCCACGCATGCTTGGGCTTCATACCATTGCTTCTAGACGAAAATTTCCCGATTTAGTAAAATATTTATTGTTTGAAGCAGGACATCTACATGATTTTCATCGTAACATTTATTTACGTTTTTCTAAGCGATTCAGGCCAACCTCTCGAAAAACTTTAGCCTGTGGGCTTTGTCAGTACTGCTTGCTCGCGCACACGTTTTTCGCGTGATTCTCTCTTGTAAATGCATACTTCCCATATGGGGTGACATCGACCGGTTCACTAGATGCAGCTTTGGCTGCTTGTAAAAGTCACGTCATATTAGCAGGGGATTTTAATTCCCATCATGTTGACTGGGGATTCCGTACTGATGCTTGCGGAAGGCGCTTATGGGATTGGGCTAGCGACCACTCTCTCTCCTGTATGAACTCCAGAGTTGCTACATACCTACGCGACCAAAGTAAGTCGGCATTAGACTTGGCGTTTGCAGAACCGGGTCTGGTTTCTGCTTGGTCTACGGTAGACTGTGCAACATCTAGCGATCATCTACCCGTGGTTTTTGATATTAGTGTAAGGAAAAACGTTATCCACAGGGCACGCTCCTTTGTAAATATGCCTCGGTTTGGAAACTTATGCGTTCAGCCCTGCCTTCGATACCCACTCAAGATAATGAATGTCGCGCCAAGGAGATAGTATCATTGATACAGGATTCGGCCACGCGAGCTAAATTTCCTATTACTTCGGTGCAAGGGAAGCCTTGCAGTCCATGGTGGAATGATGAATGTACGAGGGACTACCGTCGAAGAAAAGCAGCGTGGAAAAAATTGCGGTATAATCAGTGTCCTAGTAATTGGAGCAACTTTAAGTATTTTCGCGCTGTGTTTAAACGCACAGTTTCACGGGCAAAAGAGATGTACAACACAAACAGATTCTCTATTCTCTCAGAAGCTTCTAATAGGCGGGCGCTCTTCAGCTTCTTGCGGATAAGGAAAAACGGCGTTACTGCATCAAACCTTGACTCCTTCATTCATACGCCAACTGCCTTAAAAATTCTTCTTGAAAAATTGGCTTTAGGACTGCAGGCTCGGTTCACATCTCAATATTCTGTACTGGCCCCCCAGGTGACTGACTCCCCTTTACTGAGCTCGGCTGTGAATTTTGAGGAGGTTACAAGGGGTGAGTTATATGACGTGCTGCAGCGTGTACCTGATGCAGCACCAGGCCCAGATGGAATTACAGTTCCAATGATAAAGGTGTTGTTCAGTGAGTCACCCGAATACCTCCTGCATATTGTCAACCACTCTTTGTGTGCTTCCTGGATCCCTTTGGATTGGCGGCTGTCTAAAATTATCCCCTTGCCTAAGAAACCCGGATTAGGATATGCACTGGATAACATAAGACCGATAAGCTTAATGTCTAACCTTGTCAAAATTATTGAAAGAATTTTATTGGCCAGAATTGAGAAGTTTTTAACCAGTTCTAACATATTGAGCCCTCGGCAGGTGGGATTTAGGCCAGGCTGTTCGATATGGTCGGCGCACATAGACCTAGAGAGCCGCCTTCATCTGGCTCGACGTTCTAAAGAGGTCGCAGCACTGGTGACATTGCATGTGGCCAAAGCGTACGATTGCGTTGAACATGGCATACTTTTAGAAGAGATGTTGCGCTTCTCTTTCCCGGAATATATTATTTCCTGGGTCAGGTTGTTTTTAACAGGCCGCAAATTCTTTATTGCCCAGCACGGAGTCACCTCCTCGAGTTACAGTCAATCGCGAGGTCTACCACAAGGATCCGTCCTGTCTCCGGTGTTATTTAATGTGTTGCTGAGCGAGGTGCCCGTTATTGCGGGAATTCAATCATATTTGTATGCTGATGATTTAGCCTTTTTCGCATCGTCAAGGAATATACATTATTTGCACCAGTCCCTGCAGCTGTACCTCTCGATCTTAGGATCGTGGCTAGACGGGCTCTGCCTATCCTTAAACGTGGGAAAGTGTGCCCTCCTGGCATTCCCGGTTCAAGACCCTGTTTCCATTTGTCTGACATACCGACAGAAAATAATTCCACAAGTTACTTCCCTGAAATATCTAGGTGTGATATATGAGAGTAATCTAAACTGGCGTCCTCATATTGATTATACTGCAGCCAAAGCGGGGAGGGCGGTTTCACTGTTAAAAAGATTTTGCAACAAGAAGTCGGGTATGCGTAGAGACATTCTCCTCATGCTCTACCGCCTATACGTTCGACCTATTCTAGAATTCGGATCCATTCTTTTTTCAAGTTATCCGTTTTATAAGCTACGTCCATTGATTACACTAGAACGACAAGCTTTGCGCTTGTGTGTGGGTTTACCGAAGTACGTCCCTATTCGGGTATTGTACTGGGAGGCTCGCATCCTTCCCCTGAATCCCTGATTTAAAGTGTTGACAGTAGAGGCATACCTTCGCGTAATGGAATTGCCCATTTTAAGGCCGCAAATGGTCTTCGTTCACTCCCCAACGCCTTTTTTCGCTCAGCCATGGCCCAGGTACAAACGCCCGCAGGTGGTGTTTGTACAGTCTCTATTAGCCCCATTAAACGTCAAAATTCTCTGGATTCCTTCCTTTGAACCTCGAAATGCGATGGTGGAAATTGATGTTGATAATATTTTCCTCTTGTTGCGACCGGGCGGGGGCACCCGATCCGATCTCCGTGGCCTCCGACATACTAGTGGTAGCGTGTATGATGCGAGCGGCCAGCCGCTGTTGCAGCCGTGAAGAAGTCCAGAAGCCGTAGGCTAACGTAACTGTTTACTTCATAGCGAGAGGTGAGCCGAAGCCAAAGAACAATGCCCCGACGGGCGAGGTTACAATACAGGACTCGAGCAGAGCGACAACATCGATTCGCTGCTCTAACAGGAATGAGTTACAACGCTTGGGCAGCTCTATTTATACCCAAAAGCGATAACGGTCAAAACGCCAACAAGTGGGAACACGCACAAACGTCACAGACACACGCAACGCTCTTTCCAGTGTTCGTTAGTCGTCGGTAGCCTCCGCGCATGTTGAGTCCAAGAGAGGGGAGAGAGGAGGACTCCGTTGCGATCGACGGGGTCTCTGTGTCCTTGAAGAGCGTGGAGACGAGCCTCGCAGGGAGCCGCCGAAATTTTGGAAATGCGCTCAAAGCGAAGCGTCTGACGCGGCTTGTCGCAACTTGCCACCGACATGGTTGCGCCTGTTTTCGAAGGAGCACGCAGGGGCTTCGCCGCACAGCCGAGGAGTGATGCGGGACAGTACGGCGGCGCTGGCCGATTCGTAACACCCTCCAATTTCAAATATCTGCCGGAGAAGACTATAGCTGGTCTTCTAATCACCCATTTAAAGAAGTTTCCAACCCATGTGGTTGTAGCCACAGATGCGTCTGTTCAGGAAAGAAAGGCTCGTATTGGTATCTTTTCACCTGCACTTGACTGGGCATTTTCTTTGCGGCTACCCAATTTCACAACAATATTCTTGGCAGAATTTTTGGCGATTACCCTTGATATTAGAAAATTCAATGAAGACATTTCGAAAGTGATTATTGTGACGGACTCGCTTTCAGTCTGCTCCACCCTATCTAATCCAAGATTTACCCCTCTAAGCCGAACGCTCTCGATGCTCCTACCACCCTATGTACAAGAAATCCGCCTGGTCTGGGTTCCAGGACACAGGGGTATCCACCTTAATGAAACCGCTGATTATCTGGCGGGTGTGGCATTGAATGGACCGCTGGTTGATGCTGTGCCCCCCCAAAGCCCAAGTTGTTGCATCCCGGTTTAGCAGGTATAGCTCGTTGGACAGCCTGCACCCAGACAGTATCTCTGGATGCCCAGAAATTGAGCACCTCCGGTATGCGTGGAAGAGTGATGTTGTGCAGTCGCGATTGTGCGAGGTCACATTGACCAGCTTTCGCTGCCGAGTGCCCAATTTGAATTTCTACCTTCACCGTGCACGCATAGCGCCTTCGGCCCAATGTAAGTTTTGTCAAGAGGAGGAGACAATCGAACATTTCCTGCTGTCTTGCCGGCGGTTCTCCTCTATCCGAAATCGATTCCTGGAGGTTCCCCTCCGGCGCCTGGGTCTTTCCTTGTCTGTATCGAATTTACTGTCATTTGGGGCATCGGGTTTAGGTTTCTGCCACGGGGATGTTTGTCGCGCCCTTCACGCTTTTATTTCACAATCCGGTCGCCTACCCTGTTAAAAGACACTTCGTACTTTCTTTCTCTGGTAAGTGTAGTATCTGTTTTTACTTCAGTATGTTATAGTTTTTTTCCCTCAAAATTGCCAACATCACTTCCCTCACACTCCACAGCTCTATTTTACCCTTAGTTTGAATTCTTGACCAGTTTCCCCAATATGACTTGGCCAATCCCCCAGAGTGGGTACGCGCCACTGATTTTTGGTTCCAACCAACCAACCAAACAGAAGAACCTTCGCTGTGGCGTACCAAATTTAAATTACTATTTGTACCGCTGTGATCTGGCCCCTTCACCCCTTTGTGTATTTCGCAATGAATTAGAGACTATAGAACATTTTCTCCTCTTCTGCCGACGGTTTGCCTCCATACGAAAAATATATTTGGAAAACCCTTTTAATCAATTGGCCCACCAAATCACTCTTCCTCTAATACTATCATTCGGGGTGACAGTACTGGGTTTTTGCCGCGGGGATCTTTGCCGCGCTGTACATTCATTCATCTTTGAATCACGCCGTCTACCGTGCTAGCCGCTATTTCAAGATGGCGGGCTGCTCTTAAAAACATGTCTGCGCCTGTATCCTCTGCCTTCCCGCTCACTGCCTCCCCTTCACTGCCGAATCTTCTTTCTTTAATTTTCCTACATAATTTCCACGATTGTCCTTCGGCCAATCCTTTCCTTATTCATTTGTGCTGATTTTGTATTTGGTGAGCTCCATCTGCTACCGCACCTTATTTTCTGGCAGTTTACTTATTATCTTTTTACTCCCGATTATACTAAACTTTTTTCTGTATTTATTCACTTTTCTTCTTTTAATCCAAATCACAGTTTTTCCTCTTCTCTCAGTTAGCGCCCATTTCCTGGCCAATCCCCCTGAGTGGGTACGAGCCATTTTTTTGGACCAACCAACCATCCAAGAAGAACCCGGGGGTGGCAGCCATGGGCGGCGCACTCACTAACTACGGCCCTCCCGGGGACACCGAGCCGTCCCAGCCGTCACAGCAATCCATAGCGGATCCTTCCGTAGAGGCCGGGAGTCCAGAAATGATCCGGCTGGTTCTCAGCCAGCTGGAGCCAACCGGCCGAGGCCGTATGGCCCAGCTGTGCAGCGCATGGAAGGCCATAGCCGAAGAGTCCTGGATGTGGGCGGGCTACGAGGCCCGAGTTCGGTTGCCCGAGAACAGCGGGCCGGGGCTAGACTGCATCCGAAGGCGCGGCATCAGCAAGGTAAAGGTGCTGTCCCTCGGTGGGTGGCCCCCGGAGCAGCTTTGCGGGCTGCGGCAAGCTCTTCCGGACTTGCAGTCCCTGGATCTGTCCCCGTGCAAGAACACCCTGAATGACCAAGTTTTCAAGGCGCTGGAGAAGGCGTTGCTGGAGGAGTTTCAGGGGGCGCCGCTAGAGCCGCTGCGGTATACGTCGTTGACAAGACTCAGTCTGCGGATGTGCTCGCGGCTGTCTGACTACTCTATCTGGTGCGTCACAATTCTCATGCCCAATTTGGAAGAGCTAGACCTTGGCTACTGTGAACTCATCAAAGACCCCTCAATGGCCTACGTGGCTGGGGGCCTGAAAAGGCTGAAGGCCCTTGACATTTCGAGGTGTGACATAAGCGACGTCGGCCTTCGGGCGCTAACGATTTCTCCCGCCAATCAGCTCGAGAGCTTGACGCTCGCCAGATGCGTGTATGCGACCAGTAGTGGCCTGTGCTTTTTGATTGAGAAGTCGATCCGCCTCGTCACCCTCGATGTCTCAATATGCCACCTAGTCACCGACGCGGTGGTCGAGGCAGCTTCCAAGATCTTGACCTTGAAGCGGCTGGTTTTGAGTTGGTGCAAAAATCTCACTAACCAGAGCATACGGTCCCTCGCCACACGTCCATCATCGCTAGAAAAACTGGAAATTCGCGCTTGCATTCTCATTGATGACCAGGGAGTCGCGTGCGTTGACTTGGGACCCGGGCTGCTGGAACTGACGACGCTGTGTCTGAAGGGGAACCCTATCACAGATAACGGACTGGCCAAACTTGCGAGGACGCTGGGTCACATGACGAAGCTTGACCTTACAATGTGCAAGTTAATAACCAACGCCGGGGTTCGAGTGTTGGCGGACCATCTGCCGAAACTACGCTGGCTTCGATTGGAGCACTGCACGAGACTGACAAACCTAGTGGTGAAGGATCTGATGCGGATGGGATCCCTGGAAGTATTGAACGTCAAAGGCTGCAGAAAGATTACCGGCGTAGGTTGGAGTTACGCCACTAGGAGCCGAGTCCGTTTCAATGTTATCGAACTCGACGCCGGCTTTACGGGCGCCGGGACAGGCGCCGTTCGCTTTATCGCACAGGTAAGTATACCCGCACTGCCGTTGACTCCCCACCCTCGTTTCCATAAGAATGAAAACAAGCATTATTTTCCTTTCGAATCTAAACGAAGTAGCAGTCACGTACGGCTGAAAGAAAAAAAGTGGAGAACGCAGTAACACTTTATTTGAGATAGCTGGATATGGATGCGTGGCTTTTCGTCTTTCTGGACCTGGCTTATGTTGTCTTGAGAAAAACATATTTCCGAATGTCGACAAATTTTCAAAATTCCCGCTATACACGGTTAATGACGTCACTGAAAATAAGAAAAACAGCAACCAGCGTGTTAATCTTCCGCTGGAAGTAAATAAGCCTGTTAAAATGGCAGAGTAGTACCAGAAGAAGGACTAAAATTGAACAATCGTGTTCGCCAGGTGTAGCTGTTATCAGAAGACTTCGGTAGCAGGACATAGTCCTTATGACAGCATGGATACACCGAAATGAAATTGCTGGTAAGTCGCGTCCTGCCGCTTTCCTTTTCATTTAGCCAAATCTTTTGCAGTGTGCCTTGAATTTACTGTGATTGTTATTATAATTGACGCCGTTTCGGGCGCATCCAACTTGAGTTTCCTATCAAGACCCTTTTTAAACAATATATTATATAATTCTTAACAGTTGATGTAATAAAACCAAGTAGGAGTCAGCTTTTCTATGCAAAAAGACGACGTTATCATGTTTTCGCGGTACCAGGAACGGCTGGGTAACGCTGGGTTCGCTGCGTAGGAAAATGCAGGTATACTCCGGGGTGGTTCAGCGTGTAAGGCGTGCTGCTGAACCCATGGACGCGGGTTCGATTCCAGGCCTTGGCGGCCGCTTTTCTGAAGGATGTGAAAAGGGAAAACTCCCGCATGTTCGATATTATGGAGCAAGTTAAAAATCTCCAGGTGGTGGAAATTAATCCGGAGCCCTCCACTACGGCGCGCCTCATCGCCTGTGTAGCGTCCGCGCGTTAAACATAAAAATCAATCAATCAATCAATCAATCAATCAATCAATCAATCAATCAATCAATCAATCAATCAATCAATCAATCAATCAATCAATCAATCAATCAATCAATCAATCAATCGAAGAAAATGTTAGTATTTAACGTCCAGCGCAAAATATAAACAACACAAGGAGGTAGCTCCTCATATGGGCATCCGACGCGTGAGGTCAGAGTCAGAACACACAAAATTGTGCTTCTTCTATCTATGGTGGTCAAACATGATCAGAAATGAGGACAAAAATGTGGAGTGGGGATGTGCGGAATGATACTCATGAATAATTGTTTACTGTTCATGAGATATTATGGTGGTACAATAATATATTCTGAGCATATACAACACGGTTCAACGAACAAAGCTAACGTGGATATTTTTCGCGGAGTGGAAGAAGAAGTTACGGCCATGTAGTGCCGTTTTATTGGTGTTGTTACGCAAAGCCTGTGGCTGCATTTGCGCGCATCGTAGACTAGAGGGTATTGAATTTGCACGATTTCCAGGACGATTTGGATGTTTAGCCTAACTTTCCTCACGAACCTTTTAGTGTTCGTTTGTCCTTAAAGCGAACAACGAAAGGAACTCGCTGCTTTTTGCTGTACGGCCCCGTCCGTCGTCGTATTGGCATTCGGACTCGTAACTGATCTCGGCGGCGGAACCTTGGTGCTCTCGGCGCGTCATATAACGGCTTCAAGTAGTGAGCGTGCGAAGCCCGGTTGAGGCGACCGACGCCACTCACCGCAGGGGTCGGGTATGTTGGCTTAACGTTCGAGGTTTTCTCATTTAACGCAATTTTCTTGTGTATTAGGTCAACAGGTGTGTCTAGGGATTTCGCGTTCATTGCTCTATCGTGTCAGACGGTGTTTCTTGAATGCCACTATTCGTAGCTGTGGATTGTACGAAGTACAGGGAGCATCTTTGGCAAGCTGTCTAGTATCCAGCCTTGCGGTGACAATACTTCAGTTAAACTCACACAAAAGAGGCGTGAGCCGGTGGTAATGACCCTTTCGATGCCGCCCTTTTCCCTGTGCAGTGCATGCCGAAACTGCGCTCCTTGAGCCTGTCCGGCTGCCCGATCAAGGACGGGGCGCTGTCGATTGTGGCCCGGCGCATGCCTCGTCTGCACACGCTGAGGGTCATGCGCTGCTTCCTCCTCACCGACGCCGGCCTGGACGCCCTGGTACTCCACCACAGCGACCTCAGGGCCATCTCCCTCACGGGCTCCGTACTCGTCACCAGGGACGCCAAGAAAAAGCTCGCCGCCAGGCTTCCGCACCTCGCCATCGACTGACGCCCTTTGAACACCGAGGAAAAATTATGAATCCATCGTTATTGGCACAATGTTACATGAGAGGGGAATAGAGATGGATGAAATTTTATTCGAAGTGACCCATGTCCGGTCTGCAGATGATGGGATTGTGGTGGGTCGAAAAGGCGCCTTAACGGGTGCTCCACAATTCAGGGCCCCGTGCACGTTGCAGTACGCCGCGCGAGGCAAGACCAGAAGCTGATCGCGGGAAGATTCCGCGTTATTTCAGATCTCATTTTGTGATAAATTGCCCTGCTTTATGGGCTGATAACTGGTATGTTTTCTTTGTTGCGGCTGTCCAAGCACATGTGGAAATACAGCATGTTTAGAGGCGTGTAATGGTTTGTGAAATGACGGGTACGAGATCATGCGGCCGCACAATGCGCAGTTAAGCGACGCTTAGCTTCTGATGTCTATGAAGATTTGTAATTAATGTTTCATTTGCATGTCGCTGTACTCAGCGCAGAGATTAGATCTCTAAGCATGTAACGGATAAGTATATTCACGTTGCGGTGCAGGTAAAATTGCTGCATAGGAAATCGATAACATGCGTTCACAAACGATGTCTGTTTTAATAAAGCCGGTAAAAGAACTTTC
The DNA here is from genome assembly GCF_048455015.1 of Haemaphysalis longicornis. NCBI lineage: Eukaryota > Metazoa > Arthropoda > Arachnida > Ixodida > Ixodidae > Haemaphysalis > Haemaphysalis longicornis. Next base: position 2,398,418 of record NW_027526371.1, read on the forward strand.
AAAGGTTGCTTTTAAATGCCATCCATTCCAGCGGGCTGCTTGCTTGTGCGGTTTTGGGTTCTGTAGTGTAGTATAAAAAAATTATCAGGGTGCGATGAACAGGGTTCATAGATGGACAGTTGACCCCTATTTTGGTGCTCTGGGCTCCATTTAGTAATTAAAAATCATCCTCTTCACCTCAGTCTGAAGCCGCACAACTTATCCCCCCTTCCCGACGGACTGACCAGGCTCACTTCTCTAAGACATCTCCGGACGCCAACTTGTCTTAATACTAAACACCACTTTTATACTATATAGTATAAAAGTGGTGTTTGCATTTGGTCTAGAATACCGTTACTCGAATAAGTCTTTTATCCTGTTACGGAGTAGCTTAACGAGAAGTGGGAAGAAATATAAAATGTTGTTGGCCGGGTTTGTTTGTTTCTGAACGCGGACGATAACCGGACGACACGAAGTGAGAAGAACTCATCTCTTCTGCCACACGTACTCATCTCTTCTGGTACACGTGCTTGCTTTACCGGCTCGAAACGCTTTTGTAGAGCCGGAATGACGCGAAGGGCGGAGCAAGGCGTGCCAATCGGGCCGAGCCGCCACTTCGTAGAGGGCTAACATGAGCTAACACGATCTTCCAGGCTTATTGTTTCCTGAGGAGCAGAGGCACAAGTGAAATATTTCCATGGCTGCATTAAAATTAGCGAGAATTCATCGTTGATTAGTGACCGTAGATGAAACATGGATTCCCCACCACACACTCTAGTCGAAGCCGCAGTCAAAGGAGTGAATGGATGGCGCCAGGTAGCGTATTTCCAAAGGCTTCGCTGCTCAGCACCCACGCGACATGTCAGTTCGCGCGATGCAATACGGTAATTAAATGTCGTTATTGGCTGCGCCCCAGACCTAAAGCGACCGAAAACATACCAAATCACTATTATTAACAAAACAGCACCTAAATTTGTGTTAAAAAATCACATTTAGAAAAGAAAGGTAAGCAATGGAAATAAAAAATTAGAGATAGGCCTGTTGGGACTCGAACGCAAGCCGTCACACTAGTGCTCAGTACCCCACATCGAAGCCACAGAGCCCGAATGGTGGGATCGTTTTAGCAGGCGCTCCAAAGAATAGCACGCGCAGTGACATCACACATGTCACGTGGGTGCTCTGTGCAGCGAATCGTTTGGAAATACGACGCCAGGTATGCCCTCCGCAAAGAGTCAAAAGGGCATTTTTTGAACGAGGAACGTCGTAATCACCATTTTCGGGCCAGCCAAGGAATAATGTTATAGACTGCTCGCAGAGGTACAAAACAATATCAGGGCAGTATTGTGCAATCTGCGTGGTGTGTTTGAAATAACTGAAACAAAAGTAGTGGACGTTTTCTGATGGTGGCGAAAAATGAGAACACCCAGCGTGTCGAAAGTTAGGCGCATGTTGAAGATCCCTAGGTGTTATATATTATACGGAGCCGATCGGCGAGTGGAACCCCTTCAATTTGTTATTAGAGTTTAGTCCACTTATAACAATATCCAAGTGCCAATAAAATCCCATCGTTATAACCGCTAATTGTTATAAGCGAGTCGCAAAATAAAAGACAGAACAGAGCTCGAACATTTTATTCGCATGCCAGCAAGGTCGTACTACTACTAATTTGCGAAAAAGAAGCCACATTCGCTAACCCTTGTTTGCCGCGTGTGAAGCTAGCGCAAATCTTTTCCAAGAGGTGCTTTTCCTAGGTGCTTCCCCTAGCTGAGGTATATGTCCTTGGCGGAAACAAAGTCCCCGAGGGACTGTGTCACGCATTGGGCCTCCTACGAAAACACTACCTGAGTACGCTGCGCAAACGCGTCATTAGAGTCGTAACTGTTGCACTTTTGGTGCACAATATAACCGGATTCAATCGTTATATCCGATATCGTGGCACCGGAGTAACTTAATAAACGGTTTATTTTACCATAGAAAGAATACAAAAGTTGACCGTGCCATAGCTGTTCATCTTTATATGCGAAATATTGTTATAAACCGTATGGTTATAAGTGTACTCGACTGTATCTAAATTGTAAATTGGCCGTTCTGCCAGACGACGAGCAGTCCCGCACATCGTCCCCTACGCTTTCAACCCTTATCCAAACATACTGTGAATATAACTCTGTCGGAATATTTTTTTTTTGTTTACAAACATCAAAATCTCGCTCTGGACGACGAAATTTTCATTCAGAGAGATGGATTTGCCACAGTCAACGCGCATTTCGCCGCACGGGGCTGTATCTGCTGTGCTGACGGCAGCAATAAATTGGAAGATTGGTGGAACCAGTCTAGAAGCCCCGGACGAAGATTGTGTTGGCTAAAGTATGTATAAATGTATGTAGTATCGATGAGATGTAAATGTTTGTACAAACGTATGTATAAAAAATTTCGCGAGGAAAAGGTTTAACTTCTGCTTACCGCTTGAATGCCCCCTCCCCTTCCCCCGTGTATTAAGCTGCAGACCATTCATTTGAAATAAATAAATAAATAAATAAATAAATAAATAAATAAATAAATAAATAAATAAATAAATAAATAAATAAATAAAACAGTTGATCAATCGATCGATCAACTCAACAATAAATTTTAGTGCACTGAAATTTTAAAGACAACTCCCACAATAAACGCTCCAATAAACGTCTGTCAACAAGAACAACAACTATGCAAGCTGTTGTGAATTTAGTCGTCGATTGGCTATTTCAGTCGGACAGCCAATCAATGATTGCCGTGATAGACTGATAATATGCCTCAATAATAACTTAAACTGACACTGACATTCGCCTTTCATTGCGCTAATCCTCGAATTTGTGTGATGTGCTGCCAGTATCGCCTGAAATTATTAACTTGTGAGAGCCCTGGCCTCTGGACAAAAAGGTTCCACAAAGTGGAGAGAAAAAAACCATAAATTCACCGAGGCCTGATTCTCCGCTAGGGAGGAAATACAAGTTCTTCCGTCGACATCGACCGGCGGTTTAACGCGTCTGGAGAGATGATTTTGTAGGCACCATCTGTTTGGGGGATCCCAGTTAATCTTGTAGGGGAAGAGCGTGGTTGCTGGGTTGTTCCAAGTGCAATGCCTTGATAACTCGCGTTAGTTATATTTGAGCTATTATTCATAAGTTATTTATTTATGTTTTTATTTATTTATTTATTTATTTAATTTTCGAATACCCTTACGGTCACTGAGAACGTTGCAGAGGGGAGTGGGAAGAAAGAGTGCTGTGCACAATGAACAAACTGCACGACGTAAATACACAAAAAAGTACTATGAACTACCAATCAACCCTATCACGCACACTTGCACTCGAGATTCCCTTTAATCCCCACGTGAATAATCACGAACCGTAGCCAATTCCTGAGTAGCGTATGCACCAGTGTGGGTTCAAGTCGTCATCATCATCCCATCATCATCAACATCATCATCCTAATAATCATCACCGTCACGGCAAGGTTGAGAACGAAAATAAGCGGCGGTCAGCGGTGGTGCACCTACCATGGCTGGCGCGGAGCCGCCATCCGCTTTCGGCGCTGCCTGGAGGGATCGCAGACACCGCGACGCCTCCAGCAGCTTCTGCTCCACGTGCAGCTCCAGGAGCCGCAGCGCTTCGGTCAGCCCTGGGTTTCGAGTGCCTCCCAAGAGACCTCGGAAATGCGCATCAACGTCAAGCTCAGACGAGTCACTATCGCAAACTGCTACGAGCTCGACATTCGAGGGGACTCGTGATTCCGGCGACTTACAAGACGGAATCGTTCGTCGGCAGAGCAGACGGCGCAAGAGGTCAGCTGAGTCCTGGCGCGGCTCAAACAGCGGCGACTCTGACAGCAGCTTGCGGAAAGGGCCGCGCTGCAGGGCACGGAAGAGCCGCAAAGACCGATTCGGGTCCTGGAGTCCCATGCTCTCAAGCAGCACCGAGTCAATCCCAGTGGGACGGAGCAGTAAGTGCGGCCCCTGCCGGGTGGCTGCGAGTGAAGTGAACCAGTCTGTCCGGAATTCGAAGCGCTCGGTGGCTACGCACCGGCTGATCGGCGCAGAGGCTTCCCCCGGATACAGCCGGACCAATACGAGGTTGGGAAAAGTCAAGCCAAGTGACTTGTCTTTCGATGGAACAAGTGCGAGGTAAGAACACAACAGATGTCTTCGGATCGGCGCGAACAGGAGCGCGAGCACAGGTATGTTGTTGCTGCAGTGACGCAACAACATGCTAGGAGCTAGGTGCGACGCTACTCAAGGCATGTGCCGTACACACCACAGCTATTCCGCCATGGGATACACATAGCTTCCAGTGAGTTCGATAAGTGGGGCCAGAGAAATTTAGCGACCAGGCAGTTATATTCATGCTTTGTTTTGTTTTTGCGGCACACCTCTTTATGGTAAAAAACACTCATCTGGTAATAATTCAGTTTCCGCGGCAGTGACGACGGTTATATCGTTCATTGGAGATGAGGTGGAAAGATTGACCACAATGCCGTATCATTCCTTTCATGGCCAGCTTTCATTCCCCACCACAGATCGCGGTTTGGAGTGAAATATTGTACACTTTTTGCTCGGCTGTCTAAAAAAAAACACGATCCTCGGTGTCATGCGACCGTTTTCTGAACCGTGACAACGTACCCCCTAGCTTTCGTTTACCCCCCAGAACTGACGAAGCGAGCAAGGAGGCAACAGGAACGTCCTCACCAGTTCATAAATGGTCCTGGGTTGGGTTTCCAAAAACTGTCCGCGTATCTGCTTGCTTCGCTGAAAACGTCGTCTAAACAGTATAGTCTTCTCCCACTCTCTCTCCCACCCCCCTCTCTTACGCTTCTCCACTCCACTTTCGCTCCTCCCATATTTACTTCAATGCCTATCTTCTCGATTCCATTCAATTTTACCGCGCCAGCAGCGTGCGCGCCATCTTGTGGAAGAACGCGCAACTTGCCTCACTTTTTGCCGTATCTAGCCTTAAAGGCCAACTGCACTCAAATTTCACCTCGGCCAAATTTGTTTTTAATGCGTAGTAAGTACCCCCAAATAAGCTGAGACACAAGTGGTAGCCCCGTGAAACGCCTCGTTAATCAGTCAGAAGCGTTTAAAAAGGCTCCGCCGCAGACCACTCTGCACCTGCCGGCGGATCGCGTAAACAGCCATGACGCGCCTGTGACGTTCCAGCCGACGGCGGCTTTTTCCTCTGGCCAGCCACGCAGCGGGAGAACCGGTCGAGCTCTGCTGCCCCGTGCGCGCGTAGAGCTTGCGCGCAGACATTCTCCCGAACTGGTGACCGTCCGGCCGCTCGCTGGACGGCTGCAACGTCACTGCAATGGCCGCGCTCTCCTCGGTTTCGGTTTCAAAATCGCCGATTTTTGCTGGCCGCTTGCGGCGTCCACGTGCGTATTTCAGCTGTTGTATTTTGCATGTTGCTTTCTTTTTAAGCAGACTATACGGAAATAGGGTTTTCAAGAAGTCGAAATTTTGAGTGCAGTTGGCCTTTAAGGGCCATGACGACAAAATACCAGTTACTTTTACAGCAAAGCTGTCTATTGCTACGATCCAGCAGATCGTCTCCGGTAACAGTGCGATGTAGACAAGAATCGCTAGCGAGCGTACCGCCACGTTGCGGAGCCCACTCGAATCCCCGGGATCGTAAAACTGCGCGCCATACCCCCGGCGCATGGAAAAAAAATCTTAAAAAATTAAAAAGGTCCTAGGGCCTTCATATTTTAATACAGGACGGCTTATATTTCCTTTAAAAAATTGGCTGGCAATTACGATACTCCTTAATGCGATATTTGGGCGCAACTCTTCGGGCAGCTCGTTTAGCAGCAACGGCAGACGACGCAGTTCCACCAGTTGCGTTTGTCCACCGTAACAAAACTCTAGTTCGTCAAAATTTAATTCATTTAATTAACCAGAATCTATGCTCAATCGAAAATTACCAACAAACGTGTTTTGCTTCGTGCACCCCTTGGACTACGACCGAGTGAAAGCTCACTTTGAGGCTCGGCACCGCAGCTTTGCTGTCATCCTTCTTCACAGAGTGGAAGGGCACTAAATTTTATTCGAAAGATTTCGTGTTCTAAAGTTTCTCCAGCGCTTGTCCGGACGCAAACGATGCTTTATTCACTGTGAAATTATTCAATTTAAGCTATTTTGTTTTATTTTCACGTCAAAACGTGTGTTTTAATGAGGTTTGCATTTTTATCATAAGAAGGTCTTTCAGCTAAAGTTGGTGTGGAGCGGAGACTTGCTTACTGTTAGTCCACCTAGATGGCGCCACCACACCGTCGCAAGCCGTTTCCTGCCTTTGGTTTGTTTGTGACCGTATTTAAACCTGGCTTGTTCGTATTTATGCAGAAAATAATCGTTTCGTAAAACTTGCTGCTCGCTCGACAAATCTGGTCACGTAAGCCACCGTCGCTTGCGTCAATCGGCTAGTGCCGTCTGAGACAACCCCAAAGCCCAGCAGTGACTCTAGACGTACCATAGTACGCGCAGTACCAACAGCAGTACGCATCGGTACTTCTATGTTTACGTGTGCTTTCGTAATTTTCACTGTTTGTCCCACCATTTTTACTTATATAAAAAAGAATATGCCCTAAATTTAAGCGCGAATAGCTCGTTCGGCAAACTTATAAGTTCTGCCTAATTTGCGTTGGCTTTTTCCGGCCTCCGCCAACCGCAGAGCGGGCTGGTATGACATCATCGGTTCTGTTGCGGTAAATGAGCTAGTGGGTCGCATGGTCATTACCTTTTTTCCTCATAATATAGCCTATTTGAGCGAAGTTTACATTCAAAGTGGTGTCAGCATTATTCTAAGGAGGCAATCTTTTGAACGAACCAAACTTGCAATTTGTCTTCATGACCCCTTTAAAAAATACTGTAGTGCTTAAACGCTCGTTGATTGTACAACGGAATGCCATGGCTCTATTGCACAGTGCTGGGAAGCAGCTGGGAGCCGAGACGGGACTGCGACTTCGTGGAACTCGTTCTGAAGAAAGCCTGTCAAAAGCAGCGTGCCGCGAGCGTGCAATGTCGGTCTGCGCGGAGGCCGGTGACGTCCGAGACACTGCTTGCCGACCAAGCTGCCACTCGCCTCTCGGAAGCGACGACGAAGAGCATTTCCCCGCCAGGAATCCTCAACCCGTCGTGCCGGTGAGGGAGCAGCCATCGCTCCCCGTGCACACCAGCCGTGTGCCACCCTGTTCCTGCCAGGGGCCCTGTGCCTGCGAGCTGGTATCGCTCGTCATGCAGCGCTGCAAACTGACCGCCTGCACGGCCGCGGTCACTAATGGCGGCGGCGGAGCCGGCGCCGATGCTCGGTTTAGACTTGATTATCCAGACTAAATTATCCAGAGGAAAGAGAATAGTATGATCAAGCAACCCCTAACAGAATGTATAGTTATCCCAACATTAAGTAGTACTGGCTTTTTGATTTACTCGTGTATTGTGTTTTATTCACTAATACGATGATTTTAAGTTTTACAGTGATGCTCTCTGCGGCGAGGGTTCCGTGCATTTTTCTTCTGCGTCAACAAAAAACCAGAAGTGGTTTAGCACGGCTATGCTAGGATATACGTAGCGTGAGCTAAGGTTCAGCTGGTTATTCTTAGCTTTTCTGGTTGTCTAGGATTAGCTTGATTATCATGCTTACTGCTGCTTCAATGACGCACATACGGTAAACGCATTATGCAACACATGTATATTTATTTATTTATTTATTTAAGGGCCACGAGTCCCTTAAAGGGCCCCTGAGATGGGGGTTTTTGGGGGGTCGATGGTATCGGAGCGCAACGGCTATTTCTTGAACTAATCGTGACGTGTTTGTGCGCTCTTGATTTAATCAATTTTTTACGAGCGTAAAAACATCAGAAAGCTACAAAAAACATCTTTTGTGTGTGGGTGCTTTTACACAGTCACACATATTTGTTTTATACCGGAGTGTAAAGCACTTACACACCGGGCCAAACCGGGCTTGACGCTCCTCTGTTCTCGGCGGAAGGATACAGTGAGCGCAGGAGCGACGACGCTTGCAGCCAGCGTGATCGCTCAGCGCTCCGTGTCTGGTGTTAGTATAGCGCTAACCACATGGAGCGATTTTTCCAGCGACGCGACGAGCGACGCGACTAGGATCCGCAGTCGCCGAACCGAACTCGCTCACCGAGGCAACCACATGACAGCGACTGCTCGAGCGACTGAGGATGGCGATTTCAGTGTTGCCGCACACACGCGCTTGGTACGCTGGTTGTTTGCAAACATTTTTTTGTTCATTTGTCATAAAAAGCATGACTAAAAAGTACTACGCCTTTCTACCTTGCTTTTTGCACTGCATTGCATCTTTAAAACTGGTTTGGGTTAGCGATAGCGCACGCTTTTCCTTCTGCGCCTCGTCTCTCGGCTCCAACATGAACGCCGTGAAGAATTCGCTTTCTTGACGTCGTTTTTCCCACACGGGTCTCACCCAGTGTGTGCGGGAGCCTTCTTGCTCCTGCTTCAGCGTGTACACAAGCTTTGCCACGCGAAGCTTTTTTTTCCGCTGCACCGCTGCGGTAAATCCGCTGCTCCGCTGCGTGGATTTGCAGTCTTCCCCCCGTTCTCTTTCAAGACCGGAGGTTGCGTGCTTACGTAGGGGCTCTCCTATTGGCTAGTCGCTGAGGCCACTTCCGGGAGGCGAGCGACTGTTTCTGGCGACCCAGAACCGAGCGATTCGATGAGCGACTTGGTCCGCGGCGAAAAGTAGTTCGTCGCTAGTCGCGTCGCGCCCCAAGTCGCTCGCAAAATCGCTCCATGTGGTTGGGGCTTATCATCAGTTTTCTTTGCATTTGCTTTCTTGGACGCTGTACCCGAAAGGATTCTTTGCACCATCTGTGTTTCGAGCGTAGCCTCGACGTTGTTTCAGAGGTGGTAACGAACGGCGCGCCAAGGGAGCGCCGCGCCGACGACGAAGGAGCAGCTCCGCACGCAGCGCTTGGACGACGCCGGGCACTGCTCGTGATCACGAGGCGCACGCTCAAGTGCGCTCACGCGGGCTGAATAAATCAGTTCAAGCCCAAACGCTGTCGCACCTGATTCTCTGCGGCGGTCGCGCCAAGGGCAAGAGCATGCTGATCCCGTAACGACAACTGCTAAAGAGTTTCATTTCATTGCTTCCCATCAAGTCATGATCGCAGAAAGTGTGGTTTGCTGCACCGGCCTTCTGAATGAACCTGTTGCCTAGTGTCCTTAGCGCGCTTTACCGTTTACCGTGTTAAATGAAGCAAGAGTAGCCGCTTGCCGCTGAAAACGAAAGGATTGCACTCAGCGATTTCTGCATTCCGGCTTACCGGCTCTGCCGAGTAGCGACATCTGGCGAATTTGTCGCAAAGCAAATGACACAAACGTTTGTTGCCCAGAACTGTTCGCTTACGCTTGAAATGGCTTGAATCTTAGACGTCTTAGATTGAACTCTCACAATACAATAATTTTTTTTTAAAAGAGCCGTATACTTCTACTGTAGAGCTTAAAAAATCGAAAACATGACGTTGACGCCGCCATCTAGTGGGAATAATTAGGACCAAGTATTGCATTAACCAGAATTCACGCCAAAGCTAAATATTTCGATATAAAATGAGTAAGATATATTGTAATGATTCCGCAGTTACCTATACTACCTTGCCCAAGACGATTTTGAAAGCATAAAAGAGCTATGCTAGTTCATAAAGGCATCTGAACCATTGGAAGCGTGGGAAGCTAGGGGCGGAAATTTTGCTCGCTTTTTCTAAAAAAAATTGTAATTTATCGTGCTCCTGATCATCATTTAGCAAGAATGTAGTAAACACTAAGATTGCTTGCATGAAGCGCAGAGCACAGCGCATTTGCTGTGCCGTAAAGTTCCGGAAGAACGCCCACCCAAATTTAAGTACAGTGATATCAAGTGAAAAATACGAGATGAGCGAAATTTCGGGTCAAGCGCGGAAAGGACGAATAAGTGACCGCATCTACACATGAAGAGATGATTCGGGTTTGTTTTGTTCACTCATCGGCGCTAAAGCCATGGATTTTACGGGGTGGGCGCGCGTCTTTCAGTAAATTGAATATTTCACCCGTAAAAGGGGGTGGGCGATGTTTCGGGGGAGGTCACTCGGAACTTTCCGGTAATCTAATCAAAACGCGAGCGTACATTTCGCCGGCGCAGGGGGCTCGCTACTACAGTCGGTAGAAATTATAGCCTCTGTATCGAAAATAAGTTACCGTTAACGGAAACTTTCGCGCATGCAAGGTCGACTTCCGCAATCACCAGTATCTCCTGCTCAAAGTCCGTAAAGACTAAAAACGTAGATTAAAAAAAAAAAAAAGACGTCGTCGTCTCATGTGCGACCCACTCGCTGAAGTAACCATGGTAACGACGACGCTCTGAACCAAACCGCCGCCGTCAAAAATCGCGGACATTCCGGCGGCCAACCATGAAATGAATGCTTCGCCTCGGACGAGGTCGGACTATGTCGTCATCGCAAGCCGCCGAGCCAACAAATAGTTCTGTCTCGTCGGGGTAATAACTTTTGTTAGCGTGAGCGAATATGCTTACTATTTTTGGACTTGTTTCTACAAGAACTATAGAGTAGAATTCTGACACAAACAAAAACACTTTGAAATCCATCTCAGGCCCCCTTTAAAGCGTCAGGCTTGGCTACTGCGCAACGGAGGCGCACAGTTGGCCGCGAGCCGGCGCCAGTGTGTCTGCCGCGGCTATGACGTCACTCCTCTGGAATGCGCAGACCGGCGAGGCGCGCGCGGCGCTGGAAGCTCCGGCGCGCCAGCTGTGCGCCGTGTGACGTGACTGCTCCTCGCGCATGCGCAGCACGGCTGTCCAGGAGCAACGCGGAATTGCTCAACCTCGGCCAGTGTAGCTCATGCTACAAAAACGCAGTGCTTCTTCTCTCTGTCCGCTTTGCAATCACATGCGTGGCTAGTTTCCTTCGGTTCTCCCAAGCGGGAGGGAATTGTCCACGATAGAGCCCAATCCTAAGGCTCTACGTGTATTTGAAGAGGGAGGCATTCGGTATGTGGCGCGTTTGTGTATGTGCGTTTCTTTGCTGCTTATAGTAGGCTGAAGCCGAAAGAGGCGTCCGCCGGAATACCCCTGCCGGCCGGCCACGTGACAACGCCGCCGTACGGTTGCCGTTGTAATCACCGCTGGGGTGGCTACACGACTGCGCCTGCAGTTGCAGGGGAAAAAAAAAATCTGTCGTCACACTGAGTTTATACCAACGTTCAAAGGCGGATGACCAAAGCTTCGCTGATCATCCGCCTGCAAACAAAAGAATGAGTGGCAATTTTTAAGGCGAAAGCCTTGAGTGCCCCATACTTCAAAAACCACTGTTGTCCGCCGAAACAATAGCTGTCGGTGGAAAAAGTAAATAAAACACATAACGCGCTACCACTGCGCTTAATGCGTGTTTTGCCAGTGATGGAACAAACGCTAAAGCAGTGCAGGCAGCGTGACAAGTGAAACTTGCCTTCGCGTGAGTAGAACAGTTACATCCCGCCGGCACGGAAGTCCTTTTATGATGACCCTGCGGCCTGTGTGGCAAGTTTTCCAGCTAAAAATTTCGGAATAAAGGATCATGAAACAAAGCAAAGGAAGAGGCGCACACACGGTGCAGCAGAAAAGAAGCCAATCTAAGTAATTCGAGCAAAAACAAATCTGAAGAGAGACGCACAAATACGATGTAGCAGTACAAAAGTTAAGTACCGCCAGGCTTTCGCCGTCAAAGCACGTCAGAAGAGTTAAGCGGCCCGAGGAGAGAGAGAGAATAAACGTTTAATAGAGCAAGCGGTGGTCGTTGAGCCGTCACTCGGTGGAGTGAGTTCACCTCAGTCCAGGTATCCTTGGTCCGGTCTTCGGTGCGATAAACCGGGTGACTTGAAGCGGTGGGTGCAAAAAGACCACTACTGCTCGCTGCTGAAATTTTTACACCAGACCGGACGCCATGCCTATCTCATAATTGTCCAGTGCCATCAATTTCCTGACTACATGTGATTTTTTGCATCCCCTCTCTTTCTTCTACCTACTGTAGATTTCTTTTCTCCATACGCCGCACGTCAAAAATATAAAAAAAACTGGTTGATTCCTCTGTCATTAAAATTAGTAAAACATGATAGTGAAATGTGCAGCGAAATCTGCAGCTGAGCATGATTTGCGGGTCGACGGATGTCTTGTGTGTGTGCTTGGCGAGCGACGTCCTGCTGACGGGTCGCTTCGGCAAAGGTGTAGTGGCGCCATTTCCGTGACGAATATGATGTCAGGGAAATCTTGGGGTATCGCGGCAGAAAACACTTTCGTGTTAAAATATAAAACCGGAAAACGAACACCCTAAGTATAGCGTACTCTTTAATACTAAAGGTTGCTTCCCCGCAAGAAGACCCTTCCTTCAAGGGTGGATCCTTTACAGGCCGCTTGCTTCGTTGCACTGGCGTCACTTCCGTGACGGATATGACCTTGCGCGTTACAAACGGAGGTGCAAGTTTTTTCGGTTTTTTGCCTGGAAAATCGGGGGCGCTTTAGAATCGGGTAATTATGGTAGCACTTGAAGTGTATCGCGAGGTGTGCCACAGGGAATTGTTCTGTCTTCTATACTTTTTAATGTGGCTATGGGGGGCCTCCCTCGAGCCGTGAAAAAGGACTGCAAGTCAGTGCACTTATCAATATATGCCGACGGCATATGCATCTGGATCTCAGGTTATCAACACAAGCGGTTGGCTATGATTTCCCAAGGAGTGATTCGTACGGTACTACGGTACAAGCACATCTCTCGTCGGTGGGACTAACAGTCTCCGCGGAAAAGTCTTGCTTTATTTTGTTTCCCGGAAAGAAACAGAAAGCGACGCGCCTTAAGTTAACTTTAGATGGCTTGCCAATCCAGCAAGCTACTCGTGTGAAGTTTCTCGGCGTCACCATCGACTATAAATTATTCTGGAGGCAGGCCGTGGATTCTCTAGTCACGTCCATGGTTTCCCGCTTAAATGGGCTTAGACGAATTGCTGGATCTAACTGGGGGAGTCATCCATCATCGATGCTTAGGCTTCACTCGGCGCTCATCTTGAATCGGGTTCTTTACCAACTACCTGTTTTGTCTCCCTCGGAGTCCCAGTATGCTCGTCTGGAAGCGCTGCACCGACAGGGCGTTAAGATATCGCTAGGAGTTCCCCAGGCGGCGGCAAACAAAAAAAGTCCTGGAAGAGTCCCATTTTTCCCCTCTTCGCTTGATGGTGTCTGAGCGGTTGCTCTTGCAGCTTGTCCGGCTGGGAGAGCCCGCAGCCGGAAAGGCCTTGATCAGGCGTAAGGGTAGAATCTCGGGTACATGCGGCGCTCAACACTCTCAGCATTCTATACGCCTCGAGCTTCGCGATCGCTGCGCCGCCTACCGCCGCTTCTCCGCGGCGTTGACGGGATTTGCGCTGCGCGGCTGATAGGGGTTCGTGCAGTGTTTTTGTTCGGTTTTTCTTCTTTTCGCCTTTCCGCGCCCTAAAAAAACTTGTTATGGTGACGTCGATAAGTAAAGAGTACGTTTAGGTCGCTTAAAAAGCAGCTGCGTCTTCGTAGAGTACGCGATAGCCTGCAAGAACTACCGGGGGGCGCGGTTCTGCGCGCTTCGTCGCCGCTCTTCCGGGCGTCGGCGACGGCAGCAGCATATCACCACTGTCACTTCCAAATACGTCAAGCTGTGACAAATGAATTCTACTCTTGCGCCGTTTTTACCTGATACTGGCACCGTGAGAGGTTGGCTTCATTTTGCAGCGTGGACAACGAATACGACTTCGTTTGGAATATATACGTCGCAGAAAAATATGTTTCGGGGATGTGATTGCCCAATTCCGGACAATAAATTATGCCCTTTATGAGAATATAAAACATGCGAAAATGTTAAGTATATTCCAAGCCTGTGGGTCGTTAAATATTTGCCCACACACGCCTTATAGCAAGAACCAAGGCAAGTTAATGAAACCACGGAAAAATAAATGCCGTGCAAGTGCGGAAGAAACATTATAGCTTTAACGGAAATGAAAAAAAAAAAAAACAGTGCAGCTGCTGAGATGCTAAAGACGTTCGTCGAAACTTAAGCCAGGTAGGGTTCACCAGACCAACTATACGCGAAATGCACTGCTATTTCGCGAGACATCAGTGGGGGGGGGGGGGGGGGGAGGAGGAGAGGGGGACGCTGTGTACAAATGCGGAGCAGCGGAATCAAGCAATGAACGTTTTAATAATCACACACACACAAATCTCGCGTTCACTTTCCTTTTGTTTTTCGACTTCAACGAAGACCTGATCGTACGGCGGACGCATATTTGGACAGTTCAACAAGCGATGAAATGTGTCGTTGGAAGAGTGTGGCATGCGATAAGGCTCTCTGATTTCAGTTTCTGCTTTATTCTGCAGGCTCCTTGTGCCATATGACGATATTTCAAAGAAGCATTTAGTCGCAGACGTGGATTACATTCCAAGCCTGTCTCCGCGTTGCTCGCAGAGGATATATGTAGCAGATGAATGTTTGTGGGCTCTCACCTCACGACAAGACGACTCCGTCGTGTGCTGACCGCTGAGTATAATTATGCATTGTCCATCGTACTTTGTTGAATATTCCCGAAATTAACCCAGACTGGCTTGTAAATGGTGGTGATCAATATCTGAGGTATAATATTGGCTAACGTAACTAGCGTGCTGTCAGGTATGAGTGATCCGCTGATTATGTAAGCGCACAAAACTGATTTACATCGTAGTGTATAGCCGTAGCATGAGCATCTGAGGAACCGGTGGTCATGGAGACACTGTTAGTAAATTTCAGGGCCGTGTAACTACAATCAGCTCCATCATACGCCGGTTCCGCAACGCTAGCCTGTTACACACACCTGGCGCTTATACAGACCAAATATACCACACTAAGACCGCGTCAGAAACATTTATGCTCTCGTTAAACACATCCCATATTTGCGAACAGAGTGACTGCTTCACAAAAACATGGATTCCAAACGCCCGCAAACGGTAAATCTCGGTCGTGAACGTGCCTTAAAAGCAGTGGCGGCACTGGGGAGCGGGACGCGGACTCCCGCCGCTGCTTTCGAAACGGGCCGCTAGGGGGATTTCAGTGGCGCCCCTACAGGCCGCGCTCGAGGCGTATACCCGCAACGGCGGAAGAACCAACATCGCTTGGAGTCACAGTGGTCTTTCGAGAGTTTGGAGTGTCAGCTCACCATCCCGGGCATCCGCTGGAAGAGATATACACCAGTGGCGGAAGCGAGAATGCTAGCACTTGAGCACTTGGACCGGTCGTACAGAGATTGTGTTCATGTGTTTATGGATGGATCTGTCGACAGAGAAGCAGATACAAGCGCAGCGGCCTTTGTGATTCCCGGCATCATGAACGTTTCCTGGGCGGCTCGCATTGACCAGTTGACGTCATCAACAACGGCAGAGTGCATAGGGATCGAGGCGGCCTTGAAAAAGATCAAATCGCTTCGGGTGCAGCATGCGGTACTTCTCACCTCACGAATTCCAAGCCGGCCCTACAACTCTTGCAGCTTGAATTTCCCGCAGATAAAACTTGCCAACGCTCCCTGCGTCTTCTTCAGCAGATAAAGGAAAACAGACTTCGCGTTCGCTTCCAGTGGGTCCCTTCCCACGTAGGAGTGCTTGGAAACGAAGCTGCGGACCAGTTGGCTCGTGAAGCGACATCGTGCACTCGTCTTCTCAAGGTGGCCCCAGATGAACGGCGCATTTTAAAAACAATCATACAAAATCATTTCCGCTCTCTTTGGCGACCTTCAACATCGACCTTGTGTTACCAAAGGAATGAAGAGAACAGAGGCAACCTTACTGCTCCGCATCCGGACCAACTCAGCGCGGACACCGGCGTGGCTTCAAAAGCTGAACATTATCTCTTCACCTCTGTGCGGAACGTGTGGTGCTACAGGCGACATCGGTCATTTTATTATGGACTGCCGAGAGCATGCGGAGGAGCGGTTAGCTTTGATTAAAGAACTGCGAAGGAAAGCCGCTCCGCATGCCTCTTTGAACGATTTAATTTTCCCGGAAGGCCATTGAACCACGAGGAGGGACATCTTTTGTTTGATCCTGCAATTTTTAAGTGTCACAAGCCTAAGCGAATAATGGTGAATTCCCGCGCATAGCGGTAAAAGGTGCTGATCGGGTGAGCAATTGCCGGCATACCACGGAAGGCTAGGTCCACCCGTCAATAAACATCACCACCACCACCACCATCGTTCTGCCTGCTTCAGCGGTGGATTTATTCAAAATATATTTGTTTAAAAAAACAGAGAGAAACGAAGGTGGTTATCCTAATTCGGGCATTCCACTGGCTTCCAACGCCGCGGTGGCTCTCGGGCTCTCTCTAGCAGGAAGGGTCATCCCTGCGCAGGGTGGACTCCCACGGCTCCCTTGACGCGTTTATGATTGGCCGTACTGTGGGTGTGTACTCGCATGCCCCTCCGATGATGATTGATGATTGATGTGGCCCCTACAATGTGGTAAGCGTCCGCCCTCTGCCGGCAGTGCGGACAAAAAGGAGAATATAGCGTGGGGTACCTGGAGTGTCGTTTAACCAGTATGGCTATAGTGTATCTTTGTATTGGCGGTGAGATGTTTGAGTGGTGCCCCCTGGTTCTGACGTCAGCTTAGGGACTCACGCCGCTGTCGTCTGCTACACTTGCGCCGCTGATACACTCGCTCCGCTGAGGTCCGCTTGTGACGGGCAGCAAAACCTAAGCTAAAAATCGCCCGCTTTAATCTTTTAGTGTATCGAAAAGCGTATTTCCAGTAATTCAGTTATTTTTCCAGCTTCTGACAGCTCTTAATAACTTCAAGCTGTATACCGCAAAAGTTTGCAACGAATGAGGAGAGAGAGATCGAGCATCGGCCAGATAATCGTGTGTAACTCCTGCTTTCTAGATTATTTGCCAGGTTCAGGGCTCAGAGCTCTTCAATAAGTATGCAAAATGCGTAGGCTACCCTTAGGTATTTTCGATATGTTTATATAAATACTCAACGTCTAATGGTGCGCACCAAGCAGCGCGTCCCTACACGCGCATCGCAAAGCAGGAAACAAAGCGGTTGTCTTCTATTTCTTTTGTTGTTGTTGAGTTGTATCAGGTGAATGTTTTTTCCAAGGCACTAAATTTTCTGCGCCGTCACGCACGTCTTATTAGGAGGTTTGGGGATGTTTGAGCGGCGCAAATAGTTCGTGTGGATATGTTATTCAGGCTGTGAGGCATACACTACAATCTTCAGAAATTGGCTTTCGGTATGGCTGCGTACAAGAAGGTGCATATTCGCAGCGTGAGTTTATTCACATGCAAATGCAATGAGAAGGTTTGTGTTACGCCACCGCGAAACGGCGCTGGCGACGTTGTCCAGAGTACTGGAAGGCGACTTTTCCGCCCCCAATTTCTGTCGTAACTAACGAACTGAATCTCAACATGAACAGCTATGACATGATTACGGTGTTGAAGGCTTGATATACTCGCTGAGAAACACAAGAAATGGTGTACGTGCCGGTTTTCAGTATTATGAAGAATCATAACCAATGAATACCTCCAAGCAGCTATTTATTTTTTTTCCAACCCCTTCAGGTGCAAAGAACAAATCCTTGCCTACTCGGGATGACATTCGATGAATTGAAGAAAATTATTCTTACTCTCTGCCCTGGACTGAGGAACCCGCCCACTAACGAGCTCGATTTTACTGCTAAAGTTTTTCCCTCCTCCCCCTCCTCCTCGTACTCTTGAGTGCAGTGTTATTAATCTGAATATTGGGAAGGCATGGCTATCGGAAATGTACTGAAATGTCCCTCAGAGGTCTGAAGAAACATATCGTTACTGTATTTTTACCGTACACTGTCGTGTTGTCGGGGGTTTTACCGAAGACACCTAGAGAGAGAACTGTTAACACACGCGTTTATTCACGGTAGCCATGTGTTCCACTCTGCCTGCTCGGCCGTTCCCCGTCCCAGCATTCACCGCTCTAAGGTCCCTAAAATTACTAAGGTAGCGCCATCTTTAGATCTCGCCGCCTTTCGCCCTCGCCCGCGCTCCTCTCTTACTTCGTTTTTTGCCATTTTCTTTTTCGCCGGCGAACGCCGCGCGCCATTGGCCAAGGGAAAAGTCACGTGGTTTTGTTTTTTTTGCTCCGCCGCCGGGTCGCCTCGCCGATGCCTCGCCGGCTGGGACATTGCGCAACGCCGCCGCTGCGACGCCATTGCTGGCTTCCGAGCCACCGTCGCCACCGTGCTTCAGTACCGAAATTAGCTGCTCGCTTCGAAAAAATGTCGCACCGGTGTCATTTTAGGTTGCTTCTCGGTGTCGATGTGTTGTGCCTTAGGCAGCGCGAATATCGTCAGGCAGGGCACAAGACTTCGTCATTCCGTCCGGGAAACGCGACGCAGAAAGGAGAAAAGTTTGGTTGCATAGATTTGAACGGGCATACTTCAGGCCGACGCTACCATCACTCTTTTGCGAGGTAAGTTTCTGAATGCTTGTTCTTGCTCTGTTAAATTCTGCGCGAGCTTGAGCGGTCACTTACGAAGAAATGCGTATTCCCTTCGCGACCGTCGTCCACGCTTTGTTCTAAGTAGGCATTGCGCGCAGCGCCGAGTTCGTCCCGTCGTAAGCTTTGGTTTGGATAAGAGGCCGTGTATTTGTCATGTGCGCGCTTACCTTCCAGCATCAATATCAGCGGCGTAGCATGTTCAGTCAGTTGTCGTAAGGGTTTCGTGACGCGAGAATTGTTCACCTGAATTCATGCTTGTTTTGGCCGACGGCAGCTTGCGTCTGACCATGTATCGTGTGCGTTCCGAGTACGTGTACGCTCTTTTTGGCGTGAAGTCATGTTGTGTGTGTTAGCTACCCGGGTGGTATTATAATCCCGTTGTTATGACATCGGAGTGATTTGCTGCGTAATATGGGCTTGGTCGGTGCGGCGCAAATTGAGGCTGTTGCGAGAAAAAAAAAATTGCGGCTAGGTAAAACAATTTAAGGTCAGCTAATATAGACCATTTCATTTTTTTCGTCCTGGGAGCTTCCATTTTATCAGTGGGCTGTGGTAGCGGCCCTGCAATTGGCACAGTCGACAAAAAGATGTAACTGCGCAAGTGCAACACAGCCCAGACCATGCTCTGATCTTATGAAAGATTAACAGATGAAAAGGTTTATAGTGACCGCGCCGTTGACGTACGTTTGATGCGCAATTTCGGTTATCGCTTTAATAAATTCGCGCACGTTTGAATGAGCACTTCAAATGCATATTCGCACCGTAACGGCTGTACGCCCTTTCTTCCGTGTATGCACAGAGGAACGTTAATTACGACTTACGTTTGCATTACACGTGATGCCGTACATTTGCAGTGTGCGCGCTTACTTCATCTTAGTAGTCAATGGCGCAGCGTATCCAGTCATTGCGATTTGAACCAAAACACACTGGGCGACTATATTATTTTCAGCAGACGTATTTTTGTCCAGCAAAGCGCTTGCTAAACGGGTTTAGTGTAGCGAGTTGAGCGGACGCGGCACTGAGCAGATGCGCGAACACGAATTTGACCATGCTACGGTAGAACAGTCACTAACTCCCTTCTGCAATGCATTATTGCCTATATTTGCGGAGTGTTTGTGGCGCATCTCAAACTCGGTGGCGACATTTCTTTTCCCTTCTCAATAGGATTATTTCACGGATCAATTTGAGCAACGGATATTGGAGAAGCTTGGCGTTAAAAAAACTAAACCCAAATGCCACTTCCAACATTTTTTCTCACGGGAAGCCACGTCAGCAGCACAAGCCACCTGCACGACGTCATTACGGACGTTTGTTCCAATAAAATATCTATTTGCTGGCACCAATTTATTTTTGTGATTTATTGTTTTCTCTTGATAATCATCGTGACATTGGTCCTCTTTCGAATTTCTTTCGGGTGTATCCCTGTGTTAGTGCAATGTACAAATCTACCAGAATATATCCCAGCACAAAACAATTCTGTCCAGGCGCCTCCATTAATAACGGCTGTAAACGACCGCGCCCGGTGAAAAAAACGTATTGCATGATTAACTGCAGTAACTAGTTACATAATTTGTACCTAGAGGGACTGTAATTTCAGTTTACCCGATCGATTGATCGCAGTCTTCTCTGGCGCGTATTCCCAGAATTACAAGTCTGCGTTTTTCACTAGGTTCGCACATGAACGTACGGCCGCGAGTGTAGTTTAGTGTATCCGGCTGCGAAGTCGGGGAAGCAGGGGCTTTTCACGTCGCTGTACGTGCACACACGCACAACGGCATGTGTATGTTTTTATTCTACTCACAGCAGCCTATAACGACATGAAGGTGAAGGAAACATTTCTACAAAAACGGCAAAGCACTCTAAACTGCGCGTAATTAAGGTAGGCTGTAGGTCGTTAGTAAAAGCGGGCGCAGAGTGAACGCCGCTGAGGATACACAATTATCGCAAGAAAGGCGAGTGCAAGGACGCCAGCGCAGCGCTCGAACTACGGCATTTGCGAATGAAGCGCACTGTATACTGCCGCGAACCGTGCGCAAGACCTCTGTGCAGTGATTGCACGACCACAGTCACGCGAATGCAAGAACGGCACTACCGTAACAGAGCAGTTTGAAATGTCCACGCTCGATCCTTTCGCATTCACGAGCTATCCTGAGGTGTTACAGAATGCCGCACACGTAAACAAAAACCGCGCTGTGCGTATGCGCCAGCGGCATCCGCCCCGCAATTATCCCCTTGTAGACAAAAATATAAAACAAAACACTATCACTCAGTGCGTGTTGGTAAAACGGGGCTCTAGAAATCCTATAAATGCTACCAAAGAGCGATTTCGGCGCGAAAACAAGAGCAAACTGCAGCGAGCGCCCTGAAGCGTATAGCTCTCAAGTGGCCAACAAATATGGCGGCCCCGCCGCGGAGTTAAAGGGACGGCGGCGCCGCGGGTGAGGTGAGAGAAAAAAGAGGAGGGCAGCGGAGAAGGAGGGAGCAGTTGGCGCTACCTTAGTTCTTTCAGGGACCTTACCCCGCTCTGGTACGTGGCGCCCTCTCTCGAGAGAGTGCCGTGATAGTTGTCTCGTCACGACACCTTCCCCTTTTGAAAGACAAGTCCTCGACTTGGTCACAGGTTCAGGCGTGGCGGTGGTCTAATGGCTCGACCACTGCGGGTGGTGTGGTTGGCTGCTTCTGTGTAGCCATTCTGCGCTTGGACCGGAGGTGGAAGTTCTGGTATCGCTTGCAGATGTGCTTTTGTGCGACGGGCACTTCCTTTGGCCGTCTGCACGATGTAAGATCTCGGTGCATTGGAGGCTTCAACCATGGTTCCGTGTTGTTGGCTCCCTTGTCTAATCTGGACAACTGTACTTGGCTTTAGCGGTGGCCTGTCTTGTTGTAGCCGCTTGTTGTAGTGTCTGGCTTCGCGCTTACGAATGACTTCGTTGTTTTGCCGGTACTGATGCTGGTATTCCCAGTTCGGCTGGAGGGATCCAGGAAGAGTGGGGACATTCGTTTTGACCTTGCGGCCCATCAGAAGCTCGGCTGGCGAGTAACCCTCTGGGCCTGGTGTGGCTCTGTGAGCAAGAAGGCCTTCCGCTACGTCCGTAGATTTTCGGAGGATGTTCTTGGCAGTCTGGACAGCTCTCTCAGCTTCGCCATTGCTTTGTGCGTAATGCGGGCTGGAGGTCACGTGTTTTACTCCCCACCTGCTTGTGAATTGCAGAAACTCAAGTGAGCTGAACTGTGGACCATTGTCAGACCTCAAGATGTCCGGAATGCCATAACGAGCAAACAGATCGCCAAAGAAGTGGACGACATGTTTGGTTTGTGTTCCACTAAGTTCTTCCAGTTCGAAAAACTTTGAGTAGTAGTCGACAGCCACTATGTAGTTCCTCCCTTCATGGTAGAAGAAATCTGCGCCCACCGATTGCCATGGCCGTTCTGGAAGTGGTGTCTGAAGCAAATGTTCTGGTGCCACTGGACGGTGCGCCTTGCAGGTTGGACATCCAAGGTAAATATAAATGGTAGCGAAGGTTCGGGCAAAAAGCGGTTCAGAACCTATTGCCAGCGACATCAGCATGGGGGCTTATGGGAGTGGCGATTGAAGCGCGACTAGGTGAGGAGGGAACAAACACTAGTAACAAAAAAACAAGTTTTGTTCAACAATAAAACAACAATTCTATTTTACGAACTATATTTATTTCTGAATCACATTATTTAGGCACAGTATATAAATAATTTATGGAAATGCCGTTCATTCTCAAAAACCTTTTTTTGTAGCGCCCTCTGAAGAATGGCACATGTCATTGCTTTGTGATGCAGTCCTTGTAGTCATCGGAAAGGCGCTCCTAAAGTTCGTCTGCTAGGAAACGCCCCTCGCGTGTTTTGGTGGTGCGCATTTGCATTCGTTTTTCCTTGTTAATTTGGTGTGCACTTAATTTTTGCTGTGCGTGGAGTTGCGAGTGCGTTGTAACGTCGGTGAACACGTGTAGTACCGTGCCCGGCAGGCACGGTGAACTACGGGACGATGCTGCCAACGGTTGGAGCGGAGCGCTTTCGTCGGTACCTACAGCAACGATGTGCTGTACAAGTTGCAACAGCAACTCCCGTACACCTGGCGTTTTACTGCACCATTTTCTTCTCATTTCCACAGGTAACGCGAAACTATTGTACTGTTAATATGTGCACGGGGGTTGTGTAAGGGGACGTGGTGGTGCTTCGAAATAAATGGGTCTACAGCTTTGTTATGTCACAGTTATCTCTTGATTTCACCTCAGGCTGGCTCAGAGAAAGTTGTGTCAATTACTCTAGGACTTCTCGGCGTAGTACCACTCGAATTTAAACGAGTCGCTTTAATTAGACGTCTATCTCAGTGTCTTCTCTATTGCATT
Source organism: Haemaphysalis longicornis (assembly GCF_048455015.1). Taxonomy (NCBI): domain Eukaryota; kingdom Metazoa; phylum Arthropoda; class Arachnida; order Ixodida; family Ixodidae; genus Haemaphysalis; species Haemaphysalis longicornis. Next base: position 2,421,333 of record NW_027526371.1, read on the forward strand.
ACAACGCTTGTAGTGCTCGTTGCTTCCCGCACTTGTATGCGCAAGCAGTATTTCCATCGCAGTACTGTGCTGCGCTGCTCCGTGCTGCGCTGCTGCCAGATCTTTCCTGCTATGTGCTTTTACATACTGCCGTCGCTTTCTTTTGCATTGATCCATTTTTCCTCTTTTTACTTATCTGTTGCGACACTTGCCTAATAATGCAACCAGGAAATTGCAGGCGTGAATGCTGAGTGAACTTCTGTAGAAACCCTTGTCTACTTGATAAGACGCCGGGACAGCTGCAGTGTGCTCGCTGCACTTTCGTGAATCAGCATTCCTGCGGCCCGGTTTTCTACGTCAAGATGCAGTGCCTAGTTCTTATCTCTTGTTTCGAAGTAGTTCTGCTGTTGACGCTTTCATTGCTCATAATGCTATGTGTTACGGGTAAAGTCAATTTTTCGGCGCGTAAGGAAAATCATAATGCATGTAGTGCCCACGAACATTTTGTACTTATTGTATACGTGCTCATTTTGTGCAGTGTGGTAAATTTGTTTTATGTTCATCCTGGAATAAAATTCAAATGTCTTGATTATAGCATGACTATGCGTTATTTCTTCTCTTAGAACAGAAGTACACAAACTGCAAGCATTATATAACCTTGATCTATACTTAAGGCACGCACGCCTACCTGCGTATGTGCGACGCAATTAAACTTAGCAGTGGCGTTGGTCGAAATTGGTATCGGGGAAAGGAGTGGGCACGTTTTATATATAAAAGGGGGGCCGGGGAGAGTGGTCAAGTGTCATTTTGGGCTCTGTATCCCAAGGCAGAAAAAAAATTCTGGTCGGGGGGGGTACGTTTGCCACCCGCTGCAATCAAAATAAACAACTGATTGCTTTTATACAGCAGTGGAAGGCATGAATACAGAATAAAGGTTCAGAGAAGATGCAAGATGCTTTTATAAACCCCGAGGCAAATCATACGACAGTATGCTAAAGTGCGTTTCTCTAGTCACGAGTATAAGCTGGCGTTGACTTGAAGCACACACGCCAAGGGCTCGCCAACTTGCGTCAGATGGCAATGACATGAGCCCTCAGCGATCAGAGTCCTGCTAAGGCTATTTTGAAGTCAAATTTTCCCGCTAATGCCACCAAAATGACGTCACTTTCTGACCGGATCTTACGTCACATCCTGTTTATTTTTTGTTCCGCCGGAAGTGTTCCCTCCTCACACAGATGGCGCTAAGCCCCATGAGCAGCTTAAGAGCCGCCATTTTCTGAACGTATGGGCTTCTATGGAAGCTTCGCTACCAGTTATATTTACCTTGGGACATCTGCCCACGTACGTTTAAACGTCCTGGCTGATTGCTGGCCACCGCGAAGACTCTCGTGCCCAGGGGTTTCCCCAGGCATCGAATCAAGGGGGGGTGTCTCAATGGCTCTGGGGGAGGGGGGGGGGGTTCGTAAACTAGAAGAGCATTTTTTTTATCCCACTAGTTAAATAATTACGTTAATTAATGAGGTTAAATATTTAGGTTAAATTATTAGTTAAATAATTAGGTTAGGTTAACTAGTTAAATAATGAAGTTAAATAATTAAGTTAAGTTAAATAACTAGTTAAGTAAACTTCCCTCGACCGTGGGACTGTATACTCGCGTTTCCGCTGCCTCCATTGGACCATTTTTCCCTGGGCACCCGACGTCACTCCCAAAATCACTTCAAGCGAGTGGGGAATTGCAGCGTCCCCCGCGCGGTATTCCACTTCGGCGTATTAAAAATGGCAGTAAGGCACACCCCCGAAAATATCTGGGTTTCGGAGAACTCGTGCACAAAATGTTCTCGTCCTGCAGTTGCTCCCGCACCCACCCGTCACCCGTACCATTCATATGAATGTCACGGTAGCAGGCGAAAGTTTCCGTGACTAATCTGCGGCCGTTGAAGCGCCCCTTTTCCTTTACTTTTTTTTTTCATTTTCGCTACTGCCTGGCTGGTAGCAATGTGCTCGCAGCGTGGTCAGCCTCAAACCACTTCTCCCCTTTCCTTTGAAAGCCTTTTTTGTGTGCACATACGAACAATTGCCATGAGCTGTCGAAAAAAAGGAAATAAATAAGTGCAACGCTAACAGCAAGCTCGGGGGGCGCACTTTTGTTTATTTTGCCCGAGGCTACTGCCAAGAATAGCAGACGGGCAGCCCGCGCATGCGGAGATCGATCGATCCATACAAGGACTGACAAGAGTGAAATTTGGGGATTCAAGGGGGGGTGTCCAGAAAAACTAGGGGGGGTCTACACACCCCCTAGGGGGGGTGTAGGGAAATCACTGCTCGTGCCCTTGCTCGGCATCTCATAATGCCTTGGTGTCCCGTGTGAAGTCGCTGCAGAACTTCTGTGCGCAAAGAGGGGGGGAAGACTATCTTTGTGCCCCGAAGTAGAAGTCCCTGTACTACTGACAGTTCATCGGCGACACTAGCATACTTGCGCACCTCAGGAGACAGCGTTTCTGTTTTGGGCCACTTGGTGGTACAGTAGTGCATGACCAGTGACGTTGTTGCATCTTTTTGCAGTTCGGCTCTTGTCCTGTTCAACATCTCAGTCGATGCTGGTAGCTGCTCAACTGTGAGAAGTTCGTACTCTTCTATGACCGATGCGAGGTGTTTGCCGGAGCACTGTAGTGGCTTGCGCGACAACACATCAGCTGTGTGCATGTCTTTTCCTGGTATGTGTGAAATTGTGAAGTCGTACTCCAGCACACGCATGCGGAGGCGCTGCAGACGTGGTGTCATCTCGTCAATGCGTCTTGTTGAAAACAAAGGCACCAAGGGCTTGTGATCAGTATCTATGCTGAACTGCAGACCGAGCACGTACATCCTAAAGAGCTCACACGCCCAGGTTGTGGCAAGTGCTTCCGTTTCCACCTGGGCGTACTTTTGCTCAGTCGGCATCATTGCCCTGGAAGCGTATGCCACTGGCTGTCGCTTGCCCTCGTCATTTGTTTGGAGAAGAACTGCCCCTAAGCCATACGAGGAGGCGTCTGCTGATATCGTCAGAGGTCTTTGTGGATCATAGTAGCACAACACTGGTGTCGTCGTCAGATCCTCCTTGATCTGGTCGAAGGCTTCCTGTTGAGGCTGGTGCCAACACCAAGCAGCTTCATTGAGCAACAGCTCTTGGAGTGGCCTGGTCTTGTCGGCAAGTCCCGGGAGAAATTTTGCCAGCTGGTTTACCATACCCAGGAATGACCTGAGTTCAGTTGTGTTCTCTGGTGGTGGCATCCTTCTAATGGCTTCAGTTTTCTCCGGGTGAACAGCGATGCCGTTTTCGTCAAGGATGTGCCCCAGGAACTTGACTCTTCGTTTGCTGAATTCACACTTTTGTGGATTGAGAGTCATTCCTGCATCCTTAAACCGCCGAAGCACTGCTGTGAAGTTTGCGTCGTGCTCAGCTTGGTCTCTCCCAAAAACTACGACGTCGTCCTGGTGGCACGCTATTCCGGGGAGTCCCTCAAGGATGCGCAGCATCTCTCTCTGAAAGAACTCTGGGGCTGTTGCAATGCCAAAGGGAAGACGCAGGAATTGGAACCTGCCAAACGGTGTGATGAATGTGGTCAAGTCCTGGGACTCTGGTGCGAGGGGTGTCTGCCAGTATCCAGAGTTTGCATCAAGCTTGCTGAAAACTTTAGCATTTGCCAGCTTTGCCAGGTTATCTTCAACTGTAGGCATGATGACCCTCTCCCGGATCAGTTGCTGGTTCAACTCGGTGTAGTCAATGCAGATCCTGATCTCTCCATTCTGTTTCAACGCAATGACCATAGGCGCACACCATGGTGTCGCGTGGTAAACCTGCCGGATCACTCCAAGATGCTGAATTCTCTGTAGTTCTTGTTCGACTTTAGGCTGGAGTGGGATTGCTACTCGTCGAGGCGTTGTCACTGCGTAAGGCGTAGCATTTGCTTTGAGTGTTACATTGTAGACAGTTTTCATTTGGCCAAGTCCTTTGAAGAGTTGGCAGAACTCTGGCCTCGCCTCGGGAAACGATGCTCTGCGTGCTGAGCTTTGTTTGCCAGCCTCAACTGCGTCCAGGTGTGACAATACGTCAAGAGCACGTATGGCTGGACGTCCTAACAGTGCTGTCTGCAAGCCTTCCACTACAAAAATCTGTTGCTGAACACACTTGCCTTCCCACGAGATCGTTGCATTGAACATTCCTTTCGTGTTGATGGGTGTCCTGCCAGGCCCAAAGAGTCTTTTGTCTGGAGTTTTCAGAGCTTCCACGTGGCTGCCGTCGTACTGTGAAGCAGGGATTACACTCACATCTGCTCCTGTGTCGACTTTAAAGTGGACAGGACAACTGTTCACGAGTGCAGCGATGAATCAAGCTTCCAGGGTGTCTGCATTGCTGACTTCTCCAAGGAACACTTCCTCTGTGTTTGGTGCCCCTTTTCTCCTGGTGCTGGGTGCCCACGCTCTTTGCCCTGCCGGTTGCTGACTTCCCGACAAGCACACTGTTGCAAAGTGACCAGTTTTCCCACAGTTGTTACACAGCTTTCCGAAGGCTGGACACTGCCTCTTGAAATGCTGTTCTGTACTGCCGCACCACTTGCACAATTTTCTGCTCGTAGTGTGGAGAGTTGGAGGCTTGCCTGGTTTACGCAGCACTCTTCCGTGGTTCCTGCGTTCGCTTGACCGTCCAAGTTCTTCGATCGCAGCACCGTGCTCTGTTCTGTCTCGTAGCTCGCTCTGTTGCTTTTTGACGATTTCAGAGTTCCGTGCGATTTCCGTAGCAGACTGAAGCGTGAGTTTGGGATCTAGCTGCAGCTTTTCGCTTAGTCCAAGGTCTAAAAGTCCCACAACCGACCGGTCGCGAATGAGGTCGTCTTTCAGTGAACCGTATTCACACGTCTCGGCGAGTTTGTGTAGGTCTGTGATGAACGCTTCGACTGACTCGTTCGCTTCCTGCTTTCGACGGTTGAACTTCGCCCTCTCGAAGATTACGTTCGTGCAGGGTATAAAGTGTCCCTCGAACTTGCTTTTCACTGTTGCGTAGTACGCGAGGTCGGCGTCTGTCAGGCTTAGTGACGCCAGTACGTCTTCGGCTTCCTTCCCCATCGCGTACACGAACGTGTTTACCTGTGTTTCCGCGTCACGGAGGTGAAGTCCTGACACAACGCGATAACGTTCCCACCTTGCAATCCAACGTTTCCAATCGTTTGGGTCCGGGAAGTCCAACTTCTCTGGCAGTTCGACGGCGAACGGGTTGAAAAAGTTCGCGCCATTGTGCGGGCGCACTGCCGCTGCCTGTTCAGCGTCGTTGTCTCTTCCGTCCGAATTGTTGGTCGTTTCGTGGCACTCACGAGATGCTAGGCGACTGCTTGTTCACCGCTGCCACCATGTCGTGTTGTCGGGGGTTTTACCGAACACACCTAGAGAGAGAACTGTTAACACACGCGTTTATTCACGGTAGCCATGTTTTCCACTCTGCCTGCTCGGCCGTTCCCCGTCCAGCATTCCCCGCTCTGGTACGTGGCGCCCTCTCTCTCAAGAGTGCCGTGATAGTTGTCTCGACACGACATACACGTTTCCCGTTTTGCTTTATAAGCCTCCATACTGGTCAAAAGTCTGCACCAGCACGCGCCTATACACACGTAGGTTATTTGAACTGAACTTACATTTTTTGCGCCCCATAGTGCATGTCAGCACACTTTCATGCTATTACAACGTAAAGTGATGTGATACAATACTTTCGAGCGTTCGGCAAGGTTGCAAAAACTGTTTTACCTTACATACGATTACCAGGAATAGTAGTGACTTCTGCCAAAGCCGAGAGCCCCGAAGGCCTGGATTTTGTTTTGGTCTTGCATTTTCGCTGCTGTCGGTTTTTAGACTCAGGATGTTCCCTTGTCCGAAAGATTTCTGAATACAGAAGCTGACGCCTAGCTCCGACTCTGCGTGCAAGACTGGCTTCGCAGGAAAGGGGCCACGCCGGCAATGTTTCTTCCGAAGCGGTGCCGAAAACTATACTGTATATCACCCCCTCAGCTAGTGCATGCGATTTTAAGTCTTTTCTTATAACAAAAAGTTGCGCATACGCAAAATCCGGTGCGGACAAACATCAAAAGTTAACCGAGTGCAAAGAAACCGCATATAGAGCGAGCCCGAGTGAAGCAGACGACAAATGCGAGAATCCCTAAGCCGACGTCACGAAGACGCCCTTCGCAGCGCCACCCGTGGTCGCGCTCACCGCCAATAGTCTCCTGAGGGTGTTTTTGGGAATGGGCATCCCAGCGCTGAATCCAAGGTTGTGACTCGAATCCCAGCTTGTCACCGGTGTTGGGAATCAGCCATCCCGACGCTGTCTCCGCTGTTGGAACTGGGCCCGCTCACCGCAGCCACCACTGTTGCGACTGGCCATCCGAGCACAGTCACCGGTGTAGCGACGTTGCCTTGCTCCGTCTGCTATCGACGCGGCGCAGAGCAGAGCAGAGCGATGAAGTTCTCGAGCCGAAGAAAAGTTGAAGTAGCATTTATAAACAGTATGTACAAGGGTAAGCAAACGTTACATGGCTCGCACAAAGGCGGCAGCACCTCTCTACTCGGTGCCTCCGAAAAGTGCCGCCGAGGAATGCCGCTTAAGAGAAGCCGCCCAAGAATGCCGACGATAAGTGAACCGGGCGGATTTTTATACCCCCAGAATTCCGTTGTGGCCCCGACAAGTTTGAATCGCTCCAATCTGGACTCTTGCTGGCTGAAGTTTGAAATCCGACGAATGGTAGCGAAGCGGTTGCGTCAGCCGAGCCGCGACGATGGGGAAAGGGAGGGCGACGCCTACGCCGTCTCCGTGAGGTCGCCTTCAGGTGAGTCGCAGCATGTCGGTTGCCGGTCGTTCACCTGATTAAGGATTCGGCCGAGCCGCCGCGACGCAAAAGGACGATGCGCCGCGACGGTTCGGTCTGTGCGGCGCTGCATGTTTCAACTGGTTTCAGCCTGTGCACCGCGGGCGGTTCGGTCCGGTTTAGATGAGGCGTGAATCGGCCCCTCTGTCGGCGCGTCGCCCTGTACAACGCATTTGGGCCGGGCGCTCTGGCACAACAGCGTGCTCTTCTTTAGTGAGCCTTTTGTCCGGTCTCAGTATGTCTAAATATTCGGTGAATGTTGCGGTCGCCATGTCCAAGGACGGTGATCGGTATAAGGGGCCCTGGATACGAATACCAGCGGCCCACTAACTATGTTCAGGTGGTGTAAACCACACAGATGCGGTTAAAACACCATGGTCTACGTTTCACTGCGGAAATAAGAAAAGTTGCGGGGTGCCGCCGCCCGCCGCCTGGTCACGTTAGTGATGTGGTGGATTAATGTTTGTGTTTACTCGGCGATGCATACGCGGGCATGTGCCTAGGCATAGTTACAAGGAGGAAAAAAACTCGAAAGGAAAACGTTGAAGGTGGACTCAGTGAATGCGTTTTGGCATTCGGGTCAGAAATGGGATAGGAACACATAATGACATTAAAATAAATATTTCAGCATTTTATTTACAGACGTAATCATTACCGCATAATAATGTGCGCTCCCGATCAAATAATGTCGTATTTGCTTTGCGATGCGACTGCCGGTATGGTTGTTGTCGCAGTAGCTCAGAGAACAGAAAAAAAGAGGCCAAGGAGAATTGATAACGGCAATCATGACACGTTTGAAAATTAGACATTGATGCACTTTCCCAATCACTACGCCATGGGGAGTGCTCTCGTGTCTGTGTGATTTTTTTAATGTTTTTTGGATATTTTGATTTGACTAAATTAGCCGCAACTCAGTTATTTTTTCGATAAGAAGTATGAGCTGATTGGGCGCCGACAACTCCGTCAATGTAAGAGTTCCTTTTTAATAAAACACATCTGATCATTTCGGCACAGGTAATGTCACAATGTGCTTGAGAGTCACTACTGGCGCTCAAGATCACATAATTTGTTTGAGAGAGACAGAGAGAAAAGGGAAGGAAGAAAAGGGGCCGAAACAGGGAAGAACTTTGTTTGCGCAAAAGTGGATTGCAAAAAAAAAGGACTTTGCCGAGAAATAGTGAGCGCATAGGGTAGTCAGAGAGGAGATTTTAGGTCGTGGTAACTTCTTCGGCCATCTACCTGGACGAGGCTTAGTTAGAGTATGAAATCAGGGCTGTGCAGCACAATCTCCTAGGGCTGTGTGTGTTTGCTGTCTATTGTTGGGTGTTTTTCTCCCTCATTTTGACATTATATGTGGAAGGTCATGCGCGGTGGTCGCTGTGTTTCCATTTATTTGACAGAATTTCTGGATGAAAGTGACTGGAGCCCACAGTGGCTGTAGGTTTTTGACTGTGGGTTTAGATAGGTGTCGGTTTGGAGCTGTCCTCTAGCATGTCTTGACCCGTGAAGAGGTGAACCTACGCTGTGCTTACCGGAACGTATCTCACCTTAGTTTGTAATAAGTTGTGATATTTCTGTAGGGGTTGACAATGTCGCTTTTGTGTGAGAACTGTGTCGCGGCTGCAGGAGATATTCATGCTACTCGGGAGACGATCTCGCTAGCAGCTGTGTGGCCCTGTTCATCGCCCCTTTAGAACCACGGCACTAAATCGCACGGACGTCACGGCATTCGCTAGTAGGTCATGCCACTGAGCACTCGCTTTCGGTGCGCTTTCCGAGGCAGTCGCACATGCTGGTTGAATGGCTTTTTTGTTTACTTCGAAGTGCGGATTTGCCTCGCGACTGCTGTTTCAAGGTTTCCTTGTTGTGATCGTTCCATTTTGGCGTGTGCGCACACGAGTGCGTGTCTTTTACTGAACCGTAACAGGTTTTTTTTCCATGGGCTCTTGAAAAAAATGTTTTTTTAGAACGATACCAGGTGCTAGATGGCTTGAACCTGGCAGCCAACCTTGCGCTGCTTTTGCCAGTATAGATTGTAGAAATGGGACAAGTTCGTCACATGCTCACAACTTTTGAAATTTTGCAGCCGCCATGCTGTTACGGCCAGATGGAAGCGAAAGAAGGTTGCGTGAAGTTTTTCACAAGCAGTAGACGAAAGCCAATCTGTAAAAGTGCAGATCAAGTACGTACACTAATTTCCCTTTCTTCGTAGAAGGGCCCAAGCTTCCAAAGTGCATTTTGTCGAGAGCATGCCGATTGTAAGTGTACATGATGCGACAGACTTTAGCAACAGTGAATGACAAATCATACGTTGCTCCTTTTGACTTTTTTGGTAGAATGGCCGATGTTTTCAAAGTGTATTTTGTCAAGCGCACCGGTTGCAAGTGTGTACGATATAACAGATTACATTAAACAGTGAATGACAGATCCTGCATTGCTTTACATGTTTGGCCAGATAGCGTGTTAGGACAAAAACTTTCTTGCCAATATTTTATCCTATTCGTACATCATAGGACTTCTTGCGCTAAAACAAAGGGTAATCGATAGTTGAGTTGTATTCAATGTGGCGATTGTTACATCATTAGTAGAGGATGCGGCATTAAACACTTTTTTGGTGCCACTGTTTCGCCCAAAATGCGGCCAAACATGGTTGCGGGTGCTCATAAAGGCCATTAATTTTCTTATTTGTCGTTTTTTCACATTTATGTTGGTTTTTAAACGAACCAACTGCAGTCAACAGAGCATCAAAATTACTGTCCACGACAAATATATCACTTCGAACCTCCAGCCACCTAATATACTACCGCACGCTCATAGTGTAGAATGTAAGTCTGCGATAAGTACTTTCGAGCTAGTTGCTTCATGACTGAACGCGCTGAAAAGGTGCAAATATAAGCGCCACGGGCACGAATTAGAAAGGACCAGTAGAAAGTTGGGGCTTGTCCGGTCTCCTCTGTATCCGTGTGGTTTGTTATCTGCGCTTTTTGTAATTTGGCAGAAAAAGAGATGTAACCTTGTTCTTTCACTGTTAAAAGAACAGAAAAAAATTATTTCGAGATTTCAGGATAGGCGTCCACTGGTATGGCTCTGTCCCGATGCCTTGTACTGTGAAAGGGCAAATGTGTGTGCCGCTGGGGACGTCTCTCCCCTAAACTGGAAGTGAGTTGTGTAGTTTCTGTAGGGCTTGAGATTGTGAGAGCTGTGTGCTGCTCGGGTGACGATCTTACTATCCCACACATTGTGCTAAACAGATTAGTTATTTTTGAATAGCACAGCTGGGCAACTGTGTGTCACTAAAAGGTTTCGCGAGTCGCGTCAAAGCCTTAAGATCAGTGGAAATGCAAGCGCAGCCCATCGACAGAAAGAAAGTACCAGGATGTCACCAGGATGTCTAGTACCAGGATGTCTAGCTTTACGATTGGTTATACCCGTACCACACGTACACGAAAATGACATTAAATGCTTAAGGCCTTAAAAAACCGAATGACATTATTTGGGTGGTCCGTGCCACACGCCAAAATGCGAAGGCATTTAATGTGTTAGGTATGATGGTGATAATGACCAAAAAGAGAAATGCGCTCATATTTCAGAAGTTTTTATGCAAAGAAAAACGTCTTATAAGGGTTTAAAATGTTTTTCTGTGAAAGAAAACGCTCTGAAAAATAGCTGTTTCAACGAATGGCGTTAGCTGCTTCTAGCAACGACTTGAGCGGCTGCCGTCGCCTGCCACCCGTAGCCAAATCCAACGCGGTTATTTTCCACGTGGTTTTTCACATGGAGTTTACCGTTCTTCGTCTTTCTCTGATCGTTGTTGTGGTGGGGTCTTCGCGCTAGGCGACAAACAGAAAAAGTGAAGAAAAGACGCAGAAATGGCGCCCGTGTGTAGTCGGCCGCTGGCATCGAGAAGGTCGTCTGCTGTCGTTCCCGGCGCGCAGCTTGTAGCTGCACTTCTATGCTTGCGCGTGCGTCATCAGGCCGCGGAGCGACGCTTTCAACAACGTGGTGAAGCCGCCGAACGGCGTGTGCGACGCATCGAACAACTCTTGCTCGCCAATTCTTTCGTGATGACCGCTGTGGCCGTGCACTCACTGCGAACGGTGGAGAGGTCGCGCTGGCGCTTCACGCGGAACGAGAGGTGGTTTGAGGAGACACTGCCTCACTTGGGTGAAGCCCATTTTAAGCGTTGCTTTAGGGTGGCGCCGGCCACTTTCCGCTACATTGTGGATGCATGCCGCGCCGACCTCACCCGCCAAGACACCGAAATGACGGAAGCGGTGTCCGTCGAGAAGAGAGTGGCCGTTGGCCTTTACAGACTCTGCTCCACCGCGGAAGAACGAACCGTCGCGGAGCTGTTCGCTTTGGGACGGTCGACAGTGAACATGATTTATAAAGAGTTCTGCGTCGCCGTTTTAGACAACTTGGAAGATGAGTGGGTGAAGGCTGTCTCGCCCTCCAACATTTCCCAGCACATGAGGGAGTTCACCGCGGTGACTGGATTTCCACAAGGCATTGGAGCTCTGGACGGGTGCCACTTCGCGGTGTCACCACCTCAAGAAGACGCTACGGATTATTATAACTATAAAGGCTGGTAGGTAAAGCTTTCCTTCTTATTACGGCAATAAATGTATACTTCTAGTGCTCAAGCTGGCTGATTGGTGAAAGTGTTTATGTTCGTCCAAGTAATGAAAATACTTGCAGCTATTCGTTCACCTTTAGAAGAAAAAACATTACAGACACTTTCATGCGCATGGATGATTTACATTTCTTCCTTTTCATGCAGGTACAGCATTATCCTTCTGGCATTGGTGGACCACAGGTACCGGTTTCGGTACACGAACATTGGATCGCCCGGCCGCTGCCATTATGCATACGTGTACGGGAGGTCGAAGCTGCGCAAGTTCGTGGAGAGCGAGGCATTTCAAGGGCCAACGGCTGAGATTGAGGGAATGGTAGTGCCACCGATCATCCTGTGCGACCAGGCTTTTCCCCTCTCCGAGAACATGCAGAAACCATATGCAAGTGCTTCCCCAGGAACGCCTGAAGCAGCTTTCAATTATAACCTGTCAAAAGCGAGAAGGATAGTTGAGAACGCGTTTGGGCGCCTGAAGGCAAAGTTTCGCTTCATCATGAAGCGCATGGAGTGTGACCTTGACACTTCCGTGCTAGCAATTAAAACGTGCTGTGTCCTCAACAATATCTGTGAGGACTTCAGGGATGGCATTGAGCCCCGATGGGAAGAGGCAGTAGCCATGTACAACGCTATGTACACCCAGCCAGCCCACACCATTGATTGTGAGAGAGGCAATGGCAAGGAATGGCGTGCTGCACTGGCAAACTACTTCTATAAACAAAGTGGTTAGGGACTTTGAAGTGCCTGTCAAAACACAACACCCAGTTTGCATACTGTAGTATGTGTGCATTGAATTTTACGTGTTTTTTATTTTTAAGTTTTATGTGTTTTTTAAAAGGCCTGTTTGTTGTATATTGCATTTTGCACGTTAGTTATTTCTATCTTCAGGTGTTTCATATTTTTCAAAAAGCCTATTTGTACTATATTTCATTGTGTTACGTTTTATAAAAAGCCTATTTGTAGAGTATTGCATTTTACACGTTCGTTATTTTCATCCTCAAGTGTTGCATGTTCTTCAAAAAGCCTATTTGTAGTATATTTCATTGTGTTGTAGTTTATGCCCCACCTTTGTTTTTCTCGGTTTCATGGTCTTTGTGGCACTTGTGAATTTCCTTTCTCGATTGAGTATGAGTTTTAATGCGGCAATGCTACACAGGCGATGAGGTGTGCTGTAGTGGAGGGCTCTGGATAAATTTCCACCACCTAAGGATCTTTAACGTGCGCCAAAATCTCGAACACATGGGGGTGTTTTTGCCTCAATCAGAAAAACAGCCACTGCGGCCAGGAATGGAATCCATCACCTTGGGCTCAGCTGCGTAACACCTTAGCCACTGAGCCGCAGCAGCGGGTCTTTTCTCTTAATGTTTATTAATTAGATATTAATTAATTAGGTACTCTGTGAGGAATGCCTTGCAGGCATATTTTCATGGTTTCTTCACTTGACTGTCTTCGTTGAGCTTATGTGCTGTGGCGGTGCAGTCAGTATACATGCTACTGTCTGCTGTAGTCGAACAGTATTTGTTTTCTGCCATGTAATAATTTTTTCGTTGCCTGTACCTCATCTACATTGTGGGTACCAAGTAAACATCATTTCCTGCTTTCGTACTTCTGTTTGTAGAATCGTGGTACCCAAAACATGTCTATAAAAATTTCAAGGCGAGGTGTTCTTTCGGTTCAATTTATTTGCTGCCCAGCCCAATGACAGGTGGGTTTTGGTAGGCAAGCAAAACATGAGTGGACCGCATGCAAAAAAAGGGTAAAAAGGTACAAATTGTGTGCTGCATATCACAAGGGCTTACAACCTTTTTAAATGAAGTGTAAAGCAAAACCTATTCAAAATGTGACAGAAATCATATAGCATAAACTTGTGCAATCACGACAGTACCATACCACAAGATTGGAGCCCACATCCGAAGACCACAAGTTGCCTAAGTTTCAACAGCCCACTACAACATGACTCGCAGGGCACAAGCTTGGGCAAATGAAACCACTAATTTGTACTTCTGAAAACCGAAATTCAGTGCAAAATACTTCGCAAAACAACTGGACTAGTGAAATACAAAAACATACATGCTATAAACAGACTAGTGAAATAAAAAAAACTTACATGCTATAAAACAGAGGAGTGAAGGCAATGATTCATATCACAAGGCGGCATAACTTCTCGGTATTGCAACTGTGGCAGACTCGTATAAAAATACATGACTCGTATCACAAAGCCCCAAGGCAAAAAAGACAATTCAATATATACAATTTGTACCACAAAGCCACAAACTCTTGACGTGAGGGCTGCAGCCAAGAGGGGTGAAGAGAGAGAAAAGACGTTCATATCACAATGGTACATAAGCTCTTGGTATTGCATGTGTGACAAAAAAGATTCTAACTGCACAGCTTGTACCACAAGTACGTTCAGCTCAATATGCCAAGTGCAGGATAAAAACAAAGCTAGTGTGTGTGCACACACAAAATCACTCATTCATACAAATGTTTTTGGTTGAGGGGGCACACTGGTCTTAGAAACTTTTTTTTGTTTTCCAACCAATTTTGACAAAACTTCACGGGCTTGTTCAGTTTTTTAGCTGATTTGAAATATCTAATTAGTTTTGATGTGAGGTAACAGTTTCCGAGATTTTTAAAACCTCTTCCTTGATTGTTCTTGAGAACAATAGGAAAAAAAACTATTCAACAAAAGATTACCAGCAAGGCATGGATAGATACCAGAAGTTGTGGAGAATAAAATGTGGTAAGCAGTTTTTTGTTTTGCAATACATACACCTGTACATCAATTCTAAATTCTAGGTTTGAACTACTACTGCTAACAAATTAAAATAATGCTAATTAAACAACTACTGCAACACAAAATGCAAAATATGCTTCCCATGTCGCATGGTTTATACGTTCAGTTTCACAGTGCAAAAAGAAATGATTGTCCTAGCTGCACTACATGCTGGGATGTACCTCTCGAGAATTTTGTATCACTGCGATAGCACTCGTGAAAAAGGGAATTATAGGAAGATAATTATACCTTCTTTGAAATCGGGCCTCTATGGCTTTTCTAAGTACCTGGTACTGTGCCATGTACGGAATTTTTGGAGGAAAAACATTGGAGATCAAGAGAAAAGTGGTAGCTAAAAAAATGCTTTTTTGGGCAATTTTCTGGTCTCAAACACCCATGTGCCCCCTTAATTACACAATGCAGCCGCAAATAAGGTTTCAAAAACCAACTTTAGTGCCGCATTAAAGGAAATCCTTGATTTCGACTAGCCGGGAAGCTGCTGTGTACTGCTTTCCCTAATTGACTGTATATTTTAGTGGGGCTGATTGAAAAAACCTTTAAGCACATCAATTAGCTCTTGCTCCCTTTTGGCCGATTCCTTCTGGAAGTTTAAATGCTCACGTTGCAACTGCAGCTCTTCCTTACGAGCCTCTTCGAAGCTGGCACGGAGGCCCTCTGCTCTTGCAGAATGTTGTCCAGCAAGCCGTCCCGTTTTGAGGTCCTCTTCCTTTTTTGCCCCTCAGCAGCCAGCCTGTTGGGTGGGCACGCTGGTGATGCCGCTGACTGGCTCGTGCTGGCCACCGGCACCTGTGAGCACGCCAGACCTTGTTCAGAGGTGGTGCTTAGAGGCACTGGCGCTGGCATGCATGGTGCACTTGACGTTTCCAGCTCGCTCTCTGCAGGCTCAGCCGGGTCGTCGTCAAAGACCCAATCTTGGAAATCTGCCTCATTCGGCTCGGGGGATCCGCGTTCCATACGGTTGACGAGCTGCGTAAAGCCACAAAACAAATTGTTACAAGATTCCAAAGAACTTATTGGTTATGACTAGGGCTAGGCATCGACTGATTAAAAATTATGGCCCAAATAATTGGCAGGCTTCAATCGATTAATTAATTGTCATCCCTGCTGTTTACTGAATCAGGATCATTTGCACTCACCCTAATTGCAGGGGGCACAAATTAATCGTGGCTTACTTGCACCGACTTAGTGTATGCAATGCTAAAGCGCGGTGAGCGCCCGCTCAGTTTTTTGTACCGTGTATATTTGTATTGGGAGTAGTCATTTATTCAGTCTGTGGTTTCACCTTATGGTTTCAATCACTATAATCTCGGATCATGCTTGCATCGTTTCCTGTTGTGACTTAAGGCAGGTTATTTGAACATGAGTATGATCGTCGACATGCTTCCGCAGAATTTTAGCGTGGCACTTTTGGTTCATTCTGCTCGCATGACTTCAGCCGACCAACCAGTTAAAACAATTAATCGCAACTAAAGCATTCATCGATTAATCAGAATATTAATTGATCAACTGCTCATTTCTAGTTATGACTACACCCCTCATACACACATTAAATGAACAGTTATGCAATCGCAATTACCAGTAATCAGGCACTTGTCTACAATTTTTTTGGCTGTGGAAGTGATGCCGGCATAAAATGTGCTTTTTACCTCATCGACAGTCACGTTGCTTTCCACAACTCGGGTAGGGTCGTTCGCGGGTAACTTGCCCAGAAGTTGGGCCACTTCCCAGTAGTGTGGCCATGTAATAGCAGGAGACCCGGTTGTCTTGTTTTTGTTTATTTTGCTGTAAACAAGAAAACCCACTGGTGAGAATTCGTATGGCGAGGTAACAAAAAAGAAGCAATGATGAAACCGCGTGCCAGTTGCCATTCTCGACCAGTGTTCCAGTCTGCTTCACTATTAGGCGAGGGTACACAATCTGATCATAGTGCAAGCTAGGCTTGGTCAGCACGCAACAACCATGCTTGTGTGCATATCCAGCACCTACTTATATCAGAAAGTAGATTGCCTGCCACTATGACCAGGCTTTTATCAAGGAACAGTGGTCATACAACGCTAGCAATTGTTTGATTGATTATAGGGTTTAACAGGCCGATGCAAGGCAGACGATGAGGTGCGCCGTAGTGGAGGGCTCCGCATTAATTTTGACCACCTGGGGGTCTTTAACATGCGCCAAAATCTCGTAGACACGGGCGTTTTTGCTTTTCGTCTCCATCAGAAAAGCGGCCGCCGCGGCCGGGAACGCTAGCAATAGTTACCTCCAGAGCACGTCACTACACTGTTAAAGAAAGAAACGAATGTCTCGTGTGCTTGCTGAAGGCAGCCTCAAACACTATCAAGCCCAAATGTGTCAACAATTGTACATGACGTGCACAACGACGGCAGTCATTTCAAACACAGTGTGAGAAATGGATCGTGCCCTTGCTTCAAGATTATTTTAATAAACGCTAGGCAAAACCTATCGTTTACCCTGGCCGGGAAGCGCGGATTCTAGCGCAATTTAAAGCTATGCTGACGCGATCCGGCATATCATTTCAAGTGGGGCTCAAACCTGAAGCTTCGCGGCCAGGGTAAGCATCACCTGTAGAGGAATCTGGGACAATGGTCATGACCCATTTATCGCGATGTTAACTTCAAAACAACGTCCACAGTATCGCCTGACTGTAAAACGCTAATAAAAAGAACTTACCGGAACTTGTTGCCGAGGTTTTCAATCTTGGAGTGCACTTGGTGTCTCGTTTTGATTATGCCGAAATCTGCGAGGGCGGCGGTCATTTCGGCGTACACTTTCCCGTTACGTTTCACGCCGCGCAAATCGCTGATTCGCTCTTTCCAGATCTGAATCAACACGGACTCTTCGGTGGTCGTCCGATGCGCCCGGCCCGATGCTTTATCTTCCCGTTGCGACATTGCGCGTTTCATACACAACCACACAACAGGGAGACTGAACGAAAAATGCGCGTACACAAACGAAGCGCGGGTTGCCAACATGCTAGATAAAATCGGCTTGCTTCGGCCACTTTTCCACGTCAACACCCTGGTGCTGAGAGTTGTTTCATTTGGGTTGGGTTCGAGAGTACGCAGATTTAATGCGTTCGTGAAGGCGAATGAGTTGTGCGGAAGTCCTTAAACCAAAATGACATTAAAGTGAATGGCATTAGATTTTTTCGTGTAGCAGCGAATTAATGGCATTAAAAGTTAACGCATTAAGCACTTAATGTCATTTTTCGTGTACGTGTGGCACGGGTATTAGTGTTCCCATACACATAACCCCAAGCATCCGCTTCCATATATCACGTATATCTTATATGTGCATTAAAAATGACGTCATTTTTCATATTACTGTAATCGATCATTATCTTATTGCAGGGCAAAGTTCTTGTGTTCATTCTAACACCAAAATGCAAGAGATCAGTGCACTCACCAGGCCTCCGCGACTGTACCACTTTATCGTCTTGTTAACGTTTGTACGCGCCTTCCCATCTTCATGGACGACTTTTACTGGGCCATTTGTTGCCCTGGATGTGGATCACTGGGGCTCCAAGCCGGACCTTCCATTCCTTGCGCACTGGACCGAACAGGAATGGAAGGAGAGAGCTCTGCCGGTGACCGACAAATCTGGCGGGGCAGGAAAAGAAAGTTACGATTCTTGCAGAATGTTCCCAATTATCTGGGATAACGAGTCGGGTTCATTTAGTTGTACCGGCGTTGTCAGAACGGGTGAGGTACATGTTACGTGGACTCGGGGACAGTGAGTGCAATGACTACGAAGTGGTAAAAAAGGCTGTGTTGCAGGAGCTTAGGCTAAGCCCCGCAGAATACCTCGACCGATTTGCAAAGGCAGCGAACCGTTATAACGACGAAACCTGGTCGCAATTTGCCTCCCGCGTTGGCACCCAGTTTGACTACTACTTGAAATCGAGGGAGGTCGAAACAAAAGAGGAGGTAGTGGCCCTTATGGTGGCCGATAGAATTAAGAACAGTTTGAGCGCTGAGGGACTGGAGTACGTTCGCCTGCGCGAAGCAGAGACGTGGCTGAAGCCGCCAGAGATAGCTAACGTGCTGCAAACTTTCGAGCAGGCCAAGGGAAGAGGCTCCGGTGTTGGGCGTAGAGATCAAGTACCTCCGCGCAATACCAACAGTGGCAAGCGAATGTGGATGTGTAGCGTCTATAAGGGAGAGGGTCAACATTTCCGGCTGTGCCCTAAAATTGCTGAGAAGTCAGGAAACCCAGGGCGCAGCGCGCACGTGCAGCGAGTGATAGTAGAGGACGCAAGTGCAGTGCAGGCTCAGGATGCCGGCCTGACAAGTGGGGGGCAGCGAATTCTCGTGGCCGAGGTAAATGCGCTCGGAAGCATTGATGAGCTGAGAAAGTCTAGACTACAGAACGTGGAACTCGACTGTCCAGGCAAGACAGTTACCGCGACGGTCGACATGGGAAGAGAAGTTACGGTGGTACGAGAAAGTCTAGTCCCACAGAACGCTATGCAGCCATCGGGCACCATCAGGCTAGTTCCAGCATTTGGCGAGTCGGTTAACGCGAGAGTGGTCAACCTGCCTGTGAGTTTGAGGCAGGCCGTGTCGGTGGTCGGGAGCCCCAAGGTGCAGCTAATCTATGCTGTCACCAAGAATCTCGCCGAGGGACTAGACTGTTTGCTTTCGAGAGAGGATTGGGAGCTGCTGACGAAATGTCACCCCAACCGGGAGGCGAACAGCACGGCTGAAACTTTCGCCTCCTCAAGTGGGGACCGCGAGGTCGGCACCGGGGCGATCTCGGAACCGGCGGCTGCTGTGTGTGAGATTACGGGAGAGACGGCACCCGAAGCCCCGGCCAAGGAGATTGATGAGGCAGTCCAAGTTGAGGGCTGACGGGCAAGGCTGCTGGCGTCTCAGCTGGCTGATGACAGCCTAAAGAAAGCTTGGGCCGACGCGAAAAGAGGGAAAGCCGGCATGTTTGTCTCTGACGGGTTGCTGTTTCATAGGGACACTATAGCCGGCGTGAAGTTAACGCAACTTGTGCTGCCCTCAGAGAGGCGCGAGGAGGTACTCTTGCTGGCCCACGAGTCACTATGGGAAGACCATTTAGGCCCCAAAAAGACGAAGGCTAGGATAAAATATAGCCTTTTCTGGCCTGGCCTAGAGGCAGACGGATCCAATCACTGCGAAACATCCGGGCAGATAGACGGTTCAGCGACCGGGTTACTATTGTTCCCCTAACAAGGCCCGACCACCCCTTCCAGGTAGTAAACGTTGACATCATCGGTCCCCTGGACGTACTGTCGGGTCGGGGCCACAGGTATGCGCTTTGTATGGTGGACCCACACGCTGGCCCGAAGTCGTGTGCTTGCGGTCACTTACGGCGAAAGCAACTTGCGAGGCTCTCCTGACCATATTCAGCAGGACTGGCATCCCTGAGTTAATATGCTCTAACCAGGGTACTAACTTCACGTCACAACTGACACAAAGCTTTTTGGAAAGGTTGGGCTGCGCGCCGCGCTTCTCGGCACCGGAACACCCGCAGAGCAATGGCACGGTGGAGCGTTGGAATAGGGTACTTAAGAACATACTATTTCACGTCATCGAGAAGGATCCAAGGAACTGGGATAGGTTAGTGCCATTCCTGTTGTGGGCCTACCGAGAGGTTCCGCACGACACAACCGGAATCGCCCCGTTTCGCATGCTTTATGGCAGGAACCCCACAGGACCGCTGGCGATCCTCCAGCACAGTTGGATAGGGGAACTGCCCGTACCGGGCACATTAAAAGAGGAGCCGGCGAAATACCTAAGGCAGCTGCGCGAGCAGCTAGAGGTAGCGGCGGAAGTGGCGGGGCTCACGGCGAGCGCGCGCCAGGGCAGCTACGCGCAGGCGTACAATAGAACCGCGCGTAACAAAACGTTCAGCGTCGGCAAACAGGTCCTTTTGTTCGACACGGAGGGTAAACGTAAGACGGCCCCGAGATGGTTGGGCCCATTCATGGTTGTTGCACAGGAAAGGCAGCATTCATACCGTCTCGACATAGGGGAAAAGAGAAATTCGGCGGTGCATGCGAACCGCCTGCGACCTTACTACTGTCGCGCCAGTCACGTGGGGGTAGTGTTCGATGAAGATAGCGAGTTTGGGGACGTAGAGTGTGCCCCACGCTTTATGCCGCCACGTCAGAGTACCCTCCCCTTACCGATCGAGAAGTTGTCACACTTAAGCGAGCGAGAGAGCTCTGAGATTGCAAGCGTATTTGCAAAACACGCCGACCTGTTCGATGGAACGCCAGGACTCGCCGCGGTGGGGCAACACCAAGTCGGGCTGCAGGGAAGTTATGAGCCGACGAGGGCTTTTCCTTACCGCGTTCCGGAGCTGCTCAGGAAAGAAGTC
Organism: Haemaphysalis longicornis; assembly: GCF_048455015.1. NCBI lineage: Eukaryota > Metazoa > Arthropoda > Arachnida > Ixodida > Ixodidae > Haemaphysalis > Haemaphysalis longicornis. The sequence goes on from NW_027526371.1 coordinate 2,441,995, forward strand.
ACCCACCAGGTAGACGAACTTTTGGAGTTGGGCCTCATCTACCCAGTTGAAAGTGATCACGCCCACCCGGTCGTTTGCGTCGGAAAGAAAGACGGGTCATGGAGAATGTGCATCGACTACCGCAGGTTAAATGCGGTGACTCGCGCCGATGCATTCCCTATGTCTCCACCACAGGAGCTGATCCTGAAAGTGGGTCACTCGAGGTTTATCACAGTCATAGACTTGCGGAGGGGCTACTGGCAGGTGCCGGTAGCACCGGAGAGCCAGCACCTAACCGCCTTCGTCACGCACGACGGAGAGTACGCGTGGCGCATCATGCCGTTTGGTCTCAGAAATGCGGCAGCAACATTTCAGAGGATGATGAACACGTTGCTCGCCAAACACTGGTCCTACGCCACGGGCTATCTGGATGACATTGCAGTCTTCTCCTCTTCATGGGAGGAACACCTTAGGCACGTGGACACTATCCTCGGCTTGTTGACGGACGCGAGGTTAAAGGCGAGCGTTGAGAAGTGCCAGGTAGCTCAGGGCCACATTAAGTACCTGGGCTACGTAGTGGGCAGCGGAACGCACGGTCCCGATCCGGAAAAGCTGGCCGAAATCAGAGGTCTCGTACAACCAAAGACTAAGAAGGAGCTTCGAAGCCTCCTTGGCCTTTGCGGGTATTACCGAGAGTACGTCAACAACTACGCGAAGGCAGCCGAGCCGCTAACGTCCCTGACAAAGTGAGGTGTACCGAACCAGATTCCTTGGAGTAGCGAGGCCGAGCGGGCGTTCGAGCAGCTAAAGGAGTCCCTTTGATCAGCCGTGGCTCTAAACACACCTGAACCGCACCAGCCTTATGGGCTGTTTACTGACGCGTCTGAGGTGGGAGCCGGGGCATGTATGGCGCAGGTGGGGAAAGAGGGCCGCGAGAAGCCCATCGCTTTTGCCAGCCATCGTTTCACTCCAACCCAAACCCGCTGGTCAACCATCGAGCGCGAGGCGTTTGCCATCATTTGGGCATTGAAAAAGTTTGATTATTGGGTTTTTGGGGCAGAAGTCAATGTCGTGTCTGACCATAACCCTCTGTCTTACCTGGCGACCTGTACGCCTCATGGGGCTAAATTGTCAAGGTGGGCATTAGCCTTGCAACGCTACAACGTTGTGGTTTCTCACAGGAAGGGAGCAAACAACGCGAACGCGGACGCACTGTCGCGCCTTCACAATGTTGCTTGGGGGGGGGGGGTCACCATTGAATTGCCTCCCAGCCTTAACACCGCCACGACGGACGTGAACGTTCCCGTTCACCCGTCCTTTTTCGCTGGTGGTGTGCCTGTGTGTGTGCCGTGGTTGTGCGCGACCAGATGCCTTGGGTGCTCGATTCCTGCACCGAATTGATCGATCGGCGCACCGAAGCGAACTTTCTGTGCAACGCAAGTTAGCGAAAGCACAGCCGAACATTCTTGAAGGAACGTTATCAGGCTACGCCGTCAAGGAGGACATTTGCGCGCGTGCGCATAGTGGCAATGCAAACTTTCTTAACGTTTTATTTTTGTTGACTGCAAAATTGCCCGTGTTCTTTGCCAGTCCTTATTCCTTTTGTTCTTGTTGTCGAGTGCCGGAATGTCTGTCTGTGTGTTTGCAGTGATAGCACGCATCAGTGTTATAGGTTGAGCTGTCTCGTTGTTCGTGGCGTTTACGCGCCCCAGAGACACTACCCAATTTCTTTTTACTCGCACTTAGTGTTTTTAGCTTTTTTTGGTGTGTTTCCGGTTTGTTAGAGTATTCTGTCCCTGTTGAACGGCTAATGAATAGGTTGTGTTTGTAGCTTAGGTGAGAGAGAGTGCGGATCAGCTGAACTGCAGAAATGATGGGGGGCTCATTTGTGGTTATACCTAGCTCCTTCCACGTGTTTTTGTTTGTTTGTTTGTTTGTTCCGCTGTTATTGCTGAAGGAGAGATGAAACGAGTGGCCCTTTTGAATTCTTTTCGGATTGACTGAACCAAGAGGTCCAGTAACCCTTTTAAAGGGGGGAGTTGTAAGGTCCACCGATGAGGTCAGGGGCCAAGCGCCCGGGCGGCGCGTGAGAACCCGTCACTCTGTCTGGTGGGTCAGCACTGTAGACTCTACGCTGCAGCCGTCGCCAATTCGTCACGGCGCGCACGGGAGACGGATTGTCTGGCCCACCGCATACCACAGGGATAATCCCCCATTGAGAAAGCAGATGGCGCCGCCGGATTCCGGGAACCGTCGACGTGACAAGCGGAGGTGGTGGGATTACCAGCGTTGAAGCGCGCGCCGCGCGATACACCATTGTTAACGCGCCCCGGCCGGCACAGTGCACCATCGCCGCCTTTCGCTCTCACCCCGCGGGGTCGCGCGCACCTGCTCGTCTGCGAGCGTGCCGTTGCCCAAAGATGGCGGCGCCTCATTGAATATTCCGTAGTGTGCTGAGTGACAGCTGTCTACGTGAATTTGGGCACACCCTTACGCGTGTACGAACGCTACAGGGGCGTTCGCGAGAGAGTGTGATCTCGAGCTGTTATAAGGCTGAACTTGGCCGTTAGAACTCGTTCTTGTCTGAGCGCCGAGGTGGGCAGTTCCTGGCGGGACAAGGAGTCTCGACTGTTAAAGCTAGGTTGGGATTTGTGAGCTCCCTAGACTAGAGGTTAAGATCGCGTCGGAGGTTTAGGGTAAAGCGCCGTACCGGGCAACTAGACGGATCTTGCGGCGAGACAGAGTCTCGGCCGTCGTTTCTCGAGCGGTTTGTGTACGCTCCGAGGATAGGAGAGTTAGAGGAAGTTGAGGAGCTCGAGTAGTTTGTGCGCACTCGGAGCTAGCGTCTAGCGGAAGTTTGAAGTTTTTCTTTCGATTACTCATGTACCCAGTTTTCCTACTGTAAATAGATGTATATAAATTCTTTGTTTCACTTAATCAACCCCAACGCCTCGAGTTCGTCAATTCGACCGCCGTCTCCAAGAACTTCAACACCATGGCCCTGCCAGCCTCCTGCCAAATCAACCGGAGCCCGGGCGATTGGTTTCCTGATCGACACCGGACTTCGGGGAAACCAACCACAACCATCTTTACTGGGAGGATTGGTAATCATTGTGTTTCACTTAGGGCCAACAAATTAATACTTTCATTTTCAAACATGCCCGGGAATACGGGAATTTCCCAGCTAAGCTGGCCAGAAAGATGACAGCTCAGTTTTATTGCACTACATTGTGTTGCGGTAATATTCTGTGCAGGCTAATGGTGTATCATACAGATTTTTTTGTATTCTATTTGTGCAAAGGGTACCGATACAGACTTACGCTTTGGAAGCTCTTCCTGAATACTTTTATATGTAACACAGTTTTGTTATTAATAAAGTTATTATCTCATTGTACAATTTCCAGAAGGCTGCTGCTCCCAGCGCAAGTTCTCAATAAAAAAGAACATAAAATTTCAGTGTAAATTTCGCAGACCGTTTGCTAAAGATGAGAGACAGGTTAAATTATTGTTCCAAGACAGCACGCGTCCGTCAAGGCACCGTGTTCCTGACTTTCCGCGGTGCGTTTTCCGCGGAGCCACACACGCGGCGGCTTATCGCAACAGGTTGGAAGAAAGGACTCGGTTTTTCTACAGCGTCATGTGTAGCGTGAAATGTGCGCATAACGAAGTGGCCGGTTTCTATGGTGACCGAGCTCTCGGAATGAGGTTGGGGAGAGGGAACCGAAACAGGTGGAACTATGTCCACATGCCGGACACTTCTAGGGGCCGAAAGGGGGAAAGGGGACAAGATTATCACTGGGGGTTTGGTGGTCACTGAGAATAATTTGTCGTTTTGTTTGAGGTCGTTCCGTCGGCAAGTGTTCCGTCGGTGCGTCAAACCTGTGCCTTGTACAGAATTGGGGTTTTCCTCACACTTCGACCTCGGAATTGCGGACTTTTACCATGCGCTGTTGCAGTGTCCCGTTCTGCGGTTCATCACTTCGCAGAAAGGAACCTGGTGTCTCGTTTCAGGAGATCCCGGCGGATGGCGCGTTACGGCATTCATCGCACGCAAGGACTGGCTGCCCAACAGCGACCCCAATTCTGCTTTTGTGTGCAGCAAGCACCTAACACCCGCGGTCTTCAAAGCCAGCGTCAAAAGCAGACATCCGAAGAATGGAGCGGTGCCTACCATACTGCCGGAACATACACTTCTGTCGCCGCAAGGGGTGCCACAACAAGGCAGTGATGCAAGCGCATCCACCAGTGCAAGTGGATTCTGCAACAATGGGGACGGCGTCGAGCTTCACGATGATGTCGCCCTCCCACTGGCTCTTACTCTCGAAAGAGCATTCACCAGCATCTCGGGTGTGCCGATGGAACCTGAAGAGCAGTAGGATGGTAGCCCGTTAAAGAAAAGATGGACCGAGGAATTTCCAAAGGGTACTGAGGCGGTGTACATTACCTCTGTGGACACCCACTGCGCCCAATGGCCACGCACTGCTCCAACAAGCCAAAGTAATGCCCCAGTCACCGCCACGTTGCATACAGTAACGTTGCCTGCAAATTTCTCGCGTGCCGTATGCTCCCGTGCCTTGAAAGCGTCCAGCACAAACCCGACACCTGTCGCTCCACCAACTGGTGCCCAGAAGGCATGCCAACCATTGGAAACAAGCAAAGCGCGACTGTTGGCGAAGTGGACCACCGGCACGCAAACGTCGAAATTCATAGCTACCTCTAGCATATACGTCGAACGAAGGAAATGGAAGGCTAACGAGCGCGCACTCCGAGCGCAGATAATAAGCCTATCCTGTTCTGTCGACCGATGGAAGGCAGAGCTGCAAAAACTGAAAGACGATTGTCATGTTAGCGCGTTCCTAGGTGTTGTAGACGCAGCGGAACAGAAGGATGTGAGGGCTACGCTCCTCATAGACCAAATTTCCAATTTCAAGAGAAAGCGGCCTTCGTGGTCCGACACGAAAAGCCGGCATTGCATAATTCTAAGAAATATTTCCACAAAGGCCTATGAGACATTAGGTCTGAGCAGCTCCTACGCCTACCATGCAACACGACCTTGCAGAAGTACATCGGGTCCACGGCGGGAGAAGTAGGCTTCACGTTCTTGGTTCGCCGCCGACAGGAAGAACAGCTCCAGCACTTCAGTGCCCCTCAGTCAAAGGTTTGCAGCTTGGTGGTTCATGAAATGCACATAAAGCAAAAACCTGAATACAACAAGCAGCGGGACATGTTTATTGGTCATGTTAATATGACCCCCAGGTGAGCCACCTAGTTCCAGGTGACGACACCCTCGCAAACTCTCTGCTGTGCTTTTTTCTATGCAATGGACATTTTCTGCCAAGGACGGGCAACACCGGTGACTGCTCACCCAGCCGATCCCTCAAGCACCTTTTCCTCGCCTTCGACCAATGTCACATCCTCAAGAATGTGAGTTCCCAATTTCTTGCGAAGGAGATGGGGGCTAACAAGCAAGTAACTGCGACTTCCTTAAAGCTTTTCTACAGGATGCAGCAAAAATCAACAGTTAAACCCGTCAGGTTCCTCACCCGAAAGCACTTGTACGCCTCCAACATCGAAAAAATGGGAGTTAAGGCAGCTGTGCAATGGTTTTCGCCCCCTGTGACAGCCGCACTGCAGTACTTGAAAGATCAAGCTGGCCATACTTGCGACCTTGAATTTGCAAACGTAGGCCCAACTGTTCAGTTCATGTAGGTCATGTGCAAGTGGTTTGACTTGGTGGATGTGAGTAATACCGTGCAGTATCTCCACACCAACGATCCCGACAGCCGGCATTTTATCGACCCGGATGACGAAAGGTTGACCTGGTTGGAAACTGCTTTTCTGAACTACATTTCGAGCCTGAAGGCGGAAAGCCTCACCGAAATTTACCTCATCAAAGAAACCGAGCATGCACTCGTACTGACGACAACCTCAAATGTACTATGCATCCGTTTTCTTCTGAACGACAGGGCCTTTAAATTCGTCATAACACGAAAGTTTTCGAGTGACCCTTTAGCGTCTCTGTTCGGTTTTCTGAGGAGGTCCGCAGGTTGCAACGATGCATTGGACATGAGGAGCGTTGTTTGTGGCCTGGAAAAAATGCTTAAGACCAGCATTGTGTCTTCCTCAATGCACAGCAAAGTGAACGCTTCGACAACGTGTTTCAGTGCCACGTCTATTACCTGCAACCAAGTTCACATCCCAAGTACTGGAAGTGGCTTCTTTCCGGAGGCAGCGGAGCGATGCCTGTTGGAGCACTGCACTAGCTTAGTCCAAAGGCTGGCGGATCCTGAGGTGGCCAGCGTTGCATTGATGGGAGGCTACCTTGTTCGTGTTGTGCACGAAAAGTGGAACTGCCAGGCCTGCTTTGAGCCCGTAGAAAAGCCGAAAGGGGATGCTCCTGTGGACGGACTCATCAAGCACCAAGACAGGGGTGGACTTAAGTACCCAACAAGTGAACTTGTGGCAGTGCTAATGGGTCTAAACAAATTTGTGGAGGCAATGCTTCCTCACCGCAGGACCATTACGAAGCCCCTTGACGAGAGTGTCAAACGTGCTGTGCGGGTGCTAATGAACATTCCCGTACTTGTCTGCGAAAACAAAGAGGAAGGGAACAGGGAGGCTTTCCTGGAACTTCTGTGTAGAAAGTTCATCAAGCCTCTCCTCACCAACCATGCTGCGAAAACCACAGACAAGAACTCTGTTGCGAAGTTGTACGACAAAAAGCCTCTTTCCCGCAAGCTCCCTAAACTGTAAACAATCGCAAAATAGGCGACGTGGACACACACTGCATTTACCTTTCCATGTGCGGGCATGTTTGCAGAGTGATTGCCTATAGCTAGAGTAATACAGGGTTGTGTACCGTAGACTATAATGGCGCGTGCGTCTACGCGCGCGCGCCATGCACCTCTGTGCATGGGGGTAAGCGATGGGACAAGTGCACATAGTGTGCGTTCGGTGAACATGGATGAGCACGTGTGTTGTGCGCATCAAGCCGCCGTCCAGCCCTTCGCATGCACACCATGCACCTCTGTGCTTGGGGCGAAGCGATGGGACAAGTGCACACAGTGTGCGTTCGGTGAACATGGATAAACACGTGTGCTGTGCGCATTAAGCCGCCGCCAAGCCTTCGCATGCGCGCCATGCACCTCTGTGCTTGGGGGTAAGCGATGGAACAAGTGCATACAGTGTGCGTTCGGTGAACATGGATGAACACATGTGTTGTGCGCATTAAGCTGCCGTCCAGCCCTTCGCATGCGCGCCATGCGCCTCTGTGCTTGGGGGTACGCGATGGGACAAGTGCATACAGTGTGCGTTCGGTGAACATGGATGAACACGTGTGTTGTGCGCATTAAGCCGCCGTCAAGCCTTCGCATGCGCGCCATGCGCCTCTGTGCTTGGGGGTGAGCGATGGGACAAGTGCATACAGTGTGCGTTCGGTGAACATGGATGAACACGTGTGTTGTGCAAATCAAGCCGCCGTCCAGCGCTTCACATACGCGCCATGCGTTTCTGTTTCTTGGGGGTAAGGGATGGGACAAGTGCACACAGTGTGCGTTCAGTGAACATGGATGAGCACGTGTGTTGTGCGCATCAAGCCGCCATCCAGCCCTTCGCATGCGCGCCATGCGCCTCTGTGCTTGGGGGTAAGCGATGGGACAAGTGCACACATTGCGCGTTCGGTGAACATGGATGAGCACGTGTGTTGTGCTCATCAAGCCGCCGTCCAGCCCTTCGCATGCGCGCAATGCACCTCTGCGCTAGGGGGTAAGCGATGGGACAAGTGCACATAGTGTGCGTTCGGTGAACATGGATGGACACGTGTGTTGTGCGCATTAAGCCGCCGTCCAGCCCTTCGCATGCGCACCATGCGCCTCTGTGCTTGGGGGTAAGCGATGGGACAAGTGCACATAGTGTTCGTTCGGCGAACATGGATGAGCACGTGTGTTGTACGCATCAAGCCGCTGTCCAGCCCTTCGCATGCGCACCATGCACCTCAATGCATGGGGGTAAGCGATGGGACAAGTGCACATAGTGTGCGTTCGGTGAACATGGATGAACACGTGTGTTGTGCGCATTAAGCCGCCGTCCAGCCCTTCGCACGCGCGCTATGCACCTCTATGCATGGGGGTAAGCGATGGGACAAGTGCACATAGTGTGTGTTCGGTGAACATGGATGGACACGTGTGTTCTACGCATTAAGCCGCCGTCCAGCCCTTCGCATGCGCACCATGCGCCTCTGTGCTTGGGGGTAAGCGATGGGACAAGTGCACATAGTGTGCGTTCGGTGAACATGGATGAACACGTGTGTTGTGCGCATTAAGCCGCCGTCCAGCCCTTCGCATGCGCACCATGCACCTCAGTGCATGGGAGTAAGCGATGGGACAAGTGCACATAGTGTGCGTTCGGAGAACATGGATGACCACGTGTGTTGTGCGCATCAAGCCGCTGTCCAGCCCTTCGCATGCGCGCCTTGCGCCTCGGTGCTTGAGGGTAAGCGATGGGACAAGTGCACATAGTGTTCGTTCGGTGAACATGCATGAGCACGTGTGTTGTGCGCATTAAGCCGCCGTCCAGCCCTTCGCATGCGCACCATGCGCCTCTGTGCTTGGGCATAAGCGATGGGACAAGTACACATAGTGTGCGTTCGGTGAACATGGATGAACACGTGTGTTGCGCGCATTAAGCCGCCGTCCAGCCCTTCGCATGCGCGCCATGCACCTCTGTACTTGAGGGTTAGCGATATGACAAGTGCACATAGTGTGCGTTCGGTGAACATGTATGAACTCGTGTGTTGTGTGCATCAATCCGCCGTCTAGCCCATTGCATGCGCGCCATGCGCCTCTGTGCTTGGGGGTAAGCGATGGGACAAGTGCGCACAGTGTGCGTTCGGTGAACACGAATGAGCACGTGTGTTGTGCGCATTAAGCCGCCGTTCAGCCCTTTGCATGCACACCATGCACCTCTGTGCTTGGGGCTAAGCGATGGGACAGGTGCACACAGTGTGCGTTCGGTGAACATGGATAAACACGTGTGCTGTGTGCATTAAGCCGCCGCCAAACCTTCGCATGCGCGCCATGCACCTCTGTGCTTGGGGGTAAGCGATGGAACAAGTGCATACAATGTGCGTTCGGTGAACATGGATGAACACGTCTGTTGTGCGCATTAAGCCGCCGTCCAGCCCTTCGGATGCGCGCCATGAGCCTCTGTGCTTGGGGGTAAGCGATTGGACAAGTGCACATAGTGTGCGTTCGGTGAACATGGATGAACACGTGTGTTGTGCACATTAAGCCGCCGTCCAGCCCCTCGCATGCGCGCCATGCACCTCTGTTCATGGGGGTAAGCGATGGGACAAGTGCACATAGTGTGCGTTCGGTGAACCTATGAATGAAAACGTGTGTTGTGCGCATCAAGCCGCCGTCCAGCCCTTCGGATGCGCGCCATGAGCCTCTGTGCTTGGGGGTAAGCGATGGGACAAGGGCACATAGTGTGCGTTCGGTGAACATGGATGAACACGTGTATTGTGCTCATTAAGCCGCCGTCCAGCCCTTCGCATGCACGCCATGCACCTCTGTTCATGGGGGTAAGCGATGGGACAAGTGCACATAGTGTGCGTTCGGTGAACCTATGGATGAACACGTCTGTTGTGCGCATCAAGCCGCCGTCCAGCGCTGCAGATGCGCGCCATGCGCCTCTGTGCTTGGAGGTAAGCGATGCGACAAGTGCACACAGTGTGCGTTCGGTGAACATGCATGAGCACGTGTGTTGTGCGCATTAAGCCGCCGTCCAGCCCTTCGCATGCGCACCATGCGCCTCTGTGCTTGGGGTTAAGCGATGGGACAAGTACACATAGTGTGCGTTCGGTGAACATGGATGAACACTTGTGTTGCGCGCATTAAGCCGCCGTCCAGCCCTTCGCATGCGCGCCATGCACCTCTGTACTTGAGGGTTAGCGATATGACAAGTGCACATAGTGTGCGTTCGGTGAACATGTATGAACTCGTGTGTTGTGTGCATCAATCCGCCGTCTAGCCCATTGCATGCGCGCCATGCGCCTCTGTGCTTGGGGGTAAGCGATGGGACAAGTGCGCACAGTGTGCGTTCGGTGAACACGAATGAGCACGTGTGTTGTGCGCATTAAGCCGCCGTCCAGCCCTTCGCATGCACACCATGCACCTCTGTGCTTGGGGCTAAGCGATGGGACAGGTGCACACAGTGTGCGTTCGGTGAACATGGATAAACACGTGTGCTGTGCGCATTAAGCCGCCGCCAAACCTTCGCATGCGCGCCATGCACCTCTGTGCTTGGGGGTAAGCGATGGAACAAGTGCATACAGTGTGCGTTCGGTGAACATGGATGAACACATGTGTTGTGCGCATTAAGCTGCCGTCCAGCCCTTCGCATGCGCGCCATGCGCCTCTGTGCTTGGGGGTAAGCGATGGGACAAGTGCATACAGTGTGCGTTCAGTGAACATGGATGAGCACGTGTGTTGTGCGCATCAAGCCGCCATCCAGCTCTTCGCATGCGCGCCATGCGCCTCTGTGCTTTGGGGTAAGCGATGGGACAAGTGCACACAGTGCGCGTTCGGTGAACATGGATGAGCACGTGTGTTGTGCTCATCAAGCTGCCGTCCAGCCCTTCGCATGCGCGCCATGCACCTCTGCGCTAGGGGGTAAGCGATGGGACAAGTGCACATAGTGTGCGTTCGGTGAACTTGGATGAACACGTGTGTTGTGCGCATTAAGCCACCGTCCAGCCCTCCGCATGCACGCCATGCGCCTCTGTGCTTGGGGGTAAGCGATGAGACAAGTGCACACAGTGTGCGTTCGGTGAACATGCATGAGCACGTGTGTTGTGCGCATCAAGCCGCCGTCCAGCCCTTCGCATGCGCACCATGCGCCTCTGTGCTTGGGGGTAAGCGATGGGACAAGTGTACATAGTGATCGTTCGGCGAACATGGATGAGCACGTGTGTTGTAGGCATCAAGCCGCTGTCCAGCCCTTCGCATGCGCACCATGCACCTCAATGCATGGGGGTAAGCGATGGGACAAGTGCACATAGTGTGCGTTCGGTGAACATGGATGAACACGTGTGTTGTGCGCATTAAGCCGCCGTCCAGCCCTTCGCATGCGCGCTATGCACCTCTGTGCTTGGGGGTAAGCGATGGGACAAGTGCACATAGTGTGCGTTCGGTGAACATGGATGAACACGTGTGTTGTGCACATTAAGCCGCCGTCCAGCCCCTCGCATGCGCGCCATGCACCTCTGTGCTTGGGGGTAAGCGATGAGACAAGTGCACACAGTGTGCGTTCGGTGAACATGCATGAGCACGTGTGTTGTGCGCATCAAGCCGCCGTCCAGCCCTTCGCATGCGCACCATGCGCCTCTGTGCTTGGGGGTAAGCGATGGGACAAGTGTACATAGTGATCGTTCGGCGAACATGGATGAGCACGTGTGTTGTAGGCATCAAGCCGCTGTCCAGCCCTTCGCATGCGCACCATGCACCTCAATGCATGGGGGTAAGCGATGGGACAAGTGCACATAGTGTGCGTTCGGTGAACATGGATGAACACGTGTGTTGTGCGCATTAAGCCGCCGTCCAGCCCTTCGCATGCGCGCTATGCACCTCTGTGCTTGGGGGTAAGCGATGGGACAAGTGCACATAGTGTGCGTTCGGTGAACATGGATGAACACGTGTGTTGTGCACATTAAGCCGCCGTCCAGCCCCTCGCATGCGCGCCATGCACCTCTGTTCATGGGGGTAATTGATGGGACAAGTGCACATAGTGTGCGTTCGGTGAACCTATGAATGAAAACGTGTGTTGTGCGCATCAAGCCGCCGTCCAGCCCTTCGGATGCGCGCCATGAGCCTCTGTGCTTGGGGGTAAGCGATGGGACAAGGGCACATAGTGTGCGTTCGGTGAACATGGATGAACACGTGTGTTGTGCTCATTAAGCCGCCGTCCAGCCCTTCGCATGCACGCCATGCACCTCTGTTCATGGGGGTAAGCGATGGGACAAGTGCACATAGTGTGCGTTCGGTGAACCTATGGATGAACACGTGTGTTGTGCGCATTAAGCCACCGTCCAGCCCTCCGCATGCACGCCATGCGCCTCTGTGCTTGGGGGTAAGCGATGGGACAAGTGCGCACAGTGTGCGTTCGGTGAACACGAATGAGCACGTGTGTTGTGCGCATTAAGCCGCCGTTCAGCCCTTTGCATGCACACCATGCACCTCTGTGCTTGGGGCTAAGCGATGGGACAGGTGCACACAGTGTGCGTTCGGTGAACATGGATAAACACGTGTGCTGTGTGCATTAAGCCGCCGCCAAACCTTCGCATGCGCGCCATGCACCTCTGTGCTTGGGGGTAAGCGATGGAACAAGTGCATACAATGTGCGTTCGGTGAACATGGATGAACACGTCTGTTGTGCGCATTAAGCCGCCGTCCAGCCCTTCGGATGCGCGCCATGAGCCTCTGTGCTTGGGGGTAAGCGATTGGACAAGTGCACATAGTGTGCGTTCGGTGAACATGGATGAACACGTGTGTTGTGCACATTAAGCCGCCGTCCAGCCCCTCGCATGCGCGCCATGCACCTCTGTTCATGGGGGTAAGCGATGGGACAAGTGCACATAGTGTGCGTTCGGTGAACCTATGAATGAAAACGTGTGTTGTGCGCATCAAGCCGCCGTCCAGCCCTTCGGATGCGCGCCATGAGCCTCTGTGCTTGGGGGTAAGCGATGGGACAAGGGCACATAGTGTGCGTTCGGTGAACATGGATGAACACGTGTGTTGTGCTCATTAAGCCGCCGTCCAGCCCTTCGCATGCACGCCATGCACCTCTGTTCATGGGGGTAAGCGATGGGACAAGTGCACATAGTGTGCGTTCGGTGAACCTATGGATGAACACGTCTGTTGTGCGCATCAAGCCGCCGTCCAGCGCTGCAGATGCGCGCCATGCGCCTGTGTGCTTGGAGGTAAGCGATGCGACAAGTGCACACAGTGTGCGTTCGGTGAACATGCATGAGCACGTGTGTTGTGCGCATTAAGCCGCCGTCCAGCCCTTCGCATGCGCACCATGCGCCTCTGTGCTTGGGGTTAAGCGATGGGACAAGTACACATAGTGTGCGTTCGGTGAACATGGATGAACACGTGTGTTGCGCGCATTAAGCCGCCGTCCAGCCCTTCGCATGCGCGCCATGCACCTCTGTACTTGAGGGTTAGCGATATGACAAGTGCACATAGTGTGCGTTCGGTGAACATGTATGAACTCGTGTGTTGTGTGCATCAATCCGCCGTCTAGCCCATTGCATGCGCGCCATGCGCCTCTGTGCTTGGGGGTAAGCGATGGGACAAGTGCGCACAGTGTGCGTTCGGTGAACACGAATGAGCACGTGTGTTGTGCGCATTAAGCCGCCGTCCAGCCCTTCGCATGCACACCATGCACCTCTGTGCTTGGGGCTAAGCGATGGGACAGGTGCACACAGTGTGCGTTCGGTGAACATGGATAAACACGTGTGCTGTGCGCATTAAGCCGCCGCCAAACCTTCGCATGCGCGCCATGCACCTCTGTGCTTGGGGGTAAGCGATGGAACAAGTGCATACAGTGTGCGTTCGGTGAACATGGATGAACACATGTATTGTGCGCATTAAGCTGCCGTCCAGCCCTTCGCATGCGCGCCATGCGCCTCTGTGCTTGGGGGTAAGCGATGGGACAAGTGCATACAGTGTGCGTTCAGTGAACATGGATGAGCACGTGTGTTGTGCGCATCAAGCCGCCATCCAGCTCTTCGCATGCGCGCCATGCGCCTCTGTGCTTTGGGGTAAGCGATGGGACAAGTGCACACAGTGCGCGTTCGGTGAACATGGATGAGCACGTGTGTTGTGCTCATCAAGCTGCCGTCCAGCCCTTCGCATGCGCGCCATGCACCTCTGCGCTAGGGGGTAAGCGATGGGACAAGTGCACATAGTGTGCGTTCGGTGAACTTGGATGAACACGTGTGTTGTGCGCATTAAGCCACCGTCCAGCCCTCCGCATGCACGCCATGCGCCTCTGTGCTTGGGGGTAAGCGATGAGACAAGTGCACACAGTGTGCGTTCGGTGAACATGCATGAGCACGTGTGTTGTGCGCATCAAGCCGCCGTCCAGCCCTTCGCATGCGCACCATGCGCCTCTGTGCTTGGGGGTAAGCGATGGGACAAGTGTACATAGTGATCGTTCGGCGAACATGGATGAGCACGTGTGTTGTAGGCATCAAGCCGCTGTCCAGCCCTTCGCATGCGCACCATGCACCTCAATGCATGGGGGTAAGCGATGGGACAAGTGCACATAGTGTGCGTTCGGTGAACATGGATGAACACGTGTGTTGTGCGCATTAAGCCGCCGTCCAGCCCTTCGCATGCGCGCTATGCACCTCTGTGCTTGGGGGTAAGCGATGGGACAAGTGCACATAGTGTGCGTTCGGTGAACATGGATGAACACGTGTGTTGTGCACATTAAGCCGCCGTCCAGCCCCTCGCATGCGCGCCATGCACCTCTGTTCATGGGGGTAATTGATGGGACAAGTGCACATAGTGTGCGTTCGGTGAACCTATGAATGAAAACGTGTGTTGTGCGCATCAAGCCGCCGTCCAGCCCTTCGGATGCGCGCCATGAGCCTCTGTGCTTGGGGGTAAGTGATGGGACAAGGGCACATAGTGTGCGTTCGGTGAACATGGATGAACACGTGTGTTGTGCTCATTAAGCCGCCGTCCAGCCCTTCGCATGCACGCCATGCACCTCTGTTCATGGGGGTAAGCGATGGGACAAGTGCACATAGTGTGCGTTCGGTGAACCTATGGATGAACACGTGTGTTGTGCGCATTAAGCCACCGTCCAGCCCTCCGCATGCACGCCATGCGCCTCTGTGCTTGGGGGTAAGCGATGAGACAAGTGCACACAGTGTGCGTTCGGTGAACATGCATGAGCACGTGTGTTGTGCGCATCAAGCCGCCGTCCAGCCCTTCGCATGCGCACCATGCGCCTCTGTGCTTGGGGGTAAGCGATGGGACAAGTGTACATAGTGATCGTTCGGCGAACATGGATGAGCACGTGTGTTGTAGGCATCAAGCCGCTGTCCAGCCCTTCGCATGCGCACCATGCACCTCAATGCATGGGGGTAAGCGATGGGACAAGTGCACATAGTGTGCGTTCGGTGAACATGGATGAACACGTGTGTTGTGCGCATTAAGCCGCCGTCCAGCCCTTCGCATGCGCGCTATGCACCTCTATGCATGGGGGTAAGCGATGGGACAAGTGCACATAGTGTGTGTTCGGTGAACATGGATGGACACGTGTGTTCTACGCATTAAGCCGCCGTCCAGCCCTTCGCATGCGCACCATGCGCCTCTGTGCTTGGGGGAAAGCGATGGGACAAGTGCACATAGTGTGCGTTCGGTGAACATGGATGAACACGTGATTTGTGCGCATTAAGCCGCCGTCCAGCCCTTCGCATGCGCACCATGCACCTCAGTGCATGGGAGTAAGCGATGGGACAAGTGCACATAGTGTGCGTTCGGAGAACATGGATGAGCACGTGTGTTGTGCGCATCAAGCCGCTGTCCAGCCCTTCGCATGCGCGCCTTGCGCCTCAGTGCTTGAGGGTAAGCGATGGGACAAGTGCACATAGTGTTCGTTCGGTGAACATGGATGAACACGTCTGTTGTGCGCATTAAGCCGCCGTCCAGCCCTTCGGATGCGCGCCATGAGCCTCTGTGCTTGGGGGTAAGCGATGGGACAAGTGCACATAGTGTGCGTTCGGTGAACATGGATGAACACGTGTGTTGTGCACATTAAGCCGCCGTCCAGCCCCTCGCATGCGCGCCATGCACCTCTGTTCATGGGGGTAATTGATGGGACAAGTGCACATAGTGTGCATTCGGTGAACCTACGCATGAAAACGTGTGTTGTGCGCATCAAGCCGCCGTCCAGCCCTTCGGATGCGCGCCATGAGCCTCTGTGCTTGGGGGTAAGCAATGGGACAAGTGCACATAGTGTGCGTTCGGTGAACATGGATGAACACGTGTGTTGTGCTCATTAAGCCGCCGTCCAGCCCTTCGCATGCACGCCATGCACCTCTGTTCATGGGGGTAAGCGATGGGACAAGTGCACATAGTGTGCGTTCGGTGAACCTATGGATGAACACGTCTGTTGTGCGCATCAAGCCGCCGTCCAGCCCTTCGGATGCGCGCCATGCGCCTCTGTGCTTGGAGGTAAGCGATGCGACAAGTGCACACAGTGTGCGTTCGGTGAACATGCATGAGCACGTGTGTTGTGCGCATTAAGCCGCCGTCCAGCCCTTCGCATGCGCACCATGCGCCTCTGTGCTTGGGGTTAAGCGATGGGACAAGTACACATAGTGTGCGTTCGGTGAACATGGATGAACACGTGTGTTGCGCGTATTAAGCCGCCGTCCAGCCCTTCGCATGCGCGCCATGCACCGCTGTACTTGAGGGTTAGCGATATGACAAGTGCACATAGTGTGCGTTCGGTGAACATGGATGAACTCGTGTGTTGTGTGCATCAATCCGCCGTCTAGCCCTTTGCATGCGCGCCATGCGCCTCTGTGCTTGGGGGTAAGCGATGGGACAAGTGCACATAGTGTGCGTTCGGTGAACATGGATGAACACGTGTGTTGTGCTCATTAAGCCGCCGTCCAGCCCTTCGCATGCACGCCATGCACCTCTGTTCAGGGGGGTAAGCGGTGGGACAAGTGCACATAGTGTGCGTTCGGTAAACCTATGGATGAACACGTCTGTTGTGCGCATCAAGCCGCCGTCCAGCCCTTCGGATGCGCGCCATGCGCCTCTGTGCTTGGAGGTAAGCGATGCGACAAGTGCACACAGTGTGCGTTCGGTGAACATGCATGAGAACGTGTGTTGTGCGCATTAAGCCGCCGTCCAGCCCTTCGCATGCGCATAATGCGCCTCTGTGCTTGGGGTTAAGCGATGGGACAAGTACACATAGTGTGCGTTCGGTGAACATGGATGAACACGTGTGTTGCGCGCATTAAGCCGCCGTCCAGCCCTTCGCATGCGCGCCATGCACCTCTGTGCTTGGGGGTAAGCGATGGAACAAGTTCATACAGTGTGCGTTCGGTGAACATAGATGAACACATGTGTTGTGCGCATTAAGCTGCCGTCCAGCCCTTCGCATGCACGCCATGCGCCTCTGTGCTTGGGGGTACGCGATGGGACAAGTGCATACAGGGTGCGTTCGGTGAACATGGATGAACACGTGTGTTGTGCGAATCAAGCCGCCGTCCAGCGCTTCACATGCGCGCCATGCGTTTCTGTTTCTTGGGGGTAAGGGATGGGACAAGTGCACACAGTGTGCGTTCAGTGAACATGGATGAGCACGTGTGTTGTGCGCATCAAGCCGCCATCCAGCCCTTCGCATGCGCGCCATGCGCCTCTGCGCTTGGGGGTAAGTGATGGGACAAGTGCACACAGTGCGCGTTCGGTGAACATGGATGAGCACGTGTGTTGTGCGCATCAAGCCGCCGTCCAGCCCTTCGCATGCGCGCCATGCACCTCTGCGCTAGGGGGTAAGCGATGGGACAAGTGCACATAGTGTGCGTTCGGTGAACATGGATGAACACGTGTGTTGTGCGCATTAAGCCACCGTCCAGCCCTCCGCATGCACGCCGTGCGCCTCTGTGCTTGGGGGTAAGCGATGAGACAAGTGCACACAGTGTGCGTTCGGTGAACATGCATGAGCACGTGTGTTGTGCGCATCAAGCCGCCGTCCAGCCGTTCGGATGCGCGCCATGAGCCTCTGTTCTTGGGGGTAAGCGATGGGACAAGTGCACATAGTGTGCGTTCGGTGAACATGGATGAACACGTGTGTTGTGCGCATTAAGCCGCCGTCCAGCCCTTCGCATGCGCGCCATGCGCCTCTGTGCTTGGGGGTACGCGATGGGACAAGTGCATACAGGGTGCGTTCGGTGAACATGGATGAACACGTGTGTTGTGCGAATCAAGCCGCCGTCCAGCGCTTCACATGCGCGCCATGCGTTTCTGTTTCTTGGGGGTAAGGGATGGGACAAGTGCACACAGTGTGCGTTCAGTGAACATGGATGAGCACGTGTGTTGTGCGCATCAAGCCGCCATCCAGCCCTTCGCATGCGCGCCATGCGCCTCTGCGCTTGGGGGTAAGTGATGGGACAAGTGCACACAGTGCGCGTTCGGTGAACATGGATGAGCACGTGTGTTGTGCGCATCAAGCCGCCGTCCAGCCCTTCGCATGCGCGCCATGCACCTCTGCGCTAGGGGGTAAGCGATGGGACAAGTGCACATAGTGTGCGTTCGGTGAACATGGATGAACACGTGTGTTGTGCGCATTAAGCCACCGTCCAGCCCTCCGCATGCACGCCGTGCGCCTCTGTGCTTGGGGGTAAACGATGGGACAAGTGCACATAGTGTTCGTTCGGCGAACATGGATGAGCACGTGTGTTGTACGCATCAAGCCGCTGTCCAGCCCTTCACATGCGCACCATGCACCTCAGTGCATGGGGGTAAGCGATGGGACAAGTGCACATAGTGTGCGTTCGGTGAACATGGATGAACACGTGTGTTGTGCGCATGAAGCCGCCGTCCAGCCCTTCGCATGCGCGCCATGCACCTCTATGCATGGGGGTAAGCGATGAGACAAGTGCACATAGTGTGTGTTCGGTGAACATGGATGGACACGTGTGTTCTACGCATTAAGCCGCCGTCCAGCCCTACGCATGCGCATCATGCACCTCAGTGCATGGGGGTAAGCGATGGGACAAGTGCACATAGTGTGCGTTCGAAGAACATGGATGAGCACGTGTGTTGTGCGCATCAAGCCGCTGTCCAGCACTTCGCATGCGCGCCTTGCGCCTCGGTGCTTGAGGGTAAGCGATGGGACAAGTGCACATAGTGTTCGTTCGGTGAACATGGATGAACACGTCTGCTGTGCGCATTAAGCCGCCGTCCAGCCCTTCGGATGCGCGCCATGGGCCTCTGTGCTTGGGGGTAAGCGATAGGACAAGTGCACATAGTGTGCGTTCGGTGAACATGGATGAACACGTGTGTTGTGCACATTAAGCCGCCGTCCAGCCCCTCGCATGCGCGCCATTCACCTCTGTTCATGGGGGTAAGCGAAGGGACAAGTGCACATAGTGTGCGTTCGGTGAACCTATGCATGAACACGTGTGTTGTGCGCATCAAGCCGCCGTCCAGCCCTTCGGATGCGCGCCATGAGCCTCTGTGCTTGGGGGTAAGCGATGGGACAAGTGCACATAGTGTGCGTTCGGTGAACATGGATGAACACGTGTGTTGTGCTCATTAAGCCGCCGTCCAGCCCTTCGCATGCACGCCATGCACCTCTGTTCATGGGGGTAAGTGATGGGACAAGTGCACACAGTGTGCGTTCGGTGAACATGCATGAGCACGTGTGTTGTGCGCATTAATCCGCCGTCCAGCCCTTCGCATGCGCGCCATGCACCGTTGTACTTGAGGGTTAGCGATATGACAAGTGCACATAGTGTGCGTTCGGTGAACATGGATGAACTCGTGTGTTGTGTGCATCAATCCGCCATCTAGCCCTTTTCATGCGCGCCATGCGCCTCTTTGCTTGGGGGTAAGCGATGGGACAAGTGCACATAGTGTGCGTTCGGTGAACATGGATGAACACGTGTGTTGTGCTCATTAAGCCGCAGTCCAGCCCTTCGCATGCACGCCATGCACCTCTGTTCATGGGGGTAAGCGATGGGACAAGTGCACATAGTGTGCGTTCGGTAAACCTATGGATGAACACGTCTGTTGTGCGCATCAAGCCGCCGTCCAGCCCTTCGCATGCGTGCCATGCACCTCTATGCATGGGGGTAAGCGATGGGACAAGTGCACATAGTGTGTGTTCGGTGAACATGGATGGACACGTGTGTTCTACGCATTAAGCCGCCGTCCAGCCCTTCGCATGCGCACCATGCGCCTCTGTGCTTGGGGGTAAGCGATGGGACAAGTGCACATAGTGTGCGTTCGGTGAACATGGATGAACACGTGTGTTGTGCGCATTAAGCCGCCGTCCAGCCCTACGCATGCGCACCATGCACCTCAGTGCATGGGGGTAAGCGATGTGACAAGTGCACATAGTGTGCGTTCGGAGAACATGGATGAGCACGTGTGTTGTGCGCATTAAGCCGCCGTCCAGCCCTTCGGATGCGCGCCATGAGCCTCTGTGCTTGGGGGTAAGCGATGGGACAAGTGCACATTGTGTGCGTTCGGTGAACATGAATGAACACGTGTGTTGTGCTCATTAAGCCGCCGTCCAGCCCTTCGCATGCACGCCATGCACCTCTGTTCATGGGGGTAAGCGATGGGACAAGTGCACATAGTGTACGTTCGGTGAACCTATGGATGAACACGTCTGTTGTGCGCATCAAGCCGCCGTCCAGCCCTTCGGATGCGCGCCATGCGCCTCTGTGCTTGGAGGTAAGCGATGCGACAGGTGCACACAGTGTGCGTTCGGTGAACATGCATGAGCACGTGTGTTGTGCGCATTAAGCCGCCGTCCAGCCCTTCGCATGCGCACCATGCGCCTATGTGCTTGGGGTTAAGCGATGGGACAAGTACACATAGTGTGCGTTCGGTGAACATGGATGAACACGTGTGTTGCGCGCATTAAGCCGCCGTCCAGCCCTTCGCATGCGCGCCATGCACCTCTGTACTTGAGGGTTAGCGATATGACAAGTGCACATAGTGTGCGTTCGGTGAACATGGATGAACTCGTGTGTTGTGTGCATCAATCCGCCGTCTAGCCCTTTGCATGCGCGCCATGCGCCTCTGTGCTTGGGGGTAAGCGATGGGACAAGTGCGCACAGTGTGCGTTCGGTGAACACGAATGAGCACGTGTGTTGTGCGCATTAAGCCGCCGTCGAGCTCTTCGCATGGGCACCATGCGCCTCTGTGCTTGGGGGTAAGCGATGGGACAAGTGCACATAGTGTGCGTTCGGTGAACCTATGGATGAACACGTCTGTTGTGCGCATTAATCCGCGGTCCAGCCCTTCGCATGCGCGCCGTGCGCCTCGGTGCTTGGGGGTAAGCGATGGGGCAAGTGCACATAGTGTGCGTTCGATGAACATATGGATGAACACGTGTGTTGTGCGCATCAAGCCGTCCAGCCCTTCGAATGCACAGGGGAACTCGGTGGCAAGTGAAAGCAGCTATATGAAATTTGGTGGGCAGTTCGTAGGTGAAACACTTTAGAGCAGTTGTGGCATCGGACAGGCGGGATATGAGTGGTGAGTGGTGGTGGGCTACAGCCATTATTCTCGTACAGCGAATATTTACATAGTCGGTGGTGGGCAGCTTTTTTCACCCTGAAAATCTTTGGCACATGTTGCAGAGGCAACGGCGACCGATGGCTGCGGTGGTCCAAGAAACAGTATACCTCAATATCGAAGAGCGAACGTGGATGGTGGCCACTGTGTTCGTGCGGGCTCCGATTATTCGTTTGCGATCATCGACACAATCCCTGCTGCCAAGGTGCGCTGTCCCAGCTCGGGAAAAACAATGGGAAGCTGAAGCCAAATCGCTCCCACGATATTCAATGCCTCGATTACGAAGTTTAGATGGATCACCGTCTTCACTGAGATGTAGGGCAGCAGTTAAAACAGAGTACTTCAGCAGCATTGTGCTCGGATCACCGTCTTCATGGAGATGTAGGGCAGCAGGTGAAACAATCAGAGTACTTCAGCAGCATCGTACTCAATAACGGGGGTTACGCTACACTGGTATGTTCAATTTACGGGCGTTCTGGCAGCCCGCGGGCTGCCAGAAGCTTGCTCTCGGGCAGGATGTTGCGTCATGATTACGTTGTTCAAGCTCTTCGGGATACACCGGAAGCCGGGACCGAGCCGAGCTGCGACGAGTGCTGCGGAGCAACTTTTTTTCGGTCGTCTGCTGCAGTTTCAGAAGTGCGCTCGCTGCTCTCCCCGACGTGTTGTTTGCGGACTGCCGTCATCTTTAAGATGAGGAGTACGATTGCGAAGCCGACGTTTTCAATGTGTGCGTCGTCCTCGCAATGGTCCAGCGGGAAGAACGGCACCGCGTTACCCCTCTATATGGAGAACGTTGCGCCGACCTACCCGGAGTTTGAGTTCAGGAGACTGTTTCACCTGTCGCGGTGTACGGTGGTAGCCCTGTTTGCCGAATTTTACCCCGAAGACCTGCAAGGACGCCCCAAAATGCCTGCCCAGAAGACAGCTCTGATTGCCCTGTCGTAAATCGGTACACAGGGTACCATCTACATGATCGCGAACTCGGCGTGAGCGACTTATCTGTTCACGCCGCAGTCTACCGAGTAATCAGATTTGTACATTTCTATCAGCGGAGGGAAAATATTCTGGCCCGACTGAGCAGTATTGGAGCCGTGATTTGAGCTAAACAAGCGGGCGTTCCACACTGTCGTTTGTCGAGGAAGCGGAGGACTGTCGGAAATGATCGGCGCGATTTATGGGTGCCGCATTTCTAGACCTTCGGAGTCCGAAGGAAGCTACTACAATCGCAAGAAATTTCACTCCATCGTACTCCAGGGGATCTACAATGCGGACATGGTGGTCATCGACTTGTTCGCCGGCTTTTCTGGCAGGGCCCACGACGCCAGAGTGCTGCGGGAGAGCTTTTTTTCTTTCCGGAGGAATAAACGAAAAATTTCATTCATTGAACGCGAACAACCTATGTACTCGCTGAAGTAATAAAAACAGACATGGGTTCATCTAGAATTGTGACGCCGTCCTTGCCCACGAGCTGAAATAGGCCGTCCATGTCTGTCGGAAGACGAACCGCAAATGACCGTTTAGGCGCGAATCATATGTCATTTCTCTTCTCGTTAAAAAAAAAAAAAACGGGTGTTGCAATGCGAAAAATAAACTGAAATGTGCGCAAAAGTAATTTTTCATATCAATTAAATAAACTCCAAACCATGAAATCCGAAACAACGAGAAATTTCCGCAATTGTATTTTTAAACTCGCCGAGCCGCTCCCCGTTTCTCGTCTGTTATCTGCCAGATCTGTGTCCGCTCGCCGCCAGACCACAAACGCCCGGGCGGCTCTGGCAGCTTGCGGGGAGCCAGAAGTGGCCGACCCAGAAAAATCGAAGACGATCTGGCGCCACCGCGGAAGTGACGTTTTTGGCTGCCCGAGAAAAACGAATGACCGGCTCTCGCCTCTGGCAGCCCGCGGGCAGCCTCGGGCAGCCAGAAGTGGAAAATGGAACAGGCCCACTGTTAGTACACATTCGGCTAACCAAGTGTAATCTTGATTGATTGATTTTAGGTTTCAACGCGCCGACACAACGCAGGCCGTGAGGCGCGTCGTATAGTGGAAGGCTCCGGCTTAATTTTGCCCACCTGCGGGAAATATTTCACGTGCGCCGAAATCTCCTACACACGGGCGTTTTTGCTTTTCGCCTCCATCAGAAAAGCAGCCACCCCGACCGGAAATTGAACCCGCGTCCTCGTACTCAGCAGCACAACGCCTTTGCGATTGAGCCACCGCGGTGAGTGCAGGTGCAATCTGAAAAGCCAGCAGTCGGAGTACGGGTGCAGAGCATCGCGGCCGACTGAAAAGTGAGCAGGTCGCTGAAGTGACTTTCTAGACAAAAATCGTCCGCGGAACCCTGAAGGTGGCGAGTCGTTGGCGGGACTTTGTGATTTCTAAAACTGCTTCGGGCCACCCGGGAGCTGGTCACTCGAGCTCGGGAACCCCTCGTGCTGGCGACTCGCTTGTGGGAATCTTGGGCGAGGTAAGTGTGAGCGGGCAGGCAGAACCGCTACCACGGGAGGGAACAGCCTGGGCTGAGGAAAGTGTTTCATTTGGCGCGGTTCCAGATGGGCTCTTCTGTTGAGTCGGTGTCCGCGGCGGGTATCTCAGATCTTATCATGGGGTATCTTCCGGGGTCGTAACTTTCGAATGTGATGCTGCCAGCTTGCGCTGACGCTGTGAAGCATGTCGCAGAGCGGCCGGAAACGCGTCCGTAGTCGCTGCGGGGAAGCATAGCGACTAGGAGGCCCAAGGTTCGGGGAAGGCTGCATTAATTCAAGTTACTCCGATCAGATCGTGAGATGCGCAGTCTTTCTTCCAAATGATGATCGAGGCTGCAGACGCGGCTTTCAGGACCTTTTCGGGAGGCTGTTAGTCGCGTTTATCAGAGCTGCCTGGTTGCTGTTTAGGAGTCTGGTGCGACGGGTTTGTCTGGTGGCGCGTGTGGGCCGAGTGTCCAGTGCAGTGCGCTAATCACAGCCGAAAACTTGCTGGCGACGCCAGTGCGGTATGGCCCCTGCTTCGCAAGTGTCTGTGCTTCTTCAAGGTTTCATGGGAAGGAAGCTTTTGCGAGTTACAGAAAGGCCCGGATAACCGGCGCTCAAACTTAACCAATTCACGAAATCTGCATCGTCACCTTGCGGGGTGCTCACATCGGGGATGGAGGTGCTGGTGCTCTGGCCATGCGCGAGGACCATGGAGTCTGTGCTCGGTGGTGTGTTGGACGTATTCAATTGCCGATGCGGGGATCTGGACATTTTCTACGCGATGGGATCGAAGAGAACAGATTTCTAGCGAGCTGTGAAGGCACCTTGGTCCTCCACGCACATCTCGCACTATACGTCCATTCCCGTTTTGCGCGGTGTTGCGACCCTTGGTGCGTGGCCGATGGTGGACTCGGTTGCTGTCCATTCGGGACAAATTACGGCGAAGGGGGACTGATCTAGGAAGAGCATTATACTGTATTTACGGGATTTCGAATTTCTCAGTTAACAGTGGGCTCCGCTGTGGAGTGCGCAGGGTTAACACTTTCGTGTACATTTCAATTCCCATTCCCCACGCTGTGGCTAAGAGTGTACCAAGTAGGAAGAACCTGACAGTTATCCCAGGCTAATCCGCACTCAAGCTGAGAGAGCACCCGTCGCTCCCAAACTCGCACAGGAGACTTCGACTTCGGTGGCGCTATCCTCTGGAAGCAAAACGCCGTCAGGCCCACCGATGCTGGGCGTCAAAAAGCGGGAAAAGACCTGTGCACGCTTAACCTGTTTACGCGCCCGGCGTCCCGCGGATCAATGTGCACAAGTGACGTTTCGCCACACGCCTAATGAGAAGCAGACACTGTCGCCGGCGCCCACAACAAGGAGAGGGGTTGTGTGAAGCGCTATTATTATTCGCGGGGCCGTTTTCGATAATTAGCCGCGTCATCAGGTGAACAGAAAGGTTTGGGCAGTCGGAACAGCATTAGGGTGACCGCCATGTCATGTGTTAATTCAGCGATCGTATATAACAGCACTCATCTCTCGCTCAGTTGAGAGCGCAGTGTTCTGGCTGCTCGTGGCTTCGCGGATGTGTGTAGTTGAATGACCGGTCAGAAATTCAATTGAAGCCAAGCCGTGTTTGCTATTCGAGGAGGTCCTACAGTCCGGTCAGCTTCAGCGGTCACCTGCAGGGAAAGTAGAGATTTGCGACTTGGGAAGCGCGGCTAAGCGTGCACTGGTGGCAGAGGAAGAGGCCACTGGCTGAGGCGCGTTTGCATTGGAGGCACCGTTTGAGCCAGTGTCCGGTCCTGAACCATGCTACATAAAGGAATGGAGACGGTTATGACCAAGTAGACGCGCGTGTGAATCTTGGTATCACTGCCATCGTATTCGTAGCTGGAGACCATGCAGGCGTCAAATTTCTCATCATCGAGCTCCGCCTGGATCGTCTCGTCGAGGTCTTTCATATCTTCACAGTCGATGTGGATCAGGTTCATCGGTGAATAAAGCTTGACGGCTGGCGTGCCGGCATTCTACAGGAGGGACAGAATCATCGGAATGTCTTTTGTGATCATGGAGGAAAGAAAAGTTTAGGAGGGAGCGTCATGTGATATCGGGAAGCCTAGTCATAAAATAAAATCGGAAAAACTTATGGGAGTTCCACTCTCACGTGACAGGCAAGCGGTAGTTCTTTGCGCCTCATGTGGTCCTTCGCCGACACTGCTTGCGTGCGGTTGCCGGGCCGTCCGCGTATTCGAGTTTCGGCGACGAGTCGTTGCGTGCAGCTCTACCTGCAACCCGAAACGCGCAGCGGCCTGATCGTGCGGGCAAAGGGGTCGGATGGGAGAGGCAGAAAGCATCTTTGTTTACTGAGCTTTCGGACCCGTCGAAGCTCACGCCGCAGTCGGAGAGTTGTGTGCCGCCGCCACGTGGAGAAGTGGAGATGGTCTTTTCAACTTTGCCGCTCAGGCAAAGTTGAAAAGATCACCATTTATTGCCAAGGCGCAGTCAGTCCACAATTCAGCAAGGTCCCTCCCAGGCGTAATCTAGCATTCGTTTTTTTTTTTTTTCATATACGTATCGCACCGATCGAGCGGTCCTCAGCGGACAAACAGCCGACGTACTGCTTGCGACGCAAGGTGGTCACACCCAACATAAGGGTTCTGAACCCTTTGTTGTTTTCCAGTGCACTGAAGTAGATAAAAACGTACCACCACGCCGGAGCACCGAAAAAGCGAACGTATGCAAAAGCGCGCACGAGCGAAACCAAAGCTAGTCTCACCACCTCCCCGCCGACACGACACTCGTTACGCGCGATAACTCAGCAGAATGCCAAACGCAATCGTCACAGCACACCTGGCAAACACCGCGCAGCTGTAGGCCGCTCCATGCTTGTGAATGTTTACGGCGGCGCGTTCGAGCGATCCAACGTCAGAAGTGAAATTCGGCTTGCAGCTCGTGAGGGTGCTTCGTAAGAATGCGATCGAAGTCTCGCCTTGCTTTGAACAGCGACAGCGGCAGTACTTCCACGATACGAAGCTTGGAGCGCAACGCTGGCGAACAATCTCGTACGGCACCTTTGGCGACGGCGCTCGCCTCCATCTCCACCGGCAGCCAGCCGGAGCCACTAAATGCTACCGCGGGCCTGAGCGTGGTAGATTTTCCATAATGCATTGCGCGGGAGGAGCCCGAGGAGAGGAGAAAGCGGCTTCAGAGGAGGTTGGCTTGCCGAAGCTGGGCCGCCTGACGTCATGCTCCCTCCTAACATTTTTCTTCCTCCATGGTTGTGGTGGCGACCCTCGCAAAATCGAACGGTGGTGGAGTTTTTTTCCTGGTGGAACGGGAGGCAAAGCATAGCGACTGGGTGGCTTGGGTCCAAGGAACACCTCCCCGCTTCGGGGGAGCGAGACAGGTTGGTGGTACCTGTGTTCGTGCGGGCTGCGCTTCTTTATTTTCTTTAGCAAACAGTAACGTCGTTACTGTAGGGGAAGCGCCGTTAGCGAGGTGAAACTGGTAAGTTACTCGTGTTTTGCACAAATGTAAAACTGGGAAGTTAGAAATTCACAAAATGCACTTCCCTTGTTGAAGAGTCAAATAGCATTCCATTGAAAAATAGCTGTTAGTTGGTATGTGTTAGACATATACGAGACATGGATCATCAATGAAAAAGCGGGCCTGTGATAGTGATAGCAGAGCTTGGATTCCTGGAAGGGAGCTAGTTTGGGGAAGGAGACGAATGATCTAACTGAGGGCTAAAACGAGGATCCGTTAAGGGCCTTGTCAAATATTCTTTCATAAGACTGTGGAACTGCTGGCCTCTCTGGTCGTGAAAATACGCGTTGGAACCGCCGGATATGTGTAGCAATTGTCGCTGATGTGATAGGTCCACCATATGCATAGGGGCCGAGCCTGAGTTCACCGTAGTCGAGTTATGTACCATATTTTTTGGACGAGGGGCAAGCCGGGGTATCTGTCGTGATGAGTCAGCGGTGACTTCAGCATATGCTCGCCGCTGTGTTGACGGCTCCTGTTGAAAAGGGACATTGCCTCTACCATTACCTGCGTTCGGTTTAGTGCGCCTCAGCGTTGGTGATTTTACATGTATTAATATATGCTTTTTTGCTGCTGTAGCAGATTTTTTCGGGGCGATCCCTCGAAAGTTGCTACATGAGGTGGGTTGCGGTTGGCACACTTTAGCTGTCTCCTTGATGGGGAAATCTTGTGACTATGAGGTCCAGAGCACACCTTGCAACGCAAGGATCCGCCACAAAACGATGCAATGAATGCATGGCGCTGGCATTTGTAGCACTGTATCGCTGTTCCAAAGTACTATGGGACAGGGTGGCTGGTAAAGCCCAGGAAAACACGTGCGGGCATAGGGTGGTCTGATCGAAACTGTAATGCAATGCTTCGAAAGAGATGGTCTTTCACTGAGCCATCTTCTCCTGGAACAAAAAGACTTCAGTCAGCATACAGATAGAACTCTTACATCCTTAACGTGCAGTTTTTTGCAGTTTTTTGCATGTTCTATGGGTACGTCAGTTATACGGCTGAAGTTGATGCAGTAAGACTGGGGAATTTCGGCTCTGACTTCGAATGAAGCCATCTTGGAAGTTCCTAATAGCCGCTGAGCAGCAGCCAGAGAGTAAACACTGAGAGAAAGGTTGCCAACTCGGTTGATGCGAGGATTTAAAACGTGTTCCTTAGCAACTGCAACGACTTCTCTAGCCACCACGTTCGGGTTCACTTTCCAAAAAGACGCCTCAGGCTCAACTGGCTTGAACAAAATTGGGATGCCCGACAACCGGCTGTTGTGATATGTCACCGTTGTATATGAATCGCGTTCAGTGTCTTCATTGGCATCCATGTCCTCTGGCACAGAGTACACTGACGTGGCCTCGTCGTAATCTGAACAGCCGACTCGAGCTTTCTTGAGAGGGGCACTATCGCCACTAGTTTCATTTAAAGCATCGTCACCTTGACGGAAGTTGTCGGAAATAGCTGCGGAATTTCTGGTGGTAAAGAGCCACCATTTGGAACGCCCTCAGGCACGATGTCTTGAGAGACATATTGATTAGGTTCTATCGGCGGGGACGGGCCACAGATGACACGTGGAGGCGCCAGCCGTGTTCTTTTCACAGTCCCGCAAGAAGGGCCTTCGGGCTGGTCAGCTGTGCTCGGGGTTGCACTGGTTGCACGCAAAGCAGGCAAAATGTGGAACAAACAATGTCTGTTGGGGAACAGTGGTTAATGGGTTCCTGAAAAGACAAGAACCAAGCTCATAACTGCCACAACTGAAGCATAAACACACAAAAGAGGTCAGCTTAGAAACCAAGCTGGGCTGTAGGTTCTTCATCTTTCATCTTGGTGCAATCTTTCTGTAAGGGGTTTATAATGTAAGGGGTTTATAACGGCATTCGCGGGTAATGCCACTGAGCAGTCGCTTTCGGTTGCCTTTCCGCGCTTTCCCTGGCACCTGCTGTTTCACGGTTTCCTCGTTATCAGCGTTCCATGCTGGCGTGTGCACATCCGGAGTCTCTGGGTTTCACTGAACCCGTGACAGGTTTTTTTGTCCGGGCTTTTGAAAAAAGTTTTTTTAGAATAAGAGCAGGTGGTAGACGTGTTGAACCTAGCAGCCAACGTTGCGCTGCTTTTGCGAGAATGAATTGTAGAAAGGGAACACGTGTATCACGTGCTTAATTCTTTTAAAATTTTGCAGTCCTCATGCGATTAGGGCCACATGGAAGCGAAAGTTGGTTGCGTGAAGCGCAGCTAGTTTTTCACAAGCAGTAAACGGAAACCAGTCTGTAGTACTGCGGCTCAAGTACGTACGCTCATTTCGCTTACTTCGTAGTTGGGCCCCTAGCTCTCCAAGTGTATTTGGTCAAGGGCAGTGGTTGTAACTGTAGGAGATATAATAGATTACATTAACAGTGAATGACAGATCATGCATTGTTTAGTATGTTTGACCAGGTAGCGCGTTAGGACAGAAAGTACATTTGTTAATATTTCCGCGATTTGTACACCATGAGGATTTCTAACGCTTAAACAAAGGGTAATCTGTACGCGAATAGTATTCAATATTGTGTTTGTTACACCGTTGGTCTAGGATTAGGCATTCAGCACCTTCCGTGGTGTTACTGTTTTGCACAAAATGCGGCAAAAGTTGGTAGCGGGTGTGCGTATGAAAACCATTAGGTTTTTTTATTTGTTCTTTCTTTATGTTGGTCTTTAAACCAACCAACTGCAGGCAATAGCCATTAAAATTATCGTGGACGATATATGTATACAAACGGTGTTTAATTAGATGAGCTGTCCATGCGAGAGACAGTAGGAGCAGCCTGTTCAAAAAACGGCCAGGCTGGGGATCTACTTCTTAGCTACAGACAGACACGCACTGCAGCGGGCTTCAGCGTGCCAGCCGGCTCTGGAGCAGATGTCTTTCATCGTTGACAGTCAGGGCAGGTGCACACGAAGGCGTACATTCCTTTCAAGTAATACTTTTGGCCAGCCTAATATAAGTCTTCAGGACTCCCACATAAGCTCTCTGCGGATCCGCATGGTGGGAAGAACAGACCTCTTTTCCTAAGCTACGTGGAACCACTAGCAAGCACTTCCTACCGTCAGACGCGTAGTTACGGCGGTAGCAGAGGTTTTCTCAAACAGACAAGTGGGCAGTTTGGCGACGGATTGATCTAGACAGAACCAGTTTTGAAGGTGTTGACAAGAAGTCGGTGATTGCAGCAATCCATGGAACCTTCCTCTGTTGGTAGGCCATGTCTGTGAGGGTCAGCATCAACTGGCGCAGCAGAGCGCGAGAGTGCGTCGGCATCAGAATGCTTGAGCCCGGACCGATAGATAACAGGAATGTCATATTCTTGATAGCGGAGTCCCGTGGGATCTTTTAGGGACGACAACCAACACAGGGCGTGGTGGTCGGTGACAACGTCAAAGGGACGGCCGTTTGTTCAGAACGCAGCGTAAGAACATCAAAAGGGAACAGGTAACTTCTTTCGGCGAACAAAAAAGGTCGGATGGCGTAAATAGAACAGGTCCGTCCGGCATAGTATTGCACGAAAGAGCCAGCAACACTTCTCTTCACGGGTGAATATGCACGTCTTTGTAAAGTACGAGTTTTGCGTTATCAGAACAAGCAGCGTCAAACAACCAGACGTCACACTGCGGGAAAAGTTCCAGTTCAGCCAGGGCGCAGTCGATAACAGCGTGATGGCACGAGAGGAAGTCCCGCCTAAGGATGACATCATGTGAGCACGAATATAAGACTATAAATTTCAAGCGGTAGCTAGTGCCTTGAATACTCACTCGAGCAGTACAGGCCGCTATCGGGGACAAGTGTGCTGCACTTGCAGCCCGAAGTGAAAGTCCAGAGAGCGGGGTGATTACTTTTTTCAGCAAGCGGCAGAGTTTAGCACTTATAACAGATACCGCTTCAGCAGTGCTGACTAGAGTGAGGGCAAAAACTCCTGCAATAACTACGTCTATAACATATTGCAGGTATGCACGCGGACTTGAAATTTTTGCTGAATACGCAGTTAGTGCCTCCGGAACTGCGGGAATTAGTTTCCCACTTCCGGATGAGCAGGCTGACTGCGCATGGGCTACAGGGAGCGGCGACGGGGAGAAGACGATCAGCGACTGGTAAACCTCGGCTGGTCCGGCGGAAAAGACTTCGGGGAACCTCGTCTTAAAATCGCCCCATATTTTGATGCCACGTACGTTGTTCTGAAACTACAAATGAGCCACTTCCGCGAGGTAGAAGTCAACGTTGTTTAACTTTGTGGGGTCATCCAACTTTTTGTGAGCAATCACCCGCTCGTATGTCTACAGCCAATCTTCAGGATCATGATTACCCTTGCGGTTAAGAATGGGGGATCGTACTGACCGATTGAACCAGCCCATAAGATCGGTGGTATGAGCGGGGCTGTTTGATAGACAGCGTCAACCGGAGTGGCTGGCATTGGTAGCTTGAGGCTACTAAGTTCGAGGATACGAGTTGGTTAACGTTGGACCTGGCACCTCCACCACTTCCAATGGTGTATAATTAAATTAGCTGTCCAAGCGAGAGGCGGGTAGGTGCAGTCTGTTCAAAAAACGATCAGGCTGGGGACCTCTTTTAGCAGGTTCGCAGCACATACCCACGCGTTGATTGGCGATGTTTCTTCATAAACCGTTCCCCCGTTCCCTTCTATAATTATTCATTACGTCTTCCCACGGAGGGATTTGACGATCTTTCAAGATTCAGTCCTCTTTATTACTATATATATATATATATATATATATATATATATATATATATATATATATATATACATGTATATATATATAGTAAGGAAATGAGGGGCTCGTTGAGGAAATACAGAAACATAGGTCGGCAGTCTACAACGCCAAAGGAGGCATAGGGGTGTTGTTAGGCTCTATTTTTTACTACGGTTAATGAAGTTAAGATTTTTTTTTAATATAAGGAAGAAAGAAAAAAAGAAAAACACGCGCCCAGAGTGGGCGCGTGTTTTTTTTCTTCCTTATATTAAAAAAAAATCTTAACTTCATTCACCGTAGTAAAAAATAGAGCCTAACAACACCCCTATGCCTCCTTTGGCGTTGTAGACTGCCGACCTATGTTTATATATATATATATATATATATATATATATATATATATATATATATATATATATATATATATATATATATATATATATATAGTCTGGAAACATAAAGCACGATAAAATCGTGTAACTAAAGGCAGAGACACACAAGATAAACCTACGAAAATTAAAAGTTCACTGACGTTTCGAAAGAGGACTTCCTTTCTTCAGAGTACATAGTAACTTGGTTTCAGGGTTATATATAGAGAGAATATAGCAAGGGAGAGGGCAGGACAAGGGAACGGAGAGTTTGTATAATGGAATCATGGTTGGTGGGCAGCGAAAAAAATGAGAGAAGTGGAAGAGGGGAACAAAAAAAATATAACAAGAAATCACAGCCACGCGGTACGAACATGAGAAAAAAGAGCGAGAAAAGAGAAAAACAACGAAAAAAAATTTAACTAGGTAATTGCTATTTTCAGCGTCCCGAGGCAACAGGAGGGAAAAGAGCGCCAAAAGAAGATATGCTCATGCACGCACTTGGCATGTGCTTAAAAATGAAAAGCAAACAATAATAAAAAATCGCCGTCACCTGGTACGAACATGAGAAAGAAGTACGAAAAAAAGTAACAAGGTAATTGCTATTTTCAGTGTCCCGTTGAAGCAGGGGGCGAGAGAGTGGTCAAAACAAGATATGCCCGTGCACGCATATGGCGCACATCTGGCCATATACACCCGTTCTAAAAATCAAAGTCAGGTGATTGAAACATGAGAGAGTACTATATTTGGCTTCCGGTGGTGGGAGGAAATTGCAGCGCGCACAAAAGCAGTCAGACAGGCACTTTCGATAGGAAATGAGTGTGCATTCCTTTACAAAGAGCAGCAAAGAGCAGGGGAAAAAAGAGAGAGACCGGGTCAGACAAGTCATGTAATGGAAGATAACAGAATATATATATATATATATATATATATATATATATATATATATATATATATATATATATATATATATATATATATATATATATATATAGTATAAGTAAAGAGTCGGATACACAGCAAGAACAATAACAAACAATGTTTACTTACGTAGCGGCAACGGGACTTGCCTTCATCAGAGTAAAGTTACATGATTTTGCAAAATCATGTAACTTTACTCTGATGAAGGCAAGTCCCGTTGCCGCTACGTAAGTAAACATTGTTTGTTATTGTTCTTGCTGTGTATCCGACTCTTTACTTATACTATTTCTGCGCGCTTTGTGAGTTTATCTTTTTCTAGATTTATATATATATATATATATATATATATATATATATATATATATATATATATATATATATATATATATATATATATATATATATATATATATATATATATATAGCGACGCAATATTTTACCGCATGCTCACGGTGTAGAATGTAAGCCTATCATACGTATTGTTAAGCTACTTGCTTCACCACTGGGCACGGTAAAAAGACCCCAAGAGAAATGCTGTGGACACGAAGGAGACAGGACAAGTGGAGAGTTGGCGCTTGTCCGGTCTCCTTTGTATCCGTGTCGTTTGTTATTTGCTGTTTTTGTACCCCTGTCAAAAAATTCTTGTAACCTTGTTCTTTGACTGGTAAAACAACAGCAAAAAATGTTCGAGTTCTGGGAACTTTCGTAGACGCACGCATATGGCGCACATCTGGCCATATACACCCGTTCTAAAAATCAAAGTCAGGTGATTGAAACATGAGAGAGTACTATATTTGGCTTCCGGTGGTGGGAGGAAATTGCAGCGGGCACAAAAGCAGTCAGACAGGCACTTTCGATAGGAAATGAGTGTACATTCCTGTACAAAGAGCAGCAAAGAGCAGGGGAAAAAAGAGAGAGACCGGGTCAGACAAGTCATGTAAATGAAGATAACAGAATATATATATATATATATATATATATATATATATATATATATAGCAGAACAGAGAGATGCGGGACGAGGGACTCGGTAAAGATACATATCAAGGTTGCAGTCGTCATTGCCAGTGCTATTCGGCTTTTTTTTTTCGAAATATTTTAATAGGGCCGAATGACGTGTGCTTGTCACGTTTCTTTGATTCATTGATAAATAAGCGAAAATATAAGTCGAGAAAAAATCCGTTGTTTTCCGGGAGCGGGACTCGAACCCACATCTCCGCATAACCGGTGTGGTGCGTTCGCCATTACGCTATCCCCACAGCGGCTTCTCTCTCGACTTTAAAGCGGGGGTTTATATTTACAAGAGCTCTGAGGCCGGTCAACTAGCGCCGCCCCTCGACTACCGCGGGAGACGTAGAACGTCTTCTTTCCCAGCGGCCGCCGAATAGCACTGGCAATGACGACTGCAACCTTGATATGTATCTTTACCGAGTCCCTCGTCCCGTATCTCTCTGTTCTGCTACATGCATTACGAGGCACTGGCTCCAGCAGTCGGATATGCCAATTGCTAACCCCGACCTCCGACCACGTTCTACGTGGCGGCCGCTGGGAAAGAAGACGTTCTACGTCTCCCGCGGTAGTCGAGGGGCGGCGCTAGTTGACCGGCCTCAGAGCTCTTGTAAATATAAACCCCCGCTTTAAAGTCGAGAGAGAAGCCGCTGTGGGGATAGCGTAATGGCGAACGCACCGCACCGGTTATGCGGAGATGTGGGTTCGAGTCCCGCTCCCGGAAAACGGCGGATTTTTTCTCGACTTATATTTTCGCTTATTTATTAATGAATCAAAGAAACGTGACAAGCACACGTCATTCGGCCCTATTAAAATATTTCGAAAAAAAAAAAAGCCGAATAGCACTGGCAATGACGACTGCAACCTTGATATGTATATATATATATATATATATATATATATATAGCTACGCAATATTTTACCGCATGCTCACGGTGTAGAACGTAAGCCTATCATACGTATTGTTAAGCTACTTGCTTCACCACTGGGCACGGTAAAAAGACCCCAAGAGAAACGCTGTGGACACGAAGGAGACAGGACAAGTGGAGAGTTGGCGCTTGTCTGGTCTCCTTTGTATCCGTGTCGTTTGTTATTTGCTGTTTTTGTACCCCGGTCAAAAAATTGTTGTAACCTTGTTATTTGACTGGTAAAACAACAGCAAAAAATGTTCGAGCTCTGGGAACTTTCGTAGACGCAAATTCTGCTAAACAACTAAGTTTGTTTTGAATAATACAGTCACGGCAAGTGTGCGTGGCTCAATAGGTTTTCAAGTCGCGGCAAAGCCTTAAGATCAGTGGAAATGCGAACGCAGTCCATTGGGCCAAAGAATTAAGTATTAGAATGAGTAGCGTTACTTGTGGCTATGGTTCCCGGCCACACGAAAACATAAACCACACATATGTGTGCATGCGTATTTTAACATAAGATAAGCTTGTTTTTCCAATCACTGCAACGGATCATTATTTCCTCGCAGGGCAACGTTCTTTTCCTGCTTCTAACATCCCTGTAATCAAAATGGAAGACATCAGTGCACTCACCGGGCCTCCGCGAGTGTACCACTTCATCGTCTTGTTGTTATCGTTTGTGCGCGCCTTTCCGAACTCGTGGACTACATTCGCTGGACCATTTGTCGCCCCTGATGTGGACCACTGGTGCTCGAAGCCTGAACTGCCATTTCTTGGAAACTGGACGGAGCAGCAATGGAAGGAAAGGGCTATACCGGTGGCCGACAAATCTGGCGAGGGAGGGAAGGAAAAATACGAATCTTGCAAAATGTTCCCAATGATCTGGGATGGCGAAAACGGCATGGACGTGTCCTTTGACAATTCCACCACAGTTCCTTGCAATTCGTGGACTTACAACGAGTCCTTGCCAGGATCGTCTGCGGTACCAGAGGTTTGTCATTTCTGTATTCAGTATCCGCGCACTCGCTAAAAAGGTTCAATGTTTACATGAAAAGGGAATATGCGAGAAAAATTTGTTTAAAGAGGTTTAGAGCTGAAGCTGTGGCAGTTAAAGCCTACTACTACTGCTGTTCCGCAATGATAGCGTCTAATTGCTCGTTCTTTCTAAAGGGGCGGGGAGAGGGATAGGGGGATAGGATAAGGGCAGGTTCCATCAGAAAATGATAGAAGGAGGCGCTGGGTGCTTTAAAGTTCACCTTCCCGCCAGCAGTGGCGATTGCGTCGGGCGCGTCTGTATTTTGTTTTGCGGTGCAATCGAGAGCGCGTTCCATTCGCGCTCTTGGCGCGAGAACCGTGCTGTCGTTCAACAAACTTGATGTAACTTTTTTTCGCGTTGAACAGGGGAAAATTTTAAAAACGATAGTCATTCTTGGGCTACTTAAACCCAGAAATTTATGTCTGTCTGTCTGTCTGTCTGTCTGTCTGTCTGTCTGTCTGTCTGTCTGTCTGTCTGTCTGTCTGTCTGTCTGTCTGTCTGTCTGTCTGTGTACTACGACGCTCGATACATGACGGCGACCCCCTGGACACCATTTCTGTGGTACGTGGTGTATTTTAAGCGAACCAACGAGCTCTTGAATTCTGCACCCAGCCGACGGCTCTGCTAGGCCTCATCAGGCCCAGCACCCTAGCCTCAGCGCCGCTGGTGCACGTGCGCTCCTCGCCGCTAACTGCAGCGCGCCACGGGCAAATCTCGCTTCGCTCATGGAGAACATTATGGAAGGAGAGGAAATGGACCCCGCGGAATTTGAAAGGCCTGGCTGGGCTGAAGTTCGCCGCCGTCAGCGGGCCCTACATGCGGATTCTAACATCACCGATCAGCAATTAAGCACCCCCGGGAACCGCTCAATTCAGCTACCTCAGCGAAAGCGCCCAGCACAACGGACACCACCGTCCACGCCACTTCCACCTGAGGATATTAAGATCGTCCTCCGCCCGCGTGGTGGTTTGGCCCTAACTTCCGTCGCTCAAGCCACCCTCGCTGATGCTGTCCAAGCCGAGGCAGGAATTGCACCAAACGCGGAAGACCAATTACGGCACCAGTACGTTGCTAACTATTTCATTGTTAGCACGCCCTCGGAGGAACGCGCCCACAGGTTACGCAAGCATTGCCGCCCTCTCGCTTAGCGGGAACCTGTATGAGTTCTCCACACACGTGGCCGCCCCCTCCAACACAGTCACAGGAGTCATCTTTAATATTCCTGAGGATGATAGCTCCCAACAAGTGCACGAGAGCATATGCACTTACAACCCGAAGCTCCCCATTCTGGACGCCAAGCGCATGAACTCATCCAACATTGCCCAGATATTATTCGACGGCCAAAAAGTCCCCTTCTGGATCCGGTACCACTCCACGTTGTGCCGCTGCAAGCCTTTTCTTCGAAAGACTTAGGCGTGCCTTGCTTGCTGGTCCCCCGGCCATCGACAGGACGTGTGCCCGAAGGCCCGTGATGCCCCCTCGCTGCTCTCGCTGTGGGGCCACCAATCCCGCTGATTCTCATCCGTACACCTCGAAGTGCATTGTCTGCGAAGGGACCCATATCACTGACTCCACTGACTGCCCACGGCGATACCAACCGCGGTGACGTGCACCCACCTACGCTCAGATCACCTCGGCGGGACAGTCCTTGAATGACACTCAAGACCAGCAAAAGCAACAAACGCGTCCGCCCGTGCCTCCGGATGGACTGTCCCGACGGCCCGATAAACCGGCAGGACCCGTGACCCGTGCCCACACGGGCGTATCCCTGAAACCCCCTCCCAGACATGATCAAGTGCCGGCCGCTACGGACTCACAGGTGAGCTGCCTCGTCGCTCCCGCCCACTGCTCATCTAACTCTCCACCTCCTTCCCTTATCTCTCCCGCAGACATACCTAAAGAGCTTAACGCGATTCGGGCTGAAATCTCCCTCCTTAGAGAAGAACATGCGGCTCTCCGCAAGGAGAACGAAGCCCCGAAAGCGCGTGATTCCGCTCTGCAGGACACTCCCTTTTTGCCCACTCCTCCACCTCCCAAACATAAGGGGGTGTCGGACGATTCCATTCCTGACGCAGTCCTTCCATCCCTGAGGAATCAGTTAGGCAGCAAATCTCTCAGGTTGAGGCTTCCTGCAAGCAGGCGTTAGCAGAACAGAAAGCAGAATACTTGAGTATTCATGAGGCACTTCAAGCCAGCATGGAAAACTTGCATGCCAACATCGAAGCCCTGCGCTGTGAATTGCACTCCAGCATACGAGATCTAGTGAACAACATCAACTCTCTCACTGGCCCTGTCCAGATTCCCATTCCCAACTATGGCCCATCCGCTCAGTAACAACATTGGGTCCGCTCAAGTCTGGCAGTGGAATTGCAGGGGGTTCCGTCCTAAACGACATGCCTTGGAACTCCTCATACAGGCAGTCGATTCTCCCCCTATGGTTATAGCCTTACAAGAAGTAGGTACCAGGGCTAAGCTCCCTGGTTACAGGGCTTTTCAGGGCACGGATAACACTGCAACAGCGGTCCTAGTCTACCGCAGTATCCCCGCTGAACGGATGCAATTCGACAGTATCCCCATTCCCCACGATTTAGGGGTTCTCTACCAACGCAAACAGGAGGCTGAGCGGATGTATATTCTAAACTTATACAGAAGCCGTTGTTCAACAGCGCATACTTTTCACCAAGCAGACAGTACGCACACATGCTCTTCTTATTGTCGGCGACTTTAATGCGCCTCGCACTACTGCCGGATACCTCACTGCACTCGCAAGAGTAGGCTACTCTGGGGCTTGCTGTAATATTGGATCCGATTATTCCTTCAAGAATTCGCAACTGTGTACAAAAAGACTCGTCTCCAGATTTCTCCTTCACGTATCATGTCACGGATGCATGGTGGTCCAACACCAATGACATATTAGGTAGTGGCTACTTCATTCCGCAAACTGATGTCATCTTAGAAAGCACCCGGCGCTCCCGTCCATGACACATCTGCCAGACAGGAATGAATTCCTCGAGGTGCGGCAAGCCCACGCCCCTCTAGAAATCACCCCTTCGGGGCTCGAACAATTGGTGAACCAACTTCTTACTGATGCCTGGAGCACGAACACTCCACTCGATCCCGGTACCCCATCCGACACGGTAGACACCCACCTGCAACACCTACAGAATGCCTTCCGTAGCATCCAGCGCAGGTGGAGGAAAAATAAACTAAATAGAAAATTAAGACTGAAAATGGCTAAGCTAAATACCGAAATAGAAATCTATTCTGTCCAACTTGGTGAGAGTCAGTGGCATGAAATTTGCAATAACATGAAAGGCAACCTTGGCATGAGGTAAACGTGGTCCCTCTTGAGACACGTCTTAGACTCCGCTCACGCAAAAACATAACAGGGTCATCGGCTCACAGCCAGTGTACAAAAGTTCCCGGGTAATAACCAGCAACTACTCGGTGGAGTTTGCTCCTTATATCTTCCTTCAGTAGACGCTCAGCAGCTTCCATCATATCAAGGAGCACCCCGCCATCACGGAGACGGAAGTGCGCAGCGCTCTTCTGTCTATCCGCCCAGTATCAGCACCGGGTCCGGATGGAGTGACCAACAAAATGCTCCGCAACCTTAATGATCCTTCAATCTCGGCTCTTACGGAATACTTCAATTATTTTTGGGAGCGCGGTACACCCCCCTCCGAATGGAAACACACTGAGGTCACGCTCATCGCGAAACCTGGAAAGTCCCTTACCATTGATCATCTCCGACCCATCTCTCTCACATCATGCATTGTTAAGGTCCTGGAGCACATAATTCTCGCCCGCCTAACGCTCAACCTCAATTCCACCAACGCTCTTCCACACTCGACGATTGGTTTCCGCCCCGTACTCTCCACTCAGGACGTCCTCCTGCAACTTTCCCGTGAGAATATCACCCCTCCATCCCAAATCGACACTGCTGCTATTCTGGCGCTGGATCTCACCAAGGCATTCGACCGGGTTACCCATGCTGCCATCCTGCGTGGCGTAGAATTAATATCTCCTGGAGAGCGTATGTACAACTACGCGCGTAACCCCCTAACATCTCATACAGCATTCGTTCAAATAGGGGACCTTCAATCTGATACACTAAGTCTTCCTTCCATAGGGACTCCACAAGGGCCGTTTTATCACCTTATTATTCAATTTGGCTCTCCTCAATATCCCAAAGAAACTTGAGATTATTCCGCACCTTCACTTTAGCCTATACGCGGACGATATTACGCTGTGGGTCACTGGTGGTAGCGATGCATTCATTGACGAAACATTACAGCAAGGTGCACGTCTCGTGAATGAGGAAGCACATTTGGCGGGTCTGGAGTGCTCTCCCACCAAATCGGAGCTTCTGCTGTTACCAGCCAAATGTTCCTCTCAAAATTCGCCTTACATCAAAATTTACCTGAATGAACATTTAATCCCAGCGGTGTGCACCCTCAAGGTCCTCGGTCTCATCATTCAGCATAATCGTAGTAACAATAAATATATCTCGCAGTTAAGCTCGCACGTTAATTAAACAATTGGACTCATCCGACGAATTACCGGACGCCACTATGGTTTAAGGAGACGGAGAGAATCAGGCTTATCCGTGCCTTCATCATGAGTCGTGTAACATATTCTCTCCCATATGTGCGTGTATCGAACACAGAAATGACCAAAATTAACTGTATGATCAGAAACGCCTACAAAGATGCGCTACAAATTCCTCTGAGTACATCCACTGCCAGATTTGAGCGCCTGGGGGTTCATAATACTGCCCAAGAATTGGTCGAGGCGCATCATATCAATAAGCTCCGTCGTCTCTCAACTACTCCCACTGGCCAACGTATACTGATGCGTCTTGGTATCGGGACACCAGTCTGTTCTGAATTATCTATCCCCATCCCGCGGCCTATCCGTGACTGCCTCCGTGTCCGTCCTATTCCGAGGAACATGCACCCCACCTACCACAGAGGCAGAACGAAGCAACGGTCGCGGGCGTTCACCAAGAAACTTCCCATTAAACCCAACATCCTATATGTTGATGCAGCAGAATAACGCCACCTCGACGTATTTGCCCTCGCAGTTGGAATAGCCCGTCTGACCCCCCTGTTAACTCCCTTACTGTCTGCACCACTATCCCGGCAGCGGCAGAGGCGGTGGCAATAGCGATATCACTAACGACTCGGCCGTCACCAAGAATTATAATCACAGATTCGAAAGCGGCCATTGAAAACTTCACCCGTGGGTACGTATCGCCCGTGGCGTCCAAAATTCACCTTCGAAATCCATGGTAGACATCGTATGGACCCCGGCGCACACCGGCTTGGGGGGAAATGAGGCAGCACACAACGCAGCACGAGGACTTACTATCCGTGCCGGTGCCAGCCTCGTTCCCTACCACGGCGCCACGTCAGCCAGGGATCAATCACCTACCATGATATCACTGCGCCTTACCGCCTCGCTCGCCGTCAGTACCTTCCTGAGCTAACCAACGATCAGGAGCGCTTATGGCGACTCCTGCAGACGCACTCTTTGGCCTGCCGAGCACCTCTGCACCGAATTCACCCCTCGCAGCTCCCCTCGCCAAATTGCCCACTCTGCGGGGACCTAGCCACCCTGGTTCACTCCATGTGGGCCTGTCCTCAAGACCCCTTTCCACCCGTAGTTAATGAAGAGCAGTGGGAGAGACCGCTGGGCAGCTCGGACCCAGGGGTCCAGGTACTTCTGCCAGTGCTTCTGGTCACCCACGCTGCGGACGTCGCTGCCGGCCTCAAACCGGCGGCCACACGGCCCACACCGCTTCCGAAAACCAGCCTAAGGCTCAATAAAGTGATTCCTCCTCCTCATCTGCCGGTATGTCTGTAACTCGATTCAGCCACCCGGCCAAGGTGAAACAAAATCTGCGCTATAGTTATATATACTCACAACCAAATCTAAACATCT
The DNA here is from genome assembly GCF_048455015.1 of Haemaphysalis longicornis. Lineage (NCBI taxonomy): Eukaryota > Metazoa > Arthropoda > Arachnida > Ixodida > Ixodidae > Haemaphysalis > Haemaphysalis longicornis. The sequence goes on from NW_027526371.1 coordinate 2,484,240, forward strand.
AAGTCCGGCTTTATGTTCATACTTGTCAACATTGTTGCACAAGAACAAGACATTACGCAAATATAGGACAGAAAATTTATACATAAGTGATATTTACAATGTTCTTTTTAAAAAAGTGACAGATGCTTGATATCTGTGAAATGAAATACTACATCCACTGCAGAAAAAAAAATCACTCCGTCGCCTGCTGTCGCCTGCGCTACTATTGCTTCTGGCGGCATTTTAAGATATCAAGCGGCAACAGTTACGAAAGGTTCCACTAGACAGGTTTTATGTTCTGCTAGGAACGCATATGGAGTAAGGCAACGTGGTTCTATAAACCTTGAAGTAGGGCACCTGGATTCACTCACGGCAGCGCTGGAATCGAGGCGCCCGTAAGGCCCCTAAAATTACAAAAGTAGCGCCATTTTATGATCTTGCCGCCTTTCGCCTTCACCTGGGCTCCTTCCCTCCTCCGCGTTTTGCTATTTTCTTTTTCTCCGGCCAGCGCCGCCCACCATTGGCCAACAGAAAAGTCATGTGGTAGCTCTGCCATTTTTTTCTGCTGGAACAAAAACTTGATGTGGGCGAGGTGGTACATACTGCTAAAAAATTAATCTGCACTAAAACAGGGACGAAGAAGAAACACGTAACACACAACACGGTGCCGAACTTCCAACTAGAACTTATTGAAAAAAGATACTGCTTATATACACAAAACTAAAATACTAAAACCATTGTGACGACAAAATGCATCAAATTTCTAAAAACGCCACTTCTTTATCTGTCAGTGATATGGACGGAGTACTAACGCAGTTATCCCCTGCCTCTCTGATAAAGAGAGCTTGTAGAATTTCGCGCTCAAGCTTACCTCTTGCTTTCCGCAAAAACTTTGTCCTATCTAGCAGGGGGCTACACTTGCATCTTTTGCAGTGCTCAGATAGGTGGCCACCAGCTTTATTTGCAACTGTCCAGTTGTGCTCCCTTGCCCTCTCATTGAAGCACCTTCCAGCTTGCCCTATGTACACTTCTTTGCAACTCAAGGGAATTTCATAAACTACACCCATGCTGCAGTCTGTGTAGCGAACAGCGTGGTTTTTTGCTCAGGGTTCGGATTTTTTCTTCGGAGTTTTGCTCATCAAAGGGCAAATTTTGTCAGCTTTTCCGGGGCACTGAAAACGATATTTACCCCGTACCTTTGCGCCATCTTTTGTAGAAGAGCTTCACACACGCTCTAAATCAGAAAAGAAGGGAACCGGGCCCGGCTTAGCCTCAAAATCTGGTCGTGGAAACTAGCCTCCACTTTGTGTACGCACGATTTTTTTGTCAAGGCTTCTTGAATACACGTGATCGCTGCACCCCTTCTTACTAGTTTTGAGTGAGCACTATTGAAGGGAAGAAGCTGTTTTTGTGCCCTCGGACTGTACTGCCAGCAAACATGCGTGCCTCCTTTGAACGAAAGCTGCAAATTTATTATCACATGGCAGCTCACACGTAAATTTGAGAACTTTTGACGCCTGAGTGAATGTGCTAATCAGATTTTTTACTATCAAATCTTGATGCTCTATTCCCCGATTCACCACCACAAGACAGTCATCCACATACCTACAAATGGTAAGGTCAAGCGAACTATCTAAAGACAAGATAACTCGGTTATCAAAAGCACTCAAGAACAAGTCGGACAAGATGGGGGCAAGGAAAGAACCAATACAAATTCCACTACGTTGAACATAGTGTTTGTCCTCGAAATTAACCACCGTGTAATTCAGGTAAAAGTTCAAAAGTTTCAGGAAATTTTTCCTATTCACTCCCGTCACGCCATTGAACCTTATTTCACCATAATCATCATTTTTTTTGCCGCAGGACAATGAACAGTTCGTCGTGAAAAATATATTAGTAAAGGTCCTCCACGTCAAGTGAGAAGGTAAACACTCCACTCCACGTACCTTCTTCCAACTTCTGGATGACCTCGGTAGAGCTGCGGACGAGAAAAGGATCATCCAGGCGCAGCTGTTGCAGGTGGCGTTGCAGGTAGTGCCCCACTTGAGACGGTCAGGTGCTTTTTTTCGAAACAATAACGCGGAAAGGACACTAGGGCTTATGCGTTTCGCCGGTGAAAAACAATTCTAAAAGCCCCGCTTCTTCCTTGCTTATCTAGCCTTGTAATGTCATCAGCATCAGAAATAAGTTGATCTGGAAGAGGGTTATAAAATATATCATTTATACATATTAAGAACAAGAGAGGACCCAAAATGCTACCTTATGGTACCCCAGACAAAATTGGCTTTGCATTTGACAATGAGTAGTTGTAGTCTGCAACCTCTATTCTGGATTTCGAATAAGACTCTATGAGGGAGAAGCAGCTTCCTATATTGCCATAGTGCCTAAGTTTACACAGCAACAACTTACGGTTGATGAGGTTAAAGGCTTTGAGAAATCGATATGAATTCCAAGAGCAAGTAATTTCTTCTTAAATGAGTTTGAATAATTTTTTTCTGTTGAGTCACCGCTATTTCTGTATATTTAGACTTTCTGAATCCAAATCTGAAAGAATTGGATAATCGGAAAGAACTGAGTGGTTAGTGAGGAAGTTATTTATCCTGGAGTGAGCAATTTTTTGGGGCTACCGATAACACAGGGAGGATCCAGACAGGCCTATAATTCGAAAAATTCGAAGTAGGGCCACCTTTGTGTACAGTGACTACTTTTGACGTTTAGGAAGAACACCATTTCTCAGTGACAAATTTTATGCGTGTACCAAGACTGGAGCCAAAAAATCCATTACGTACAGTTCGCAAAAGGCTTGTCTATAACGCTCGAATGGCGTGCTCCGGACTGCGCGGGAGACACCTAGTGATAATGCCTGGTTTGAGATAGGTAGAAGGTGAGCGTGCGCGGCCCGTATCAGCACGACGGCTGTGTCCCTCCTCGCTGTGCCCTTCGTCTTGGCTTCCACACCTTCTTTTACCGTAATAAGCGCTTCATGCCTGCGCTGCCGGGCCGGGAAACAAAGGCACAGATTACTCGCCCTAGCGCGCGCTGTGCAAGTTTTTCGTCTGCACAGCTGTTCATTGCGTTATGGGTCTGCCCCGGTTTCTCCGCTCGTCTTTGCACATCACTGCTGAAGGGCTAACGCCACAATACTTATAATGCACTGTGCAAGCGATCACGGACCCATATCTCGTCACTTTAAAAACACCGGCGTTTTCGGCGATTGTTATTCGTTTTCTCGCAGACAGAAAAAAAAAGAAACTCCTATTTAAATTTCGCGGGGTGCCGCGAAAATTAAGCGTTGCACGTAGTTAAACGCAGCCAACGCTGCACTACCAATCGCTGAACTCCACTGTTGTTTCCGGGCCCTGCAGTGCAGGCAGCGCGTCTCACGGCGAAAGAAAGCACGGAAGCCAAGGCGACGGTCAAAGCGACAAGGGAAAGAGCCATCGCGCTGATGCGGGTCGCACATACTCCCATTCTACCGGTCTCAAACCAGGCGTTATCACTGGATGTCTCCCGCGCAGTCCGGAGCACGCCGCTCGCGTGTTATAGACAAGCCTTTTGCCGACTGTACTTAAACGACTGAATTTTAAAGCCCTCGATTACAGTTCCAGTTTTTCCTTCTAAGTGCTTTCTCCCGTAGTTGACGTGTAGATATTCTGTGTGCAATTCCCCGCCCGTTTTGTGTAGATTTTCGCATTTTTGTTCTTTATATGCATGCCTTCACGTTGCAGACATTTACCCGATACTTGAACATTTGCGAGTCAAGTTTCTGGAAAGGGGGGTGATTGTGATGATGTACTGTGATCAAGCGTGGCGGTGTGGAGGGGACGACGTGATGACCGGCGATATGTGCCGCAACGGAAGCGCTCCCGCCCGATATTCATCGGTGGACGCATGGTCCTCTCTACAAGCAGCGCTTGGACTTTTTTGCTGAGACTGGCCTATACGGCATTCTTTAGTAAAAAGGAGAGCAGGAGGAAAACAGCGCGTTTTTTGTGGAATTACCTCAAGGCGGGCGTGGTGCGAAGTGTTCCGGGTTCCGGAGTTCTGACCGCCAGATTTTCACCCCTTGCTGAGTCGAGGGCCCATTTTGGTGGCGTTTCATGGGGTGTTCCGGGAAGCACTGGCCATTGCGTTCATGTTCTCAAGGTGCATCGCGGCGTCGGCCCGACAGGAGACATGGATCCTCGCCGACCACCCAAGGCCTGACGTGGGGCGTGTGCGACGCGACAGCCGCACCAGGCCAGCAGTTCCTCCCGCGACAACAGTGCAACCGGCGCGGGCCAGCGTCACTCCTCGCGGCATAGGCCCGAGGTGCCAAAGCAAGCACAAGAGCTCTCCGCAGCTCGCTTGAGCGTCTGTCACCGACATGGGTGGATAGTGTGGCTGACGGGCTTCAGACATGGTGAAACCAAAGCCTTGGGTTACCTGTCGAGTAATACTTGTCCGCGAACACTATTTAAGCCTCGCGTGTCTGTGTACGCTTTTGATGTCTCGCGTATACCTTCTTCCTCGCGGTTCGTCTTGTGCCACCCTCGTTATGTTCTCGCTTGACTGCAATATATCTCCTCGACGTTCCGCATCCGATGTTTTGATTCCGTATAAATGTCTAGCGCGGTGTGCTTAGCGGGGTCCTTTATCACACATATTAGAGAAATAAGATTTAGCGTACCAAAGTCAAGGGCGCCGAACGGATAGGACAGCGCCCGTTGTGTCCGTTCGCCGTCCTTGTCTTTGCTGCGCCAAAGCATTATTTAATAAAAATAAAACATTTATTAGGAGACACAAGCACATCGTTGGGCTCAAATATTTTTAATTTGTGTAATTTTACCACCACTAATAACGCTTCCGAATTTTCGTGCGTTGTCCTTCAGAAGGGAATGAAGTGTGGCGGCAAAAATGTTCTTAACATTTGTGGCGGCCGCATTATATTCTGGATTTTTTTGACGATGAACAGACGGAGTGATTTGGTAGTCTGGCGCGGCCAAAGTGGAGTTCTTTTTCCGCAGCCGCTTTAGTGTTGCATTATACAAGGGGGAGCGGGGATTAGATGTTACTTCTCGTTTAGGCACGTGACACGTAATAAGTGTAGCAGGTGGTTTTTAAAAGTCGAACAATTTTCATGAATTAATCGATCCTAAACGTTTGCGAGGTAATCATCGATAAAGGCCTTTAGTTCGTTGGTAGTTGACGCAATGTTGGCTCTGCTATAATCTTTTACAATTTTGGAATGCTTTGTAGGCGGGATTTGGGCTTGCAAGGCTTAATGTAGTATCAAGTGATTACTAAAGACCGGATATGAGGCTAATAGCGATTTTGTTCCTTGCAGCCCTATCGCCCCACTTTGATATATGAGCATGAATTAGAGGCGAAGAAGGGCATTTAGGTGTTTTGTAGTGCCTATAAATGACTATTCTGGCGTGTGTGCCTAAACTCCCTCAGTATGCCTATAAATGCCTATTATAAATATCGGCGCGCATATGAACATTATTTACCCCCAACTTTCGCTTTAGACTGCAGTTTGCGATCGTTATTCATGTTGCTTTGCAGCTAGCATTGACTGTTCGGAATTCTATGGGGTTCAACCTAATCCTCTAGTTTAAACAACTTCCGGAAAACAACCACCAGCAGCAGCGGAATGAGACGCTCATTCTGAGTGACAAGAGACACAAGTTTGAATGCAAAGTTGTGGAGATGATGGTAGTTTGCTGTTGTTCCCTAATTGTCACACTGATTCTTAGGCTACGTTCCGCGTGCCCTCCAGATTTTTTCGAACGTGTGCAGTCGCATCCTCGTTTCTAGAATCATAGTCACATAAAACTTCATTCCAACTCAGCAACGGTTCAGCATTGGACACGCCTTTGTTAGTAGACCATTCCTATAATAAAAGGACCCTGCAACACTTTTTTCAACTTTTTTTGAAATGTAAATGCTTGCAGAATGTAGTCACCCAATACACCAAGTACTTAGATAAGGGGTCGCAAAGTTCCTCAGCCAAAAATTTCTGCTCCATTTCATTATGCTGTGACAGCTGCGCTTCATTGATAGCAAGTGGGATGACTAGTGTCGACGATCGACCATCAGTACATATTTGCATAAGCACAAGCCCACAATGTTAACACGTTAGTTTGTGGTAAAGGGAATGTGCTTCCCGGTATTTTTTTCACCAGCAGTACTTATGTTACTGTACATCTTGACTGAGGGGGTAATTTACCGCCGCGAAAGTTGTAGCAGCAGGTATGCTACGAAAACACGAGCAAAAACATCGTGAAGGCGATGTTTTCATAGGTACGCGTGTAATACCGTTATGAGCTTGTCAAACAATTGATTATTTCGTGGCATGTAATGAGTTTCTCCCAAAATTTTATATTATTGATAAATACCAGCTTGGTCTGCAGAACGTTAGGCATAACCGTTCTAGCAATGTTTCAGTGAAAAGGCCACCCTTTATTTTTATTTTTCTAGCTTTATTACAGCGTGTTTTATTTCATAATTATATAATTACACGCTCTTCCTCTTGACGCTGTGGCCTTATACTTAAATTTACGGCCACTTAAACGTTTCAATTCAAGCCAAACATGAAACTAAGGCGAGCGCATGTTATAACGGCGGACCATCACGACACAGACGGCCTTGATGTGAACCGAATAGACGCGAGCGCCGGATTCCTCTGTAGCGTATATAGTAAGAAAATCTATAGGAGTCAGTAGCCGTAGAAAATAGCGCCGGTGTTGCTGATACCAAAAACTCCGTACGTTGAAGTGAAAACAGCAATGTGCCTAACAGGAGAGTTATCGGCATGTGCAACGAAAAATCTGCAGAAATTCTGAGAATTTTCTACCAATGCGTAGCATGCGTTTTCCGCTTGTCTAGAGTCTGAGTTCTTTGCAGCGAAATATGGCTATGAGTAGCGAATAGTGTTGAATTATTTTGTTCTTTCTCAGTTTGCTTTTGTTTGTTTTCGCCAATGGTGTAGATGTATACTTTTCTAGCAACGAAGTGCTTTGACTTCGCTAATTTTCTTTTCCCGCAGACACAACGCGTTCTGCAGAGTTGGTCCATTTACGCTATTTTTATAGGTATTTCCAACGTTCCTTTGCAGACTTTTTTTGTTTATTCTTCAGTTTTTGGGAAGACGTGTATGAGACTCATGATTTTGATTTGTCATGTTATATCTGTGAAAATTTCATTTTTCGCATTTTTCTAATTTTGCTTTTCGAAATTCGGTGGGACCAGTTACCTTTATCTACGCAATTATAAAGGTTAAAGATGTCACTTTCGCCAAATCTGCATTTCTGCGGAAATTCAGGGCGTTACGCGGTTCGACATTTCCGTTATTTTGTAATTCTTATTTCGAACTTTTGTTAGCGGAATTTTTTGTTTGTTCTTCCCTTTTGGGAAGAGATGCAAATATGCCTATTGTTGATTTCCTCAGATAGTGTTTGTGAAATTTTTTTTTCCATTTTGCTTACCTTTCCTTTTCCGAAAATTTTGTGTGTTCAATTATCTCTATTTACGCTCTTATAACGATTACAGGTGCTGCTTACGTCAAATCGGCATTTTAGTGGAAATGCAGGACGTTACACGGTGCTGGCTGTGGAGTACTCGGCAAAGAATGCTACGCGTTAAAAGGGGGTTCTGCAGCGAAGACGACATCGTTGCTGCTCTCCCGTGCCCCCGCACATTCTCTATATCATGGCGGGTAACAGAGCAAACTGGACGAAAACACGAATAGCGGAGACACAAACAAGCGCTGACTTTCAACTGATTTTATTCGAAAAAAAAAAAACCATGATTATACACATATGTCGCATCCTCCCGGAGCATGCGTGAAAAGAAAAGAGGGAGAAAGAAACACCCTAGCTGCTGACACCGGCGGTACAGAATATAAAAAATTAGATTTCGACCTATGCAGATAAGAAATCTATTTTTCATGTAAAAGAACAGAAGGCTCTGTATATCAATAACGATAATATGCGTGTGTGTACACAAAGACCTATATATCACCGCGTAATTATGTTTCATTTCATTTCATTTATTTCCACCTTAAGAGCCCTGAGGGCATTACATAAGGGGGGGCGTGCAGAAAGGTATGACACAGCGCTAAAAAAAATTACAAGAGTACGTAGATAATGCATGAGTACGTAGATGTGCGACCCGCCGCGGCGGCTCAGTGGATGCGTTGTGCTACTGAGCCAAAGGACGAGGGTTCGATTCACAGCCGCGGCGGCCGATTTTCTGATGGGGGCGAAAAGCGAAAACGCCCGTGGGTTCTAGATTTCGGTGCGCGTTAAAGGTCCCCAGGTGGTAAAAACCAATGTATGTATGTATGTATGTATGTATGTATGTATGTATGTATGTATGTATGTATGTATGTATGTATGTATGTATGTATGTATGTATGTATGTATGTATGTATGTATGTATGTATGTATGTATGTATGTATGTATGTATGTATGTATGTATGTATGTATGTATGTATGTATGTATGTATGTATGTATGTATGAAATGGACGAACACGTATATGTATCTGTATATGCTGATGTGTATTTGCTCCATTTGCGTGTACTCGCGTATAGCATCTGTATTTTTCCTTGAAAAATAATTGGTATATGGCCCTACATTATCTTCGGCTATTGGCTCAACACTTTCTTGCCTATGTCTTATGTACTATTTCAACAAATAAACAAACCTGAACTCAAACTAAACGACTCGGACTTCGATGTTTCTCCGTCGGCGCAACACAACGCCCTTTGTCCGGCCAGCACCGGAGTGAGAGTGACGAGTACTAGTCTCAGACGAGCCAACCGACCAGTAGCGTGCTTCAACTGTTCCCCGGTGGCCTATCCGTACCGAGCGTCAATTTGCCGCTGCTCGTGCGCATGTGGCTAGTGTTGTGAGGACTGAGTTAGTGTAATGGCACCACGTTACTTTCGTTTGTTTAGAACCCTAAAGAACGCTTTTGGAGGTCGTTGGTTCTACTTGATGCGGCATCACAGATGGGTGACCAACTGGTTCAAAAACATGCCACCGTCCTTCTTCGGAAACTGTATCCGCCACCTTCCTTAGCAGCGGGTCACATAAGGGCACGCGTTCGGCAACTTCTGCTTGGTGTTGTTTCTTACGTATTGCTTTATTGAATTCTACCTCATCTGATGGTCTACTTCCATGGGTCTTAATAAAGGCTCCCGAAGTGGTTTCATTGGCTTTTGCCTCATAACACCGAATAACCTTCATTTCAGTGGGACCTTGTATGCCAGCACGAATGGCAACGCTCGATGATGACGAGCGTAGTCTTCATGGGTCAAGTGATTGGATCACCCATCATGGGGCACTTGTCCGACAGGTGGGAAACCTTTGCCACAGATTGCTATTCTACATCAAAACGCGCCGAAAGTTCCTCTTCTACGGTGCACAATACATGTCACCAGCCTTAAAGGGACACTGAAGTGATTTGTAAACATTGCGGTATTACTAGCGCAAATGGCAGTCCGGAGTCCCTAGACCATGTTTCGACCACTCTGGGTGCGTTTACGCGACATTGCTTGGTAGAAAAATCCATTAGAAAATGCTGTCCTCCTCTCTGAATATTTGCCCACTTTTTGTGGTGTTTTTGCGTGACGTCAGGAAAAAAGTGACTTGGCTTGATTGCGGTACTGCACGGCTCGCCGACCTTCCGACAGAGTCAGTCGGCCCAGCGTTTAGTCCACCGGCCGCCGACGGGTCGTAGCAATTCGTTCGCTCAGTTGAAACTACGCCACGAAACGCGTTATGAATGGAAGAATTTGCCTTTCTTTAGTTTGTTAGTTTGTTCACCGTATCAAGCTCCAAGTCCAGGCTGCTCCGCACAAGCGCTCCACAAGCGCACATGCGACGCTTCGCAGAGTGGTACTCTAGTAGGAATATCTAAGGCCAATTGATGGCGGGAGAAGAGTCAGCGAAGTTAATATAGGTACTAAGGAAATATAATCAACTGAAACGTTTACCGTACAGCGTAAAACTAGGTTGCAGGAAGCACTTTTTGCGCTCGGTGAAGAAGCACAGCGGTCAGCCGCAGGACCACACCACACATCTGCGAACGCTTTTCCGTCTAAGAAAAGCAATTGATAGACGTCAGATATTGTGGAAATTTGGGGGACGCTTACTGCACGAGCGCTATACAACAAATAGCCTAAGCTGCTTGAAATGCTGAAACTAAACAAAAATGTAAATTGACTATACGTTATATACATTGTGTTTCCACCGCCGGTAGCGGTGACTCGTGGCCCATCCCTTGGGAACTGTGGAAACTGAACAATACTATACTCTGGGACGGACGTTTTCAACGCACAGTAGCAGCTTGCTTGAAAGATACATGAGAACTTTCAAGCCTTAGTATTTTGCAAAAATTGGACCTTTTTAAACAAGACATCAAGAACTTAGGTATAAAGGCGGCAGCTCCGTCATCCTTTTTGAAGCGACTTCACATACGTGAACTCCGCAGTTCCTTGATGCAATTGCATGAGGCTGAAAGAGCTGAGGCCGGGACTATTGTTGAATAAATATGTGATGTTAAAGGTCAAATGCAGCAGCATATCACTGAAAAATATCTGGGAGCCCTTGTTCGATCAAAAACGGTACATTTTTGCAGGAGCCGCCAAGACGACGCGCATTTGGAGATGAAAAGCAGTCAGCACTAGAAAAAGTTATTCATAATTGAGTATGGGGGAAAAAGCTGTTCTGATAGCCGCAGTATACTTGGAGCATTTTGTGCCCATTGTGAGAAACTCTTTAATGGCAACACGGGTAACTGTGCTACGCCTTATTTTAATGTATTCCTGCAGCCTTTTCCTAAGCTCAGGGACGATGAGCGGGCTCTTGTAGAAGGACCAATTACGCTTGAAAAAGTGAAAATTGCCATTTCAAACTCTCAAACCCATAAGTCGCCTGGCCCTGATGGCCTCACCTCGGAGTTCTACCAAGAATTCTCGTGTGTTCTGGCACCTGACTTACATGAAGTATTTTCAAAAGCCTATGAACTTGATGTTCTGCTTCCTACATTTTACCAAGGTTATACCGTACTAATCCCGAAAAGTGACAATTCCGAAAAGTTGAAAAGCGTGGATGTCTACAGGCCGATATCTCTGTGTAACGTGGATTACAAGATATTCGCGAAGGTGCTGGCACGCAGGCTACAGATTGTAATCACAAGTCTGATAGGTTCACACCAGACTTGCGATATTCAGGGGCGGATCATTCAGACCAACATCCACATTGCTCGTTCTGTACTGGAGTGCGTATCCGATGGTGCGGGGCACGTTGCGTTCCTTCAAATTGATCTTGCTAGAGCATTTGACAGGGTTAGCCACCCTTTCCTTTTTGCTGTTCTGGAGTCAGCTGGGCTTGGGAAAGTTTTGTATAAAGGCATATCTCTCTGTTACAAAAGCTGTACGACCCGGTTAATTATAAATCGCGAACTCTCTAGACCTATTCCCATTAGATCTTCCGTACGGCAAGGTTGCCCGTTGTCACCCCTTTTATTCGGTTTGTCCCTTGAGCCCCTGTGCATTAGTATTCTCCAAAGCAGTGTTATTCATGGTTTCTGACTGGCAAACTATGAAGTGAAAGCTTTAGCTTATGCAGGTGACGTTACCTTTTTTGTGTGGACGAGAAAAGTGTTTTGGAGGCCATTACGCTGACACAGCGGTTTTGCAATGTAAGTGGTGCTAAGGTGAACCTTGAAAAATCAAGAGGTTTTTGGAAGGGCTGGTGGGGTACGCAGCCGCGTCAATATGGAGGCATACCATGGGATTCTAAAAAAATAGAGTACCTTGGGGTTCCTCTACATCACATTCGAAACAGTGGACCTCATTGGTCTTCTGCGCTTACTGTAGTAAAGCGTAAAACGCAGGCATGGATGGGGCGGGAGCAGTCTATATTTGCGCGTGCAGAACTGTGTGATGTATGTCTTGTATCCAAACTTGTTTATGTTCTGCAGGTCTTTAGTTGTGCACGAAATAAGGTTCAAGCATTTCACAGAATGTTGGCTACCTTCGTATGGCGGTCGAAGTGGGAGCCCATGCGCCGCGATAACCTCTTCCTCTCGTTAAGGTGTGGTGGTCTTGGATTGGTGCATTTGTTTGTACATCAGGTCGTTTCGCGGTTCTTCTTTTCAAAACAGCTGATCATCCGTTTTTAAAGGTTTTTATTCAGCATAAATTGAGTGCTATTTGCCTTTTTATTTGCTCCAACCCACTCCGGGAATCGTAAGTCCCTTTGGGGCTTTCTGAAAGAGGTTTCTGACACTTTCAAGTTTCTTATTGTGCGTTTTTCTGTCGAGTATCTGTACGGTCTCTCCAGGAAGGAATTGTCGGGCATTTTAATGGAAAGTTTATTTCCAGTGCCCATTTACCGTCAACCATATCTGATGATTTTAGATGACAGTGCGTTGAAGCGCGTCACAACAATGTGCTTCCAAGCGGCTGCAAAAACTTTCTTTTTTAAGTTGCACACATCAACGTTGCCTGTTAAAACATGGCTCAATAGTAAAATTGCCTTGGTTTGTTTAGTGTCACTTGGTCTGTTTACTGTTTAGTGCGCAGACATCGGCTAGTTATTGCTACGATTCCAAGGCGTCCTGGAAGGCTTACCTGAGGTATTTTACAGCCGACAACATGACAGAAGCGCGGTATGGCGATGACTGAGTTATCGAGAATGCCAGTCCAACAATAACGCCTGATTCCGAGCCCGTTGTTTCCCAGAACCGGAACCGAAACTTATTTGAGTGCTAATCTTGGACATTGTTTAATGACGTAGCACTTTTATCTGACGTCACTGTGGCTTTATTGGTTCAGCCGCCGCAAACCGCGTTTGGTAGTTTTTTTCTTCTTTCAAGCTTTATAAAATAAATACAACCTTATCGCCCGGATAAACGATGACAAGTGTGTTCATTTGAGCCAGTCCACGCAGTGCACACAAAACATTGAGCTTGAAAAATTCACTTCAGTGTCCCTTTAAGATATACTTGACACTGTGCATCTAAAAGTAGTGCCCGAGTGTCTGAGTGACGTATCAACGGAGCAGCCGAGACTGCTGGAAATCAAAAATTAAAATTCTAGAATACATTCATATGATCCTGTTGGGGCTCACCACGGCTAGAGTTTGGAAATAAATGTTTAAGGCAGTATGAGGGGATAAATTGTGCTTTTGCGAATTGCTTAGTATGTTACAGGTTTACTAAGATGTCAATCTGGTTCTTGCATGTGTATTCATGGACAAGCGAAATGCGAACATGGAAATATCAAGCAGAACACACAATATTAAAAAGCCCTGTTCGTGGATGTGAAATAATGCTGCGATATTGCAACATTTGGAAAGCAACATTTCCAAACTTTGTTATTGCAATTAGGTTCCGTGTCAATTTAACCAGCTTGGAAAAAATTGCGCTATTTGTGTGTTACGGTTCTTATTTTCGCGTTTGCGTTTCATTTGTCGACGACTGTATATGTAAACTATACGCTGTCCAAGAGAATCAGGGTTGAGACACGCTTTTGTCACACTATATTCATCATCAGTGACATGCGCAGTCAGCACTTCAAATCGTTCGTTATAATTAATCATCAGCCCACTTATTTCTACTGCATCACGAAAACCTATTCTATAGACGTGTTATCTCTATTCGTGACGAACGTTGCAGGTGTCGATGAGGAGATGGACTGGTCTGGAAATGACTTTATTTCAATAAAACCTGCAGTGGGCTTGGATCTGTTACGACCCCCGCCCCGACGTGGGCCACCGTCGCATCTCCTTTGCGGCCCTACTAAGCGCTAGCCCATTTGCGCAGCCCGTGCCTTTCGAGCGCAATGAAGACCTGCTGGATGGCCTATGCTTCATCCGTCTTGTTGCTTGACTCAATGGCTCTTTGGAGGTCCGCATGGTATTCTTCAAAACTTGCGCCGTCTGGGTCGAAGGCACAATCCCACATGACGTGCCACCGGTTGGCCGGCCCTTTCTTACATACGCTGCATTGGGCATTATGGTATTCGGCGGGATACATGTAGCGCTGCCGGTGACATGGCCAACGCCGCCTGTAGCCTTCTGAGATACGTTGCCTCTTCGCGACCCAGCGCCCGGTGGGGCGGCAGATACGCTCTTCTCATCAGCCGCATGTTTTTGAGTGCTTCGCCGTAACCCCTGGGTCTGTCTATGGACTCCACCCACCATGCCCACTCGGGACGCCTCCCCACGCTGGGGCCGCGGTGTGTTATAGCGCGCGCCTCCCTGTGGATCGTCTCGTTGTGGTTCACTGTGTACGGTGAGCATTCGCCCGCGTGCGCCGGGATCCATCTGATTTCTACTCTTCTTTCTTCTTGGACACCCGTTTTCTCGATGATCTTGGCTGCCTTGCCGATCACTCGGCCATTCGCCAGGTTGCGGACGGCCTCTTGCGAGTCGCTCAGGATCGTGTCGCAAGTGGCTTCGCACATCGCCAGGGCTATGGCGATCTCTTCTGCTTCGGTGGCGTTCTCGCATTTTGCGCTCGCTGACTTGGCCACCCTTCCCGTTCTTGCGTTTATGGTTACCATCGCATACCTGCCTTGGCCATAGTCTGCCGCATCGACGTACCGTGTTCGCGGGTCGTTACTGTATATTTTGCCCTTGCGCGTCTTCGTTCTTGATTGCGTTCTGGGTGCATGTTCTTCGGAATGGGACTTACCCGCACGTTCTCCCGCACCTTTTCGTCTAGGTCTTGGAGTTGCCTCCCCGTAATCTCGTAGCCGTAGCCCAGGGTATCGAGGATGGCTCTACCCGTCTTGGTCGCTGCCAGTCGTTCTCGTTGTGCTTCTAGCTGGGCCTCGATGAGCTCATCCACCGTGCTGTGGACGCCCAGTTGCAGCAGTCGTTCGGTGTTCGTCGATTCGTTTAGACCTTGTGCCCGTTTATACATTCTTCGGATCATAGTGTCTATCTTGGTCTTGCCGGTCTGCGTCCACTTGTGGTACACCGCCGTGTATGCCACGTGGCTGATCGCGAAAGACTGCTCCAGTCTCGCGAGCCCCTCTTCGCGCATGCCCGTCTTTTTGGTCGATACACGCTGGAGCAGCCGCAGGGTACTTGCCGTTTTGGTCGCCAGTTTCTTCATCAGGTTCTTCTTGTTACCGTTGCCGTTGATAAGCATGCCCAGCACCCTGATCTCCGGCACTTCGGGGATTCGCTGGCCTGTCTTTGTGATCAGCTCCAGGCGATCGCACTTCCTTGGGGGCAGTGGCTGCCGACCCACCTTGCGAGGCGAGTATACCAGGAGCTCTGACTTGGACGGCGAACACTGCAGACCCGTTCCGTCCAACCGGTCTTTGATGGCTCAGATCGCCTTCTGCAGCCTTCTGTCGATACCTGCGTCTGTGCCACCGGCCGTCCATAGGGTGATGTCGTCTGCATAAATGGTGTGTCGAACGCATTCGACGCTCGACACCGCTTCGGCGACTCGGATCATGACAATATTAAAGGGCAGCGGTGAGATCACCGACCCCTGAGGTGTGCCCACGCTGCCGACATCTCGTTCTGGTAAATCTATCTCTCCCGCGTGCAGCTTGATCTTGCGGCCCGACAGGAACACCTTGATGTATTTGTAACTCCGCCCTCCCATGTTGAGCCTTGACACTTGCGCCAGGATGGCCGAGTGCCTCACTCGGTCGACGGCGATCTGCAGGTCTAGGCCCACTACCACCTTGATGTCCCTTGTATCGTCCTCGATGATTTCTTTCTTCAGTTGTAGCATCGCGTCTTGGGTGCTCAAGCCCTTCCTGAACCCGATCATCGAGTCCGGATACAGCCCCTCTTCTTCGAGGAAGTCCTGCCACCTGTTCGTCAGCACGTGCTCTAGGACCTTCCCCACACACGATGTTAGCGAGATGAGCCGCAGGTTCTCAATGCTCCGTGGTTTTCCCGGTTTTGGAATGAGTACCGTTTTAGCTGTCTTCCACTGTTTCGTTAGTGGGCCGCTTCGCCAGCATCCGTTGTAATATTTTGTCAGCGCTTCGATCGACGAGTCGTCGAGGTTTCTCAGAGCCTTGTTCGAGACTCCGTCTGGTCGCGCTGCCGATCTGGTGTTCAGCTCCCGCAAGGCCTTTGCAACCTCGGCCGTCGAGATGTCCCGATCCAGCCTGGCATTGGGGGTCCCCGCGTATCCTGGGTGTTGTTCGGCCGTCGTCTGTGGTAGATACTTGGCGCTCAGCTTCTTGATCAGCTGGGTCTTCTCGGCTTCGCGCATGACCTGCGTCATGCGGTTCTGCTGGAATGACTTAGTTTTGGTCTCCTCGAGCAAGTGTGATCAGAGACCAGGCGTTGCCCTGGTGGAGGTTGCCGTCGATGCGGTTGCACACCTAGTCCCTCTGCTGTCTGCAGAAGAACGCGCTGCTGTTTTTCAATCGCTCGATTTAGCTCCGCCACCCTCTTTCGAAGCTTCCTGTTCCATCGCTGCTTCTTCCAGCGCTCCTTGATGGACCTCTTCGCTTCGATGAGGTGCGCCAGTCGGCTGTCTACGCATGTAATGTCGTCACTGGTCTCGATCTTCTTGGTCGCTTCCTGGAATTCCTTCTTCAGCTTCGTCGTCCATGCTTCAATGTCTTCGATGTCGAGCCTTCCCGGGTCGTCTCTTCTCTGCTTGCGGAAGGCGTCCCAGTCAGTTCATTTGTGTTCGATCTTGCATCCGCCTGTGCCTGCCAGTTCGATCGCTAGTATGTAATGATCGCTCCCCACATCTTCTCCGGTGTTGCGCCACGTAACCTCTCCTACGTTCTTAATGAAGGTTAGGTCCGGCGTGGTGTCCCGCTGAGTCGACGTGAGGCCCGTGCGCGTAGGTTTCTTGGGGTTTGTGATCAGGGTGTATCCTTGTTCCGTCGCTTCGTACATCATGTCTTTACCCTTGGCGGTGTCTCTGTTGTACCCCCACGAGTGGTGTGGTGCATTGAAGTCACCCCCCCACCACCAGCGTGGTTCTCTTGGCCAGGTTACTCGCTGCCCTCAGCAAGGTCTTGAATTTCTGGCTGTAGTCTTTCGGGTTGCTGTAGACGTTCACCACGTACAGCCCCTGCCTGCAGTTCTTGCCCGGTGCGACCTCGACGCAGACGTGTTCGTATTTAGTCTTTTTTCCGTTGTTCAGTTGTCGCTCTATCGCGGTCAGTCCCTTTCGCACGAATGTACAAATCCCACGCCGACCAGACGAGTCGGCGTAGGCTCTGTACCCCGGCAGTGTCGGGTTCTGCACCACCGTTTCTTGCAGCATGATGATGTCTGGTTTCCTTGACAAGTTTCGAATGTGTTGCTGTAGTACCATATTCTTGTTTCCGAGGCTTTGGCAGTTCCATTGCCAGATTGTGAGTGACTCCGCTCCCGACCTTATTGCGCGATGAGACTGCCCTGGCATGGTTGTTGTACTGCTGGTTGCTGCGCTTGTTCTTGGAGGTACGGGTGGTTGGCGAACTGTGCCGCAAAAATCGGGCTGCGTGCCATGATTTTCTGCGCTTGCTCTGCAAGCTCGGATTGCTCGCTCAGGCTCCTATGGGACACCACCAACGTGGGGATCATCTCTTCTAGTCTTGCGAACCGTTGCTCTGTCGCTGTCGCTGGGTTGTTCACCGTGACCGTCAGGTTGCTGACCGTGGCCGAGAGGTTGTTGACCGTGGCTGTCAGCTCCTCGATCTGGGCGTCGTAGTTTTTCTTCGTTGATGGTCTTGCTCGCTTCTTTGGTGCTACTTCGTCTTCTTCCTCCCTTGCGATTTCCATTGCCATTGCTTCTTTCTTTGGTTGCTGATCTACTTGTTCCTGCTGCTGTTGCTCCTTCTGCTGACTTGGTTGCTGCTGCTGCTGCGTCGGTAGCTGCTTCCCTGCCGAAGTGGTTCCTGATGTCATGGTCGTTGACCCCGCTCGATTCTTCTGCTGTTGTTGTTGTTGCTGCTGCTGTAACTGCATATGTAGGTTCCAGAACCTCTTTTCCATTTCTGAAAGCTTTTTCGCCATTGACTCGTTGGCCATTCTCAGTTGCTCGCAGCATTGGTTGCCGCCGTACTTGTGCCCGTTCGTCGCCATCTTGTTCTCTTCCTTCGCGGCATTAGCCCAGCTCACTCCTTCTCGCGGTTGTTGACTGCCGTGCGAGGTGCTGAGGGAGGAGTGACGTGGCTGTGACGTCGGGCGTCGTGACGCACTCCGCGACGCGTGGCGTGGTGCCATGGAGGAAGAAAAATGTTAGGAGGGAGCATGACGTCAGGCGGCCCAGCTTCGGCAAGCCAACCTCCTCTGAATCCGCTTTCTCCTCTCCTCGTGCTCCTCCCGCGCAATGCATTATGGAAAATCCACCACGCTCAGGCCCGCGGTAGCATTTAGTGGCTCCGGCTGGCTGCCGGTGGAGATGGAGGCGAGCGCCGTCGTTACCTTAGCCGTCGTCGAAGGCGCCGTACAAGATTGTTCGCCAGCGTTGCTCTCCAAGCTTCGTATCGTGGAAGTACTGCCGCTGTCGCTGTTCAAAGCAAGGCGATACTTCGATCGCATTCTTAAGAAGCACTCACACGAGCTGCAAGCCGAATTTCACTTCTGACGTTGGATCACTTGAACGCGCCGCCGTAGACATTCACAAGCATGCTACAGCTGCTCGGTGTTTGCCAGGTGTGCTGTGACGTTGATCGCGCGTAACGAGTGTCGTGTCGGCGGGGAGGTGGTGAACCTAGCTTTGGTTTCGTTCGCGCGCGCTTTTGCACACGTTCGCCTTTTCGGTGCTCCGGCGTGGTGGTACGTTTTTATCTACTTCAGTGCACTGGAAAACAAAGGGTTCAGAACCCTTATGTTGGGTGTGACCACCTCGCGTCGCAAGCAGTACAACGGCTGTTTGTCCGCTAAGGACCGCTCGATCGGTGCGATACGTATATGAAAAAAAAAAAACGAATGCTAGATTACGCCTGGGTGGGAACTTGCTGAGTTGTGGACTGACTGCGGCTTGGCAATAAATGGTTAAAGAAAGGGTTGAAATGGTTGATCTTTTCAACTTTGCCTGAGCGGCAAAGTTGAAAAGATTATCTCCACTTCTGCACGCGGCGGCGGCACACAACTCGCCGACTGCGGCGTGAACTTCGACGGGTCTGAAAACTCAGTAAACCAAGATGTTTTCTGCCTCTCCCGTCCGACCACTTTGCCCGCACGATCAGGCCGCTGCGCGTTTCGGGTTGCAGGCAGAGCTGCGCGCAACGACTCGTCGCCGAAACTCGAATACGCGGACGGCCCAGAAACCAAACGGATAGACACACGCATGGAGGAAGAGGACGCACGCACGCAGCGTCGGCGAAGGGCCACATGAGGCGCAAAGAACTACCGCTTGCCTGTCACGTGAATAGAACATCTCCCATCAGTGTTTCCTTTTTATTTTTTATGACTAGGCTTCACGATTGTCACGTGACGCTCCCTCCTAAACTTTTCTTTCCTCCATGCGTGATGCGCTGCGCGATGCGTGGCGTGATCTGCCCGTGCCACGTGACGTCACGTCGCCCAGCTTGGGGGAAGGAGGCTGGCGAGAGCACGCGCTGCCTCCGCTGTTCCTCGGTGTTTCTTCGCTCCCATCTTCGTCTTCGAAGCACGAACGGGATCTTGAATCTCGCTCTACAGGCCTTGTCTCCAGTGGGGTGGCCCTCGCCGCATGGCTTGCACTTGGGGACGCATTTGTGGTCTTCTCTTGGGTTGCTTACACCGCACCCCAGGCAGACTTTTGCGTTCGGTGCGGGACATACGTCACTGCGATGACCGACCTTCCAGCAGCATTTGCACACCTCGATTTGTTTCCTGTACAGGCTACGCAGTGTTGACCCGTACCTCACGTACGTTGGTACCTTTTCGCTTTCGCAGGCGACGATCACCGTCATCGACGTGCCGATGCGTTTGGCCCCCACCGCCGTTGGGTTGTGTTTTGTCAATATTTGCTCTAAGATATTTGCCTCGCTGTCTTGCGTCGGTATTCCCTTGATGACTCCTTTGACCGTGCCGTGTGCGGCCGTCCCATACGCGTTGACCTCGTACTTGGTTCCCTGGACCTCGATCTCACGAACTGGATGTACTTTTCGGCTCGTTCTGCTTTCGGTGTACTGATCACCATGATGTTCTGTTGGTAGTTGGGACATGCCATGTCTTCGGCCCGCTCCGTCTTCTCGATGCCTGCTGCCGCCATGACGGCTGACGCGACGCACGCTGCGCCCCTTCTCGCGATGTCTAGCCCGTCGCGAGGCCTAAGCACGATCTTGATCTCTTCTGCAGGCATGTTCGGCATGCGGGAGGCCCGAATGACCTCCTTCCTCACGCTCTTGCCTCGCGTAGCGTTGCCGTTAAGCTCTGAATTATTGTTAACGGTAATGGAGGTCACCTCACCTTGGGCGTCTCGTTGGTCCGGCTGCGGATTCTTCTTGCCATGCCCACCGATGTGAAGCCAACCACTCGATCGCGTGAACTTTTCAGGCGTCATTTCCTCCCCTTCTACTTGTACGCACATCCGGGTCGTTGACCCCTTCCTTGGTGACGTAGTAGCTGCGCCTTCTTCCATCGTGTTCGGCAGCACGCCGGCGGTTAGGCTTAGCAAACGCTCAGTGCATTAGGCTTAGCTTAACTATACCAGCGGCGAAAAAGTGCGAGCTCAGTAAATTGGCGAAAAACGCACCTTTTACTGAAAGTCCGGTATCGGTCGATGACCGTTACGCTCACGCACACACTGGCAAAAAATCGTCGTAATCAAAGCAACCAGCACTGCGTAATTGGAGATTAATTACGGAGCCGATGTGAGCATGTTCGCACTCGTCGGCGACCGCAGCGCCCTCCCTACCGCAGAGCGGTACGTGTAATGAAATGAGTTATATTTACAAATCACAGCTTCTCATACTACCTCCCCATTAGTACGCTGTTATTTATCGCAGCTTATCGTTGCGCTTAAAACTGTTTCAAGTATACGAGGGCCATATCCTGCACAGTGCGCAACGCAGTCATTAAAAGTGGTGTGCTGGCCCATGTACAGCAGCGTTCCTCATCGTCGCGGCTTGTTACAGAGCCTCAGAGGCGGCACCATTGCCTGTCCACGTGTAATGTCAATATACATTGAAATACGAACAAAGCAGCGCGTGGCTTTTCGTATATGCTGCGCATCCTGGCACCGGGCAGCGTATGCGCAGCAGCAACGAGTGACGAGAGTGCGTTTCCAGCATTGACATTGAAATAGCATCGTTAAGCGTTTGAGCATATTGATTTAGCCAACCACCTCGTTTGACTCCTGTTCATGCTGACATCACCTGACTTCATTGTGTGCCGCTTCATACGACGCAGCGAGGAAGTTTGCTAGCATTTCTTTCTCTATTGTTTGTTAAGGGAAGCCGGAACGGACGAAACACTGCGGCGGACCAAATGAACATGCGCGCACGCTGAACGATGCTATTTCCATGCCAAGGTTAAACAGACACTCCCGCAGCTTGTTCCTACTAAGCATGCGCGGCCCATCGCCAGGATGCGCAGCATGTATTGAAAGCCACGCGCTCCGTTGTTTGTGTTTCAATGGATATTGATACTACAGATATACAACACAAGTGCTTTCAGACGTAGCTCACAGCGAATCATGCACACATGAGTTAAACAAGAAAAAAAGGCTACTAGAACAAAGAACAAACAACTAACCAAGTCCTGAATTAAAGAGAACAGGGGTGCATCTGGAGTTTGTCACCAATCAGTATAAACCAAACCAAAACTCAGAACCTCGAACAATCCCTTAACCAAACGCAAACCTATCTCCAGTTAGACCAAACCAATACCAAATCAACACCAACGCAACCCCTGACCCAGCCGAAACGAAACCCCACCTAGCCCACTGGCTGAGCTTGACCAGATCTTAAAAAAATCCGTACCGCACACATACACACGCACGTACATGCACATGCACATGTACACGCACATGCACACGCACATGCACACGCACACACGCGCGCACGTGCGCACATGCACACACACACAAGAAGCGTTTCAACAGGAGCGCTGTCTAGGCCGAGCTTTGTCCGTCCGTCGAACCGAAAAACCGCGAAGCCCCAAGGAAAAAAATCTGGTTATGGAGGTGCC
This sequence comes from Haemaphysalis longicornis, assembly GCF_048455015.1. Lineage (NCBI taxonomy): Eukaryota > Metazoa > Arthropoda > Arachnida > Ixodida > Ixodidae > Haemaphysalis > Haemaphysalis longicornis. Next base: position 2,506,322 of record NW_027526371.1, read on the forward strand.
GAGCATCGAACCCGCGACCTTTACGCCATGAAACCGGACACATAACTACTGGGACACCCGAAAGGCCTGAGGGGTATGGGATTAGCAATGGCGAGGAACAATAACATGTGCAGCCAATTGGAAACGAAAACGTTTCGTGGTAGGAATCGAACCCGGGTCGCTCGCGTTATAAACCCGTCGTCTATGGATCCGATTGAAAGCCTGCGGGCGAAACGACCCGGACCTGCCACTCATTTAGAAATTTCAGCAGAAAATTTGAAAATAAATTGGAATTGTCCCAGTGTAATGAGTCACCCCCGCTTTAGCGCCGAAGACTGTCGCGGTGGAAAAGGAGGAAGAGAGATCCAGGCTGGCACGACCAGTGATGCCAATTTAGCGGATTTTCCGCTAAATCTGTCGGATTTCATTTTATTCTGACGGGGAAAAAATTAGTCTAGCGGCTAGTGGATTTTTTGACGGGCCATTTTCATACATAGCGGATTTCTGGCGGATACCTCACGCAGTGCACCGATTCAAAATCGCCCTGCAAGAAACCATTTCCGTGTCCTCTAAAAATGCAGAAATTGCTTAACGTCAGAGGTTAGGAGGGCTCCTGTTCCCTTGCTCCGCCTATCTGAGACAAAAAAATCCGTGAGGTTTCAAAACGGCTCTGAGACAATGGAAAAAATTCAAAACCAGTGGAATAAAATCACCCTCCTGGACTGGAAGCAAATATCGTCCACGCAGTCGTCCTGGTGTGAAGTTCACTCCTATAAGGACGCCTGCGGCGAAAACCCGTTCGCCGAGCTGGCCGGATTCGCCATGTCGATGCTCGTGCTGCCGTATTCAAATGCCGAAGTAGAGATGAGGTTTAGTCAGCTTAACATAATAAAATCCAAGATGAGGAACAAGCTGAAGCCTGAAACAACAAACGCCATCCTCGTCGTATGAGCGGGACTGAAGTGACACCGGAAAAGTTGTTTTGATTACGAACTTCCCGCAGCAGTTGTTAGTGCAATCGGGACATCTGCAAAGTATGTGCAACCAAGTCATATTTCTGGTCTCTCAACAAGTACCAGCGATCCCGTGGAGATGGTGTCAGACGACGACAGCGGCGACGAAGACCTCGACGTGTTTTTCTTTTTTTTTCTTTCTTTTCGTTCTTTTTTTTTCATCAGTGTGAACATTTATAACTTTTTAACTTTTAGCCTCTTCTGTGATGTGGTTGACCAATGACGACCCCCGCAGCACTGTAACCTGAAGTGTTCTGTTAGACTCCTGAAGGACTCTTTTATATATTATTTCAGCTCTCGTAGTTTTGGGGAGCTTTTAAGAATGATAAAGGTAGTTATCATACGAAATCGCGCTGTTATTTTAAATAAAATAGGCCCTAGCGGGAAATTTAGCGGATATGTTTTAGAATCTAACGGAATCTGGCGGATTTCTCATTGCTCTTTAGCGGATGTCTGACGCCCACCGATGGTAACACTGGGCTCGACGCGAAGATACTGGGATCCGAAACTGCAAAGCAAGGGATGACATGGCCCAAGGCACCTACGTCGCTACACTAGTCTGGGCAGGAGCGGGTCGACGTTGCGTCGGCTCCAGTCTCCCGACGCACCGCCAATCCACGCCTTGGCGGCTCCAGCTATGACGGGCGCCTGTCTGCGGGAAGCTGCCTCGAGCCGTCGTCCTACGCTACGACGGCCCCCTAAACGGCGACGTTCCTGAATTGAGTTGCACAGTAGCACGACAACATGCAGTTACTACCTCTTGACAACATCTTCACATTCACGCTCAGTTTGCACTTCAGCACCCGTCATTGGGTAGGCATAGGACCTTGTCGACTTTCGTGGAAGACTATTTAATTGGTTGAGGGACGCAACTCTACTTTTTTGACAAGATCTCTAAGTCACGTGTGGGTGGTTTTGTTTGCAGTGCTTTGTTATTGATAAATGTCTGTTATGCCAAGCCTTCCCCTGCTTCCCGTTTCCTTCTTCTTGGCCGGTTGAGACACGTTACAAACAGCCCGGTGTCCGACGAAGGGAGAGAGGCCAGCAGCTCTGCTATCTTTCAAGCCTTGCACTACTAGGGCAAGCTGTGCCACTTTTTTTTTTCTTTAGGCGCTTTGTCTTATGGAATGCCATCACGAACTTCCGCGACACAAGTCATTCAGCAGTAACTTGGCTTGAAAAAATGCTTTCCGCAGGGTTGGTCGCCGCACAGTACTACTTGGTTGCACCCTCGGGACTGCACTGCTTGGGGCCGTCAGTGCAGCGTCCCCTTCAGTGAAATGGTACAACGCCTTGCGATTTTTCACCAGCATCATGGCTACTGGCATCATAACAAGCTCCGTAACGCTGTGTGAGTTCTTCGAAATCTTTATTCTTCTTTTCCTCGGATTCTTTATTGCCACTTTCCACGGCAGACAATATGTGCACCCGCCCAAGAAAAGCGTGTTTGAAAGTTTGCGAGGGAATTTCATGTCTCCTTTTTGTTTAAACTTGATGAGTTCCTTACGCTTCTGCTTTAAAGTTTTCTATATAAACATTTGCTCGCATAATTTGCATGCAGTTCTGTACAGAATATCCGGAGCTGTCCGTTAAACGTACTAGTTCGGGAGTCAGCTTGCGGGATGGCGCCGATGCCTCGTATTAGGCGTAAGCGTGCTAGGCGTGGTCGAAGGCTGGTAACAGCCACAGAAAGTGTCGACGGGCAGGTAACGTCTGCTTGGGAGGGTCTTTATTTACACTAAAAGCAACAGTAATGACCACTTGCAAAAAGGTTTTCAAAATGTTGTCCACATCACCGTCCAAACCACCTGAATCATGCCAATGTGTATGAAATAAATAGAGAAGTGAGGTGAAGACTCTCGACAAGTAGCACCCACTGCACGATGTTGGTTATAGGTAACTTGATATTTGCCTGCCTTATGTGAAGACTCCGCAATAGTATGTTTTTTCACTCCTGTTCACCTGCACGGCCAGTCACGGGCTCCAAAATGTTTTCGAATGCGAGAGTCTTTCTTGGTTTACTTAAATGCGAAAACGTTGATCTGTCTGTCTGTACCTCGATTCAGCCGCTCGGTCAAAAATTAACATATCTCGTTAACGAGGTAATTGCATAGGCAAAACAATTAGGAATCTACTAAATCTGGTAGCAGGCTTCATACCCTCAATATTCTTCAGGAAAAAAAAAACAAACATTAGCGATATTTGAGGAAAAGCATTAACACGTAAGTGGCTCCTTTAATTAAAAATACACGTGGGTGCAGTATCGTGCGATAGTAAAGATGAAAGAACGCGTTAAGAAGTATGTTTTAACCTAAAACAATAAAAATGGCTCGCGCCGGTGTCTTGGGCTCGTGGCCCGCAACAGTAACAAAAGGTCTGAAAACATGGTACCAGAGCAGTGTGAACGCGGGAAAATTAAAATAAGTTCAGCAAACTTTCGTTGTGTTTATTACGGCAGGACCAAGACAGGAAAGGAACAGGGTGAGAGGTGGGAGAGAGAGAGAGAAGAAAGGCAGTTACGTGGCACAGATTGAAGAAGAATATTAGCTTTCGACGACATTTGCAGCGAAGCAAGGCGAGCAGAGACATGGTAATTTTTGTACGGTGATAATAACTACTGAATCTACGTGTACTGGTATAGTGTGCGTTTAAGATTAAGTAAATCACTGATAAGCATTCTGTAACTGATGTAAAGAATGCCTCGTATATACAGAGCACGAAAATTGATGAGCCGGAGTAGATCTTAAATGTGCGCATGTAACAATACTCCCGATCACGTGGTTGCCTAACAAATAATTTAAAAATGTACCTAGATCTTGCACAACCTGAAATTCTTGTGTTTCACTTCAACACGAAACACAGACGTCGTTGCTTACAAAGGGGCTCACCACCGTACGCGTAAAATCCGAATGACTTAGTCACTCGGTGCTTTCCACACGTACATCAATCAATCAATCAATCAATCAATCAATCAATCAATCAATCAATCAATCAATCAATCAATCAATCAATCAATCAATCAATCAATCAATCAATCAATCAATCAATCAATCAATCAATCAATCAACTTTCATCATCATCATCACCACCCTATCTACGCCCACTGCTGCGCAAATGCCTGTCCCATAGATCTCGAATTATCCCAGTTCTGTGCTAACTGCGACCAAGTTATCCCCGCAAACTTGATCTCTTCTGGCCATCTAACTTTCTGCTGCCCTCTGCCGCGCTTGCTTCTCTTGGGATCCACTCTGTTACCCTTAATGACCAAAGGTTATCTTGCCTTCGCATTACATGCCCTGCCACGTCCATTTCTTCTTAATTTCTACTAATATGTTCTCAACACGCGTTTGTTCCGTGACCCACTCCGTCCTCTTCTTGTCCCTTAATGTTACACCTATCATCTTCCGTTTGATTACGGGACGGAGTACGGCACTATAAGCTCCAAAAGCTGACGAGGTCCCGGCCGCGTTACGTTGTGAAAAGAGCAATATGACGGCCATTCATGCTTTAAAAGTACAAATACAACAGCGAGCATTTTATAGCATCTAGTAAAATAACATACTGTTACAGAGCACTAAACAAGCAGGCGAATCTATTTGCACACTCATGAAATGGTCACTCATGGCAACCAAGTAACAATTGACATTTCAGTAACCGAAATCCTGGATCCTCGGTACCGGACGCTCCTGAACCTACCGTACACGGCGGGTTTCGCGGTGCCTACCCTGCTTCTTCCTGGCGTCGCCTACCTCCTCGGGAACTGGAAGCTCCTGCAGCTTGTGGCCGGACTCTCCGCTTTGGCCTGCTTGCCATTCTTGCTGTGAGTTGGAAGTGGTTTGATTTTAAAGGAACCACGCAGACGAAATACAACTTTGTTGAATTTGAAAGAAATAGCCTTTGGTAACTCACTCAGCCCCATTACAGCCATGAAAGGTTTTTAAACCGAAAAATGGAAACAAACGTTTAAAAGCTTTCAAATATCGCGCTACGGTGACGTGTTATGGGCAGGAGTGACGTTATATGTGACAGTACCAAAAGCGTAGTTTTCAGTGTGCTAACTGTACGTTAGAATTCAGTTAATGCGATCAAACAGACTGGAGGCTGCAACAATCGCCCAGTCATGCTTCTTGGCGGTGGCTTACGTGGGCGCCCGCACATCGCTCAAACAGGTTTCTGTGCCGTCATAGAAAAATCGCTGGACTGTGGCTGGGAGGTTTTCTTTATACAGTACAAGCTAGTTAATTAGAACTCGAAGGAAGCCATACAATTGTTTGAATTAAACGGATTTCGAATTAGGGGGCGCGAGCGGGAATAGATGGATATTGCACCGCACTGCCCAGGCAGAACACAAAGAAGCCTCCACTGTACTCGTTATCGCGAATCACATAGGCGCTAATACACAACGTTTGTTGCGCACGCCCCGTGAACGAAGGCCCACGCCAGCGATCACGGCACAAAGAAAACCTGCAACGGTTTGCGCCAGGCCCAAGAGCCGGCAGCTTGGCGCCCCGGGCGGAAGTGAAATAAGCTGTCGCAGCAGCGTATACGCGCTACACAGTTGTTTTTTAGACTCGTTGTTTTCCACCTCTAGTAAATTTGGTTTGTTTTGGATTTGCAACGCGTTGGTATCATTCTGGGCAGACTTCTTGTGCGAGGAGCGATCGCAGCTAGAGGATCCCAGTTCGACTTAACCGTTATGAATGGCGACGCGTTCGAATTGTCAGATGTTTACCCCCATTAAAATATACAGGGCTGTCTCCGGACCAGGGCGGCAGCTCGAATTGACGGAAAGTTCGAATTAACCCAGTTCGAAATAACAAGCTTTTACTCCATCTCTCTCTCTCTCTGTCTGTCTCTCTCTCGATATATATATATATATATATATATATATATATATATATATATATATATATATATATATATATATATATATATATATATATATATATATTTTATTATATATATATATATATATATATATATATATAGTTAAGAGAAAAGGTTCCTGGCTATAAGGTTAACTGTACGATAGAGAAGTCACATTGAAAAACATAGCATTATTTTTCTAACGTACCGACCAGGGGCCGGTCTTTTTCAAAGATACAAATAGTACAGATCAGTTGGGTTTAAAAACATTTCAGTTGTGGGCGGGGCAAGAAGATGTATTAAGCAAAACGTGGGCTCTACGTAACACAGAAGCACATACCAAGCCCCCATATATATATATATATATATATAGAAATAAGGGTTGGCAGTCGAGAAAACCTCGGAAAGCAAAGGGGAGGATGTGGTAGATCATTGAAACAGATTAAGAATTTGGAAAGAAAGAAAGAAAGTGAAGAAAAAATGCCCGCCAGGTGGGATCCGAACCCACGACCTCCAGAATACCGGTCTGGTGCGATGCGCAGGTATTCTGGAGGTCGTGGGTTCGGATCCCACCTGGCGGGCATTTTTTCTTCACTTTCTTTCTTTCTTTCCAAATTCTTAATCTGTTTCAATGATCTACCACATCCTCCCCTTTGCTTTCCGAGGTTTTCTCGACTGCCAACCCTTATTTCTGTGTTATTTTCAACGAGCCCCTCATTTCCTATTCTGATTCGCTACACATATATATATATATATATATATATATATATATATAGTTAAGAGAAAAGGTTCCTGGCTATAAGGTTAACTGTACGATAGAGAGGTCACATTGAAAAACATAGCATTATTTTTCTAACGTACCGACCAGGGGCCGGTCTTTTTCAAAGATACAAATAGTACAGATCAGTTGGGTTTAAAAACATTGCAGTTGTGGGCGGGGCAAGAAGATGTATTAAGCAAAACGTGGGCTCTACGTAACACAGAAGCACATACCAAGCCCCCATATATATATATATATATATATATATATATATATATATATATATATATATATATATATATATATATATATATATATATATATATATATATATATATATATATATATATATATATATGCTACCCTAATCCTGCCCCGCTCTATGGATCGCCACCGGGGCGGAACGAACCGTCGTTACGTCGAGAAATCATACAGGAAGGCTGTCTGCTTCAACGGCCTTCTTCGCCGGCATTGCCGGCAGACGAGGGGCCCCTTCTTCCTCGACCACGGCTTCCAGTGGCTCCCGCCGGCTCGGGTTCTAGCCGCTGACCCGCTCCACCCAAGTTTCGAGGGTGTGGCGATCTTGCGAGCCACCTCCACCAGACTCTACGTCGAGGATACGCACGCGCAGACGACACATGGCAGCAGCACCCTGCGGGCCAGACAGCGGTTGAACCGGCCCCGACCTCCCCTCCACCCGCACCGGCCTCTCCAGCGGCAGCACCCCAAGCTTCAGCCCAGGCTCCATTGGAGCCACGCTACAACTTGCGAAGGACCTTCTCGGCCATCGTGAAGCAAAACCCAAGGAACTGAATATAATCAGGTGACTCTTGTGGTCAGAACAGACCAACCGTGTCAAATTTTTTTTGAAGGCTAGGAAAATTGTCGAAAAGCGAGTGCGATATCAGGGCCATGTTAGTACCCTTAGTCTGTATCGCAGGTGTGACGTAGTTCCGAAAGGGCTGCGCATTTACGTTAGAGCAGCCACCTCCGACGTGTCCCAAGAGCTTAAGGCTAGGGGCGTTATGCATACATGAAGCATCCAAGCAACTTTTGAGAATTGTTATTGACCGTGATAACTCACAACTAGAGCACATCCTGAGTGAGGAACGAAAACTCGCTGACCAGGTAGACTTCACGCCCCATGAAATTAACCTTTTAAAAGTGTTTGCAGAAAACAAAGAGCACCAAGTAACGCTAACAAAACAGAAAAAGCTGCTTCGGGACGGCATAACTTCTGTGTTAAGAAAGTAGACACGTCTTTGTTTCATTTCCATGCAAGCCCCGAAAATGTTCCTGAGCCTAACACCTCACAGCTCAAAGAGTGCCATAAAGTAAATCTTTCCGACTCCCCTCTCACTGATGACGATGAACGCGTGCTATCAAGAGGCTTGAATGTTTTCCCTGCAACCGGCAGACTAGACGAATTCCAAATTTATAAGGATCTTGAGAACTTCTCCCGAACGCTTAGGCTCACCGAATGCTACTATGACAAATCACAAGACCCTAATATTGACACTAGGCTGCCATCACTACGTCATTGGACTCTTCCCCCACAAAGAGACAAATGCTTAGGCATTTACATCAAAGCGGTACAACGTGACATTCTGTCTGGATGTAAACATCGATCACCGCATCACAAGAATCTCTCACAGAAAGAGGAAAAGGCATTAAAAGGTTCCAACGGGCGCTTCGGCATAACAACCAAACCCGCAGATAAAGGTGGCGCAATTGTTATTATGAATAAGCTGGACTACACCACTGAGGCGGAAAGACAGCTCAGCGATACTTCTTTCTATATACCAACTGTAACCGATCAGACTCCCCAATTTAAGAACAAGGTAAGCCAGACACTGATTGCGCTCGTCAAGGACAAAAAACCTCCGGAAAAAACTGCAGCCTTACTTCAAGTTTTAAGCCCAGTTCCAGGATGATTTCATATGTTGCCTAAAATACATAAAGCAGGAAATCCAGGCAGACCAATCATCTCCGGTATAGGGACAGTAGCAGAAATGATCTCTAGTTTTATCGATAGCTTAATCAAAGACATTCCTCCCACACTACCTCCATATGTAAAGGATACTCTGGCTGATATTATGGATCTTGTTATACCGGAAAATAGCCTTCTAGACACTCTCGACGTCGCACCGCTATATACAAAGATTCCACACTCAGACGGCATCTGATCTGTCATCCAGGCGTACGATGATGCCTCCCAAGACAGTTAAATTGATGGTGAAACTCTCGGCGTGCTTCTAAAGCTTGTCTTGAAGCTGAACAACTTTGAGTTCGACAATGAGCACCACGTGCAAATCGCCCACGAGTGCATTTCATTCTCCCACTCATATTCCGCCTCTGCCATTAACTTTCTCGATGTTTCAGTGAGGATATCGGACAACAAGCTTGTGACCTCAGTGTACAGGAAGCCAACGGACCGACATCAATATTTGAATTTCAAAAGCAACCACGTTAAATACTGTAAGCTCGGATACCGTACAGTCCGTCTCGGCGTTTTACAAGGATATGCTCTGACACAGCTGATCTTGCCTCTGTCAACAACTAACTAATGACCTAACACGACAACAATACCCACCGTCTGTCATCAGTGATGCTATTAGAAAGTCTGAAAAACAGGACCGCCGCCACCTGATAACTAACTCAAAAGCCAAATCTTTGAATACGACCCCCAACCTTATTCCTACATATACCGCTTCGTCCTCCAACGTAAGCGGCATACTCGAAAACACCACAACATTTTGCTTCAAAGCGAAAGGCTGTGAAGTGTTTTCCCTGAGCCTCCCCGCGTCGTGTACCGACGTGCGAGGAACATCAGAGATATTGTAACGTCATCTAAGGTCAACACCTGCCGTTTCACAGGCAGCGAACCTTGCAATAAGCCTAGGTGCAAACTGTGCCCCATGATGACTAAAGCCTCTGTCGCCACCAGCACCACATCTTCATTCTCTTTCCAGATAAGAGGAAACTTTGACTGTGACAGCGCAAATAGTGTCTACCTTTTTGAATGATATGCCACGCTCAGTACGTTGGTCAAACTGAGAATCCGTATAGAATGAGAATCAACAACCACCGAGCACACATAAAGACCCTACCACACCTTCCCCTATCTAAACATGTAAATAATCTAGGCCACCCCTTCCACGCATTCACAGCCAGGGTGCTTCAATTCAATTTCAAAACGCATTATGACCGTGAAGCCAGTGAATCTTACTTTATTTCCAAGTTTAACACTGTCTTGAGCGGCATAAATGAAAACACAGGGCGATTCTCTTGCTTGCCCAATCAGGCACCGGAGAAGGCCGATGCAGTGAGCAATTGAGAAACTTTGTTCTTGAAGAGAAGCGCTTTTACATCCTCTTGTCTCTCTTTTTTCAAATCTGTGTATAGTGTACAGTGTACGTAGTGTACTTTGTACTGTGGCAGTGGATTGCTTGACCGTATAAAGAATTTGGAAAGAAAGAAAGTGGAGAAACCGTAGAAAGTGGAGAAACCGTAGATAAAGAATTTGGAAAGAAAGAAAGTGGAGAAAAAATGCCCGTCAGGTGGGAACCGAACCCACTACGCCGGTGGCGTAGTGGTTATCGCACCAGACCGGTCTTCTGGAGGTCGTGGGTTCGGTTCCCACCTGGAGGGCATTTTTTATCCACTTTCTTCCTTTCCAAATTCTTTATCTGTTTCAATGACCTACCACATCCTCCCCTTTGCTTTCCGAGGTTTTCTTGACTGCCAACCTTTATTTCTGTCTTATTACAACTAGCCCCTCATTTCCTATTCTGATTCGCTACATGCATAGCAAGGGCCTCTGTTATGGCAGTCTTGGTGCCATGGGGAGCTTAAGAGGGTTCAACGCTGGTCGACCACTCTCGACATGTCGTAGACACTCGAGTCACAGCCCGGGTGGTTAAAAAGGTCCCCTTCACCACTAGAAGTCCGAGTGGCGCTGGCTACCACCCCCAAACACTGGAAAAATTGGGCCCATCTCCCCGCGAGGGGCACTCGAGTAAATGCCTCGCATAGGGGGTGGGTGTATTGCGTTAACGTTTAGTGTTTGGGGAGTTGGTGGTAGTGAATGCGTTGTATCAGCAGCTTCTTGACGTAGTTTGAATGAGCCAAGGATATAAGGCGCGTTCGTAGCCTTTCATTTAGTGTAGGCTTTGTGGCGCAGTGGGTAGAGCACCATGTACCTTGCGTTCCTACCGCAGGGTCGTGGGATCGGAACCAAGCGCCGATAAGTATTATTTTTTTATATAGTGTAGGGGGAGGGGTGCGGACCTGTTGTTGAGAGCGAGGAGGGTAGCGTGATGCGCGAGAGGAGGAGTGGGGAAGAGGGCGCGCCTGCGGGCTGAGCTGTTGCGGACGGACGGCGGACGCTACATGTGAGTTAAAGAAATGCTCTGCATTTAAAAATTACATTGACATAAATACCCCAGAAACTGGAGGGGAAAATCGCCCCGCCGGTAGCGTAGTGGTTATGGCACCACGCCGGTATTCAGGAGGTCGTGGGTTCGGTTCCCACGTGGCGGGCATTTTTTCTCCACTTTCTTTCCAAATTCTTTATCTGTTTCAATGACCTACCACATTCTCCCCTTTGCTTTCCGAGGTTTTCTTGACTGCCAACCCATTGATTGATTGATTGTAGGGTTTAACGCGCCGACGCAACGCAGGCGATGAGGCGCGCCGTAGTGGAGGGCTCCGGATTAATTTTGACCACCTGGGAATCTTTAACGTGCGACGAAATCTCGCACACAAGGGCGTTTTTGCTTTTCGCCTCCATCAGAAAAGTGGCCGCCGCGGCCGGGAATGGAACCCGCGAACTCGTGCTCAGCAGCGCAACGCCTTAGCCACTGAGCCACCACGGCGGGTGACTGCCAACCCATATTTCTGTCTTATTACAACTAGCCCCTCATTTCCTATTCTGATTCGCTACATGCATAGCGAGGGCCTCTGTTATGGCAGTCTTGGTGCCATAGGGAGCTTAAGAGGGTTGAACGCTGGTCGACCACTCTCGACATGTCGTAGACACTCGAGTCACGGCCCGGGGGTGACAAAGAAGGTCCCCTTCACCCCGAGAAGTCCGAGTGGCGCTGGCTACCACCCCCAAGCACTGAAAAAATTGGGCCCATCTCACCGCGAGGGGGACTCGAGTAAATGCGTCGCATAGGGGGTGGGTTTATTGCGTTAACGTTTAGCGTTTGGGGAGTTGGTGGTAGTGAATGCGTTGTATCAGCAGCTTCTTGACGTAGTTTGAATGAGTCAAGGTTATAAGGCGCGCTCGTAGACTTTCATTCTGTGTCGGTTTTGTCGCGCAGTGGTAAGAGCACCATGTACCTCGCGTTCCGCCCACAGGTAGTGAATGCGTTGTATCAGCAGCTTCTTGACGTAGTTTGAATGAGTCAAGGATATAAGGCGCGTTCGTAGCCTTTTATTCTGTGTCGGCTTTGTGGCGCAGTGGGTAGAGCACCACGTACCTTGCGTTCCGCCCGCAGGCTCGTGGGATCGAAACCAGGCGCCGATAAGTATTATTTTTTTATATAGTGTAGGGGGAGGGGTGCGGACCTGTTATTGAGAGCGAGGAGCGTAGCGTGATGCGCGAGAGGAGGAGTGGGGGAGAGAGCGCGCCTGCGCGCTGTGCTGTTGAGGACGGACGGCGGACGCTACATGTGAGTTAAAGAAATGCTCTGCATTTAAAAATTACATTGACATAAATACTCCAGAAACTGGAGGGGAAAATCGCTCCGCCGGTAGCGTAGTGGTTATCGCAACAGGCCGGTATTCAGGAGGTCGTGGGTTCGGTTCCCACCTGGCGGGTATTTTTTCTCCACTTTCTTTCCAAATTCTTTATCTGTTTCAATGACCTACCACAACCTCCCCCTTGCTTTTCGAGGTTTTCTTGATGCCAACCCTTATTTCTGTCTTATTACGAGCCCCTCATTTCCTATTCTGATTCGCTACATGCATAGCGAGGGCCTCTGTTATGGCAGTCTTGGTGCCACAGGGAGCTTAAAAGAGGGTTCAACGCTGGTCGACCACTCTCGACATGTCGTAGACATTCGAGTCACGGCCCGGGGGTTAAAAAGAAGGTACCCTTCACCCCGAGAAGTCGGAGTGACGCTGGCTACCACACCCAAGCACTGGAAAAAATTACATTGACCTAAATACCCCAGAAACTGGAGGGGAAAATCGCCCCGCCGGTAGCGTAGTGGTTATCGCACCAGACCGGTATTCTGGAGGTCGTGGGCTCGGTTCCCACCTGGCGGGCATTTTTTCTCCACTTTCTTTCTTTCCAAGTTCTTTATCTGTTTCAATGACTTACCAAATCCTCCCCTTTACTTTCCGAGGTTTTCTTGACTGCCAACCCACATTTCTGTCTTAATACAACTACCCCCTCATTTCCTATTCTGATTCGCTACATGCATAGCGAGGGCCTCTGTTATGGCAGTCTTGGTGCCATAGGGAGCTTAAGAGGGTTGAACGCTGGTCGACCACTCTCGACATGTCGTAGACACTCGAGTCACGGCCCGGGGGTGACAAAGAAGGTCCCCTTCACCCCGAGAAGTCCGAGTGGCGCTGGCTACCACCCCCAAGCACTGAAAAAATTGGGCCCATCTCACCGCGAGGGGGACTCGAGTAAATGCGTCGCATAGGGGGTGGGTTTATTGCGTTAACGTTTAGCGTTTGGGGAGTTGGTGGTAGTGAATGCGTTGTATCAGCAGCTTCTTGACGTAGTTTGAATGAGTCAAGGTTATAAGGCGCGCTCGTAGACTTTCATTCTGTGTCGGTTTTGTCGCGCAGTGGTAAGAGCACCATGTACCTCGCGTTCCGCCCACAGGTAGTGAATGCGTTGTATCAGCAGCTTCTTGACGTAGTTTGAATGAGTCAAAGATATAAGGCGCGTTCGTAGCCTTTTATTCTGTGTCGGCTTTGTGGCGCAGTGGGTAGAGCACCACGTACCTTGCGTTCCGGCCGCAGGCTCGTGGGATCGAAACCAGGCGCCGGTAAGTATTATTTTTTTATATAGTGTAGGGGGAGGGGTGCGGACCTGTTATTGAGAGCGAGGAGCGTAGCGTGATGCGCGAGAGGAGGAGTGGGGGAGAGAGCGCGCCTGCGCGCTGTGCTGTTGAGGACGGACGGCGGACGCTACATGTGAGTTAAAGAAATGCTCTGCATTTAAAAATTACATTGACATAAATACTCCAGAAACTGGAGGGGAAAATCGCTCCGCCGGTAGCGTAGTGGTTATCGCAACAGGCCGGTATTCAGGAGGTCGTGGGTTCGGTTCCCACCTGGCGGGTATTTTTTCTCCACTTTCTTTCCAAATTCTTTATCTGTTTCAATGACCTACCACAACCTCCCCCTTGCTTTTCGAGGTTTTCTTGATGCCAACCCTTATTTCTCTCTTATTACGAGCCCCTCATTTCCTATTCTGATTCGCTACATGCATAGCGAGGGCCTCTGTTATGGCAGTCTTGGTGCCACAGGGAGCTTAAAAGAGGGTTCAACGCTGGTCGACCACTCTCGACATGTCGTAGACATTCGAGTCACGGCCCGGGGGTTAAAAAGAAGGTACCCTTCACCCCGAGAAGTCGGAGTGACGCTGGCTACCACACCCAAGCACTGGAAAAAATTACATTGACCTAAATACCCCAGAAACTGGAGGGGAAAATCGCCCCGCCGGTAGCGTAGTGGTTATCGCACCAGACCGGTATTCTGGAGGTCGTGGGCTCGGTTCCCACCTGGCGGGCATTTTTTCTCCACTTTCTTTTTTTTCAAGTTCTTTATCTGTTTCAATGACTTACCAAATCCTCCCCTTTACTTTCCGAGGTTTTCTTGACTGCCAACCCACATTTCTGTCTTAATACCCCCTCATTTCCTATTCTGATTCGCTACATGCATAGCGAGGGCCTCTGTTATGGCAGTCTTGGTGCCATAGGGAGAATAAGAGGGTTCAACACTTGTCGACCACTCTCGACATGTCGTAGACACTCGAGTCACGGCCCGGGGGTTGGAAAGAAGGTCCCCTTCCCCCCGACAAGTCGGAGTGGCGCTGGCTACCACCCCCAAGCACTGCAAAAAATTACATTGACATAAATACCCCAGAAACTGGAGGGGAAAATCGCCCCGCCGGTAGCGTAGTGGTTATCGCACCAGATCTGTATTCTGGAGGTCGTGGGTTCGGTTCCCACCAGGCGGGCATTTTTTCTCCTCTTTCTTTCCTTCCAAATTTTTATTGGTTTCAATGACCTATCACATCCTCCCCTTTGCTTTCCCTGGTTTTCTTGACTGCCAACCCTTATTTTTGTCTTATTACAACGAGCCCCTGATTTCCTATTCTGATTCGCTACATGCATAGCGAGGGCTTCTGTTATGGCAGTCTTGGTGCCACAGGGAGCTTAAAAGAGGGTTCAACGCTGGTCGACCACTCTCGACATGTCGTAGACACTCGAGTCACGGCCCGGGGGTTAAAAAGAAGGTCCCCTTCACCCCGAGAAGCCGGAGTGGCGCTGGCTACCACCCCCAAGCACTGGAAAAAATTCCATTGACGTAAATACCCCAGAAGCTGGAGGGGAAACCGCCCCGCCGGTAGCGTAGTGGTTATCGCACCAGACCGGCATTCTGGAGGTTGTGGGCTCGGTTCCCAGATGGCGGGCATTTTTTCTCCACTTTCTTTTTTTCTTTCCAAATTCTTTATCTGTTTCAATGACCCACCACATACCCCCCTTTGCTTGCCTAGGTTTTCTTGACTGCCAACCCTTATTTCTGTCTTATAATCAAAGCAGCAGTCCCTATTTCCAGTGCCATTCGGCTAATTGAAGGGGTGCTTTATAGCGCCGAATGAGGTTATTGTCCTTTTTGTATGATACAGGAATACAGAAATCAAAGTCGAGAAAAAGTTCGGCGCAATCGGAAGCGGGAATCGAACCCACGACCTTCGCATAACGCGTGCGGCGCGCTACCAACTGCGTTATCCAGGCTTTTTTTATTAAAACTGCGTTATCTAGGCGGCGGATTTCCTCTCGACTTCAGCGGGGGCTTATGTTTAGGGTGGTTCAGACACCGGTCAACCAGCGCAGCCCCTCGACTACCGCGGGAGACGCGGAGCGTCTTTTGTTATCCCAGCGGCTCGCCACTTGAAACGTGGTCAAATGTCGGGGTAAGCCAATGACATCTCCGGACTGCTGGAGCCGGAACCCTCGTAATGCATTGTGTAGAAAAGAAATATATAGGTCGAGGAATTCCATAAGAACACACATCAAAGCTGCAGTCCTTATTGTTAGTGCTATTTTCGACCATGTTAGACGCACTGTAAACGATTGCGTGCAAACCAATTTATCTCGGCCCCGCAATTCGTCGGAAAGGCGCACTTTTGAATTCCTGTTTTGTCCTAGCGCTGTTATAACCGTGCTGTCGACGTATTCTCGTCGCAGGAGACGCTTCAGATTTTTCAGTCCCGATGATCCGTCGAAAGACTTTTTTAACACGGCGCGTTACCGCTCCGGAGGGAATCAGTGGCGCCAGGGGCATGTCGTGGCCGAGGGCTACCGCGCATGCGTAGATCACTTTGAGGGACAAAGGAAAGACAGTCCTGTAACGGGCCGCGCATTTGGCGTGAGCGCACTGTAAGCGGCGTATCAGGGCGTGGTCTGGCCAGTTGACACCTCGCCGGCCTTGGACAGCGGCGTACTGACATACGCTTCATTTGTTCAGGTGAGTACAAAACCCATGTGGTGTGTTGTCTTTTCCGGTTTTAAATCGGTGCTTAACGGTTATACAGGGCTCTCGCATTTAAAATAATGGCACAGTTGTGTTTTATTGAGATAAAAGGGTGTGCAGCACCGCACCGCAACGCGCTGTTCAAGAAGGACGCGAAAAATATTTCGTGCTTGACATTGTTGCCGCTTTACATCATATTTTCATGCGCGCTTATAAAGCAAAGCTTTACTACTTTCGTCCAGCGATTTCGTGGAGGATGCGCAAATGACCTTTTGACCGGAGACACACCCCCGGAGACACACCCCTCGAAGCGCATCGCGTGATTCGCCGGGCCCGCTGTTGGAGCCTCTGGGCGCCGACAGTGGTCGTCACTGCCGCTGTAGCCGAGATAACCAACCACCCCCGAAGCCTCCCATGCATGCGGCGCTGGTTATTTTCGGGCAATATTACTCGTCTCGCGCCTGGCGAAGAGGAACGGTGCGTTCGCCATAAATGAACGCCGCGTTCGCCCGGCCTCCTCCTGTGAGCGTTGCACGGAACCGATTGGCTTAGAGACGTGGTCGGCAGTACAGCTAAATCAAAAATTAACCAAGCGAAACCAAGACTCAACCAGACTAAACCAAGCTGTTGCTTTGCAAATCCAAGGTTAACGGAGCTAAGCAACAGCCATTTGTTTATGCGGATATTTAACAGCGATAAATTAGTTTTCGTGCGGCAGGTCAGAAATGTAAGCTGTGCTTCGCACACAAAAGCGCGGGAAATTTTTAGGCAGTATCTGTCGCTTCACAGGAAGCAAAATAAAACCTCTCGTTGTTTGCTGTTATGTGCTTGCTTTCTGGCTTTTGGAAGGTATTTGCGTTATCGATGCTAATCGTAGTGTGTCTCCCGGCTGTTCTGGCATGGGGCGCAATTTTATTTTGCCTGTGGGAGTATCTTTGAAGTTCTTTTCTTTGCGCTACACAATTCGCTAGCTTTGCGCGGCTCTTCTTCTAAAAAGGTTGTTTAGATGTTGTCTTGGGATTACGCGTTGCATAAAATTGGATACTACATTTCAAGTTTGGTTCCAACCTGGACGTATGCGCGAGGTGCTCGAGATCCGTTTAAAATATGACGGTTAGTACTTGTGCGAGAGTCGCCCCATAGCATAAATTTGTAGGTGAACTGGCAGCCTTGCTGTCAACTTTACCGATCTGAGCCGTGATCAGTCAACGGGTTTCTTTAAGGATTTCACGATTATCTTTTCTTCATCACACTGTTTAACAAACACCGAGCGTTTTCTTTGGTTCAAACGCCTCCAGAGGTGAAGAACGTACGTGCGGTTTAATCAGTTGCGACACGTCCCGTTTGCGCGAGCAGTCAAAGCAAGCACTGCACACTTCATACGCAGCAGGGCGTTGGGACTTAGCCATCTGAGCTCAGTCACCACTGTTGTGGCGATGCGTTGCACAATCCGCTATCGACGCGGCGCAAAGTCCTATGTTCTCGAGCCGACGAAGAGTTGAAGCAGCATTTATATACAGTATGTTCAAGGCTAACACGAGCGTTACATGGCTCGAACAAAGGCGACAGCACGTCTCAACTCGGTGCCTCCGAAAATGCCGCGATCAGTTCGAATTGCTGCAATCAGGACTCTCACTGGCGTCAGTTTGAATCCGACGAATGGAGACGAAGCGATTGCGTCATCATGGTAACATGTTCAGCGACAGGCTCAACTGGAGGAAGAAAAACAGACAGGAAAGGGGCGCCCCTTTCCAGTCTGAACATGTTCCCGTGATGAAGTACCAACTAGTTCGCATCTACACATTAATTCATACGATTGCACCAGCCGAGACCGTCGTGACAGGAAAGGGAAGACGACTCGGCGTCGCCGCATCCCGTCATGTTTGGGTACGTCGACCGCGGGCGGTTCTACCGAGGCGTGAATCAGCCCCGTCGTCGGCGCGTCGCCAGGTGCAGCGAATTTGTGCTTGGCGCTCTGGCGCAACAAGGGACGTATCGCTTGTGCATATCTCGACAAATACCTGCAGGAGTACGCGAGAAGCCGTGCATCACAGACGCGGGGGCGCCAACAATGGAGGAAGAAAAAAATTACACCATCTTCAGCTTAGCCATAAAAAGCATAACGAAAGTGGGCCTCGGGCGTCACTGTGCCACGTGACGTCGCCGTGTGAGAGGGCGCCGGCTCCAATCGAACAAATGCCGGCATGAAGCTATAATAGAAAGAAAATATAGGCGGCTTTGGAAAAACAAACAGCGAGGGAGCGGCGTCAACGGACGTGGGCTTGCGAAGGCTGGCTGATTGACGTCACGCCGTCTCCTAACTTTTTTTAAATGCAGAACATTTCAGTAACTCACGATGTCACCCGCGTTGGCGTCCGTAGTCCGCGTCCGCATCGCTCCCCCTACACTATATAAAAAAATAATACTTGCTGGCGCCAGGTTTCGATCCTACGACTCTGCGGGCGGAACGCAAGGTGCACGGTACTCTACCAACTGAGCCACAAAGCCGACACAGAACGGGACGTTACGAACGTGCCTTATATCCTTGACTCATTCGACCGTCGGCCAGAGGTGCGCCCTCTCCCCCGCGTCCTCCTCGCCTTCTCTCCGCTCGCAACGCCCTCTCTCGCCGCGTTCGGTTCGGGCGCACAACAGGTGGGGACGTGCGCAACACCCTCTCTCGCCGCGTTAGGTTCGCGCGCAAGAACAGGTGGGGCGCTCGCATCGCGCTCTCTCGCCGCGGTCGGTTCGCGCTTAAAGCGCTGGACACATGTACGATTTGTACACGCGATTCGCATGCGACTGATCGTTACGACTGTCACCACGACTAGTCGTACGCGTGAATTTGAGACACATGACCCGATGCGTGCATGCGATGCGTCGTCGGCGTCGCTCCGCCCACCGTTTTTGCTCCATGGTCAACTACGACTATCGCTGAGCTGAATTTGTCGATTCCGCGCGTTTAATCGCAAAAAATGAATAAAGCAGGCAATCGTGAAGCGTTTCCTGCCTTCGGAAACAGTTCGCGCACACGCCGGCCACGCCTGCCAGCTCGGACACTCAGCGGCTCGAACCGGCGCAGACCACGGTAGCAACCGCTTTTCGTGCTCTTCTGAATCAATCTGATCGTTAAAATGAAGTTCCACATGCGAGAAAGTAGGTGTTAGTGTGGTGAAAAACTGTGCTAGGGATTGTTGTCAGGGCTTATTTTAAAAGCGGCGATCAGATATCTGCCGCGATGCAAGCGTATACGCTGACCGGCCCCCGCGGCGCGCGGCGTGCGGTGCGCCGACCGGTCGAGAAATGGCAATACCTGCGCGGAAGCATCGAAACAGGCTACGCAGATGTTCAACTACGACGATCGCTGAGCTGAATTTGTAGATTCCGCGCGTTTGTTCGCAAGAAATTGATAAAGCAGGCAATCGCGAAGTGTTTTCTGCCTTCGGAAACAGTCCGCGCACACGCCGGTCGCGCCTGCCAGCTCGGCAAACTCAGCGGCTCGAACCGGCGCAGACCACGGTAGCAAGCGCGCTTGTCGCTGCTCTTCTGAATCAATCTGATCGCTAAAAAGAAGTAGCTTATGCGAGAAAAGGGATGATAGTGTGGTGAAAAGTTGTGTTACGGATTGTCATTCGCAGTTACACAGATAGCGGCAATCAAATATCCGCCAGGATGCTAAGCCTAAAGTTTCCAACACCCGAGCCGACCAGAGCAACGCACGCCGGTTGCGGGGGTTGGGGCTCAGCGGGCTATCATTGGCTGTGGCCTCACGACGATTGCAACGATGGCACGACTGCATCTGGCTAGCCAGACGCACGCCGTGAGCCTCCTCCGACCAGCGATCGACGCCAAAACAGGTCCTAACGATCAATCGTAACGATCAGTCGCATGCGAATCGCGTGTACCAGTCGTACATGTGTCCAGCGCTTCAACCACATATGTCGTTCGCGCGCGCTGCGGTCGCTAACATCTGTGGCGTGATCGTGACGTCAGCATCACGCGTTCGCGTGTTGGCGATTTCGGCGCTATGCTATACACTCTCTCGCGAAGGGCATTGGATTGGATTCGATTGGATTAGCTTGGATTTGGATTGGATTGGATTAAAGTGGATTGTGTTGGATTGTGTTGCGTCATAGCCGCTCCACGTTGCGTCATAGCCGCGGCAGGGGGTTCACGGCACGTTTCACCATCGACTTCATCGACAATGTCTACGCTGGAAGACAACAATTACAACAACAACAACCAATACGTAATCCGTACGACTTGCAGGCGCCCCCCCCCCCCCCGCAGAAATGCTCTGCATTTGATCGTGCCCCTCGCGAGGGGGATGTTTTTTCCTCAATGGCGCCAACGGACATACATGCATCGACATTTGTGCCAGCGGAGCCGGCAGAACACATTCTACGCATGCGCTCCCCGCGTGGTCTTGTGGGAAATCTCGCGTTCTTCGGGCAGAGTGGGGCTGTTTTGTATGCTTATGCCTA
The DNA here is from genome assembly GCF_048455015.1 of Haemaphysalis longicornis. Classification (NCBI taxonomy): domain Eukaryota; kingdom Metazoa; phylum Arthropoda; class Arachnida; order Ixodida; family Ixodidae; genus Haemaphysalis; species Haemaphysalis longicornis. Next base: position 2,527,153 of record NW_027526371.1, read on the forward strand.
ACTCTGATTTGATGCTGTGTCGTATGCAACGTTTAACGATTTGACTTGCAGGGGTCATTGTTCTTCTTTTGGCGCGGGGGCAGTGTGTTTTGCAAGTGTTTGCAGGTTTGAGTTGTCGTGTTGTCGCATCCCAGTGAGCTGATTATCTTTTTTTACGCTTCTCCTTTTCAAAAGAACGTCCCATGAAATCCTCACCGCTGTCAAGCCAGCGACAGACCTATGCGAGAAAGGTCGTGACGGGATTTCATGAAGAAATTTGCAGCCTTTTCACACTAGAAATTCCTAATCAGAATCAAACTGTAAATTATATATTTCAGTGTTGCTAGTGCGTTGCACTGAATTCAATAAAATGGTTGGAGTGATTGTGTTTCGATTATTCTGAATATTGTGTAACGCAGGGATGAAGTGCGGTGCGCTGTATTTTGTCACGCACTTCACTGTTTCCGTTATTTTACTCGACAATGGCGTGTAGAGAGATAACAAGAGCCACGTGACCATCATCTGTCAGGCTACCTGCATGCAGGTGTACTAGGCCAACAAACGGATATTAGTGGTATCCCAATGAGCAGATATAAACTGACATTTTGACGGCGTTTACAAGACGTCTTATACACTGATTCATTAATACACCCAAAACAGAGAGAGAGAGAGACAACCTTTAATAGAAAAGGACGACCACTGGTCACGATGGGGGAAAGAAAAGGGGAGGGAGGGTAAGAGAAAATAAACAAATAAATGCTGGTCGTTCTCAGTGGACTCAATAACTGGGCCAGTTCTTGGAACCTGCAATTCATGGGCCAGTTCATGGTGATCGCAATAGGGTTTGTGCACATACACCAGTTCGTTCGGGGGAGGACCCGCTCAAACAACCCGTGCCATACCGCTTTTAATTGAATAAACCGCTATGTCATATAATAGTTGTGCATCAGTTTGTTTTGGATCGGGATGGGGTTGGGGAGATTTAAATGTACGGTGCGTGGCGAAAGCTGGGCACCACCAAACTAGGTGTGTGAGGTCTGATGGAGTGGTGGTACGGCAGTAAGGACATCGAGGGGGCAGGTGAGGGGTATACCACTTGCGAAGTGTTTTATACCCCTCACCTGCCCCCTCGATGTCCTTACTGCCGTACCACCACTCCATCAGACCTCACACACCTAGTTTGGTGGTGCCCAGCTTTCGCCACGCACCGTACATTTAAATCTCCCCAACCCCATCCCGATCCACAACAAACTGATGCACAACTATAGGTCCTTTATAATCTCATTGTTAAACCAGATTTTTTCGAAGTTTATAAAATCGGTTTTAGATCGTCTCGAAAAGGTTGAGCCAGCCAAAGATTAGCACATACATAAGAGGTCTTGACAACGGCGGGCGACTTTTCCGAGTCGTTTTGTAGTATTTTTTCGTCTGGGATATACGCAGCATATACATTTTGTAACCTTTTTGCGCTAACTCGGACCTCTGACTATCATATAAGTAACCTGGAGGTGTTCAGCAAAACACAAATATAGCACAAATAAAAAACGACGAACTAAAAGCAATCCTAACGACGGCCATCGGCTCTCGGGCTGCTCGTCTTAAAGTATTGTCAATACCGTGCGCGCCTATAATTGTGCCCCACGCAGCTAGAAATCCTTTGCTCAGTACACACGTCGAGCGCCTAACAAAGCCTGGTCGCGTACGCATTGACGCATCCCAGCCACCGAGTCACCAGGGCCAGAGCGAATGGAAACTTCGCCCAGTAGATTTGAGCACTCTCACCGTGGTGAACAGAACGTCTGGTGCCCTCTCCCTACCTTTAATTCCTTGACTGACTTTTAGCTCCCGTCCGCTTAGAGCTTTATCATGGCGGTAATCGCGGCCGTTAAAATGTCCAGGCCCCTCTCCGCCGGTTTTCTAAACGAACAAAAGGAAACCCTCCTTCAAGTGCTAGCATAACTTTTCGCTATTTTGGGGTGACCGACGGATTTTATAACTCCTCTCCAGGCCCGCTCGTCCGGCGAACACAATAGCGCAGCGAACCAAAAAGAACCTTCCGCGGGTTCTCTTCACGCCCTTCGCGCCCAAGTCACCTGTGCCGGCGTGAAGACAAACAATAAAGGCAAACAGGCTGTACCTAACGACTGATATCTAATTGATGGGCCATTTTAATGAAGTGATGTGCCAGAACTTAACACTTTGCCCCCGGAAACAGGGGTGGACGGGAAGCTTGACGCAATTCGTAGACAACTGCGCAAAAACCAAATACGTTGTGTGTTTTGGCAATGTAAGCGTACTGTCAACGTCAGCCCACGATGGCCGAGCGTCAGCCTCAACTAAAAACCGCACTGTTCTTAACACCCATGGCTTTGCTGCATGCCATTTTCTTCGAATTTTTCACAGCGTCGTCCAGGAATCGCCTCGCTGGTTGATCACGATGGGCCGTGAGGAGGAAGCGAAGCGAGCCATTACCAAGATTCTGCGAATGAATCGCCGGAAAGTGTCCAACTTGCAGGCCCGCATACATGGTGTGGCGGTTCGAATTCAAGAGTCGTCTGCCAAAGCCATTGGGCCACTAGAGATATTCAAGAACAGGGCAACCAGGAAGACTTCCATTCTTCTCCCGGTTTTGTGGTGAGTTCTTTAAACGCTAAAAAATGTAGACAACAATAGAGACAAACTCCTAAATAATTCTATGTTAAACACACCGTGTTTGAAATTGCCTATGATTTAGAACAATGAAGGAAGCATACAACCGTGTTTTATTTTAAAAAAGACACAGCCTTTGGCTGAAAAGAAAATAATAAAATCGATGTTTATTTTATGCGGGGCACCTAAATACGTCGTTTTTGAAAAAAGGAAGTACTGAAAAGCTTTCGCGATTTTATTAGAAAGAAAGCAGTTTTTTTACGAGTCGCGTCTACTTGAAAAAATTACAAAAAAAATTATTCAGAAATTCAGAGAATTATCTACTAATGCGTAGAATTCTTATGCTGCCTGTCTTGAGTGTAAGTTTTTTCCGGCCAAATTTTTGCTTTTTCTAGATCCTGTCCGACCAAAATTGTCTCCAATTACGCTAAGGATTCAAGTTGAAACTTTCGCGAAATCTACATTATTGTGGAAATGCCATGCGGCATACGTTTTGACATTTACCGTAATTTATTATTTTTGTTATTTTTCAGTTTTTCAAAATTTCGTTCGGCCAATTATATCCATTTACGTAATTCTGACAATTAAATTTGGAACTTTCATGAAATCTGCATTGTTGTGTAAAATGCAGGGCGTTACAGCGTTTTCCATTTTCAAGAGTTATTTCAAATTTTTAATATTTTTTAGTTTTCCAAATTTCATTCAACCAATTATCTCCATTTACGCAATTATAGCGACTAAAGTTGAAACTTTCGCGAAATCTACATCATTGTAGAAATGCCATGAGGTATACGTTTTGACATTTACCGTACTTTTCTTATATTTTTGTTATTTTTTAGTTTTTCATAATTGCGCTCGACCAATTATCTCTATTTACGTTATTCTAATGATTACATTTGCATTATTCTTTATTCTAACGTTCCCTGCCTAGCATGCGCAACCATGCGAACAGCAATTAAACTTCGCAGTTCGATAGCTCTGAGCACAGGTACGCTAGAAGAATTTTGCCAAATAGAACTGCATCGAAAATGATTGCACCTAATTTTTCAATACAAACATGCCTGCATACTGCAGCCGCTAAAAAGTTAATCATTCAATTTTAGTTAATTAAACCACTGGCATAAATAATTACCACTTAATTCTGTGTTCGATTTGATTGTAGGGTTTGACGCGCCGACGCAACGCAGGCGATGAGGCGCGCCGTAGTGGAGGGCTCCGGATTAATTTTGAACAGCTGGGGATCTTTAACGTGCGCCAAAATCTCGAACACACAGGCGTTTTTGCTTTTCGCCTCCATCAGAAAAGCGGCCGCCGTGGCCGGGAATCGAACCCGCGACCTCGTGCTCAGCAGCGCAACGCCTTAGCCACTGAGCTACCACGGCGGGTTAATTCTGTGTTCCTCTGACCGCAAAACCTCCTGTAGAGGTTGTCTTCACGTAAATCTAAGCGGCCAATTAAAAAAAAATCTGTCGACTTAATTTTGATCACCCTGTATAAAAGGCTGGATTTTGTATAAGCTTGAAGACAAGCACTGGACAAATAGCGGTTGTCTGTACCCTTTATCTTCCTTGCGAATACTTACAGTCAAGGAGTATTTAGACATGTCAGATGGAATTTCCGATAGACGAGACGATGTCGATGTATAGCTGTGCCGCCTAAATAATAGCATATTCTGCCATTTGAATTTCTTCCCCGCGTATTTCTGGTCCAAAAGCTTGGTGGGCTCTAATCTACCGGTGTGCTGTAAAACTCTCTGCTGTCAGAGAAGCGCCAAGGGGTCACAGCTTATCAACAAGTACTCTCGTTTGTAAGAGATTTGCGGCTAGGCTGTTGCTGTTTTTGTATCTGCCGAGGTCAGATTACAGTTATTTTGCAATGTGTTCGCTGTTTTTTGAGCCAACGCTTGCTTCACTTTCAAATACCTCAGAATGAGACAAATGAAACCATAAACGTTCAGCCGACGTATATCCAAGGTGGTAAGTACCAATTTCGCGCTCTCAGCTAAAAGTATTGCGTGATCTCGAAATTATCTCGCAACTTGTAGAGTGAGAATTTCTTGTTTAGTAAGTAGACAACGTTCACAAAGCCGTATTCGTTTTCAATTACGGCAACATGGGATGCAGCTTGCTGGCCATTGATGGACATGTCTTGCACTGCTCCATGAACCAGTGTCGCGAACAAACTCTTTTACTGCGGCATTCGGTTATGAGCTCAGTGTCGTGAAGATCCCATTCAGCACCAACCGAGCACCACTGGAAGCATGTCCTGTCACTGAGAAAAAAAAAAAAGTGGTGTGGTCTTTTTCAAAAGTCACATCAGCTACGACGCTGGATACGACATTAGCTACAGCACGTACACGCCTCGAAACAGTCCGGTACAGTTGTCGGGGCGAACAATAGGTTGCCTCATAATGGTTCTACGTGTGTTCTTATCACACATCGGGACCTGTCAAGTCCACGGGGACGAAATACGAACGGTTTCGCCTTATCTGTGATGGCTCATCTCGTTCTCAAAAAAACAAACTGCGCGCAAATTAACGAGGACAGGAGCACATGGCGACAGCACAAAATGCATCATTAGCAACTCGCCCAACTTTTCAACCCTCATCTCGCTTGCTATACTAGCAACACTGGAGCAGCGATGCAGCAGTGCAGCCACGCCGCATACATCGCGGGAAAGGAAAAGTAGCTATGTGAGCAGTCGTACAAAACGTACACTCCTCGATCAGAGCTTCGGGCACGTAGCGCTGAGGAATGAGGAGCTCATAATGAAGTGTTTAGCATGCCATAGCGTACACTAGGTTAGTGGTGGCAGGTGACTGGACCCGACTGCGCCTGCACGCGTTCGTTACGCGGACGGGCGGCCCGCCACGCCAGGACCACACGCGCATGCGCAGTCGGGTCGCAGTACCCGCCGCCGCTAGCGTACCGTACGCGTATTTCCAAACGCTTCGGTGCACAGAGCACCCACGTGGCATATCTGTTCATGCGATGGAGAACGGTAATTCAACGTTACCATTGGCAGCGCCCCAAACCTAAACCGACCTAAAACATACAAAATCAGCATTATTAACGAAAACAAAACGCAGATTTGAGTTTGGAAAAGAAAATAAATTTAGGGGAAATAATATAGACGATGAAGAAAAAAACTAATAGATAGATCGGCTGGGGCTCGAACCCAAGCTGTCAGCACCAGTCCTCGATTCGGCCACAGAGGCCGAACGGTGGGCTCGCTTTATCAGGAGCTCAAAAGAATAGCGCGCGGAGTGGTATCACGCACGTCACGTGGGTGCTCTTTGCAGAGAAGCGTTGGGAAACACGCGTACAGTACGCTACCCGCTATGGTAAAACACTCTAGAACAGCTTGCCGGGGCAATGAATTTGTTGGCGCTGTAATCCAATGCTCCAAAATTCTTGTGTTTTGAAAATGATTAGGAATTTTGTTTTTCCACCAAAAGCGGAAGGTCAAAACTAAAAATTGCGCGTACATAAATTTAGCAACTAAATAATGTTTCGATAGCACACGGGCTGCGTGCGGGGAGAAGGCGCTGCAAGCGTTCGCCGTACGCACTTAGCACCTGACAACTCCCATCCTAGCCGCTAAAGCAGGGTTCTACTGAAACATTTTGCCCAGACAGCATCATGGTAATTCTTAGGCACTATACGTTTTCAGTGTATGTGAATGGAGACCAAGTGGACTTTACGCGACAGTTCCATTAGGCAAGAAGATTAGGCTACATACACCTGCACTGTGTGGTCTTTCTACAGGATCTGCGACACATTTGTGATGTACTCCGTCATTTTGGGAGCAGTACACATCGAAGGAAGCCCCCAGTTCAATTTCGCCATATCCACGGCCATCGAGATACCCGCTGCGTTCGTCGGCTTGGCCCTAGTCTTCTACTTCCGTAGAAGGCCGTCCCAGATGGCAACATCGCTGTTACTCGGCATCTCAGCATCAGCAGCACTGCTGCCGCCACCTGGTATGGAATGTGATATAATTTTTTTTCGAACATTACGCAAGTTTTTTTAGCGCTATTGAACGAAGCCAATCCGTAGCGCAAGCGTCTTTTTTTTTTTGCACTGCATGTTATCACCAGTTCTACCGAAGAGGAGCGGCGCCATTGTGAAAGGCGTTACAAGAAAGGCAATCGAAATAACAAAATATTCTGATTGTATTGAAAAGGAAAGATGCGAATTAATGTGAATACGTGCAACCACCTTTAGAGCCTGTACGGGCAACGGGCAATGACGTGGTTTTTAATAAGTTAGACCCCGAAATACATCAAATTAAGAACTAAAATTCTCTACACGCGAAAGCTTAAAACAGTGAGTGGGTGTGCTTCACCGCAACGCACCTGAATGACCAGTGACAACGACAAGAGTGAGATGTAGAGTGGGAGTGTTCATGAGCTGTGGAATACCATTTTACCGACAAATTATGGCGTAGCTATGACGTCACGCGGCGTAAAAATTACATTTTGCATTGCGGGATGGCGGTATGCACACGAGCCAGTTGAGTAAAATGATATTTCGGGGCTGGTTATTTGTCTTGTTAGCTCCATTAGAATCCGTTATTTGACATCCAACTGCTTTTGCTTTGTGGCAATGTAGACAGACGGAGATAATTAACACTGTCGGGCGAGCGGACAATTTTGTGTTTCATTGCCGTCTGAAATACGTTCACCGTGGCATCCGAAACCTCACTTTCATCAACGTGCCACTGATGATGCCACTGAGAGGTGGGGACATTAAAAAAAGAAGTGTATAAGACAGGCATCATAAAGAATGTTTACCTGCTAGCCCAGTTCTCGACCTTGTTGTAAAAAATGACAGCCGTATTTAACGCGGCGCACATGCATGTGGGCCGACAGCTCAACACTCAAAATCCAAAGCCAGTAGCTCATGACGCGCATGGATCGTAGACGGAACTACAGCATCAGAATTCTTTAACAGCGTAGCTGTTTAGCAAATCGCCATTCTGCGTGTCCGCAGTTCAAAATACCAAGAAATAGCCGAACGCCCGCAGGTACGAGCGTGCCTCGGAGCGACCGCCCGGCAGTTAACAAGACCAGGAGAATGACTAGCGCTCGTGCGTGCGTGCCTCGCGGAGACCGCCGAGCGTCCCATGCGCAAGTTTGTCCAGGGTACCTATTCTCGACCGCACAAATTGCCGGAAACTTGCCATGTTAGCCGGCAATTTGCCGGAAGTCTTTTCTGATTGGCTTTCAATTTTGGTCACGTGCTTCCGGTTGACAAAGCAGTTGTGTGTGCTGTCGTCACTTTGATGTTTCATGACGTTTACGGGCACCAGTTCTAAAGTTTGCCTTATTTCACTTTGCTGAAAGCGCATTATTCTTGGCAGGAAATGAAAAACTAGACTAAATGCACCGGACATGACATCGTAAGCCTGTCTTTGCTATTCAACAACAATACTGCTTGTAATACACACCCTCTCTGTGATTGGCTGAGCAGGCGTGGCGTAATTTAAACAGTTGGCGTCAACGATTACGTCACACATCAGTAACTTCAGCCTGCCCAAAAGTGACGTAATGTCACGTAACAGCTTGAAAATGGCGGCGGTTTTTGTCGCAAAATACAAGCAAAATAGGGCGAACAATTGCCCCGGCTTTCAGCGCCCCGAAATGTCCGCGAATTTGCAGAAGGCGAAGTTTCGCATGACGCGCGGTTAAAGCATGTTTTCTACATGAAGGATTCATTGTTTCGACTGTTTCCAAGTCATAGATCAGCGAACATACAAATACCGTGCCGTAGTTTGCGTTTATGTTTGGCGATAAGATAAAAATTATTTGTTTGGCGTAACCGCAACATAAGAGGGCAGTACAAGTCTACTCATGACAAAGAGAACCCAATGCATGGTATTTGTCCACGCACCTCTTAGTAAGCTGCTGGGTCACATGATCGAACTCAAGAGAAAAACAGCAAAGAAAAATGACTCGTTTGTTCATTACAGCGTAGATTAAAATCGAGCTTGACGAATGAAGGAATCGGTGACATCCGTTCGCTCCGCGGTTATCAGGCGCGGCGCTTTGCTGCTCTTACGTGTCACACAAGCGATAATCGCGGCCGTCTTTTTCTTTGATCACGCCATGAACTTGTAACATAGCAGATGACGATAACGTGGCGGCGTGGGAAGGTGATAACACAGCAAAGCTTGCATTGAAGCAGAGAGCCCAACTATGTTACTAAAAGCGATTGAAAGAAATAAATAGATCCGGTAAAAAAATTGTTTAATGTTCCTTAGCGCGAAATGCGCCTTTCGCTCGATTTTGGATCAACGCTACTCGATCGCATTGTGGTGTTGACGCCAATTTTGACCTGCAGAAATGTGTTTTTCTTGTCAGCCTCAGCTACCGTCATATTTTTATTGTACATGCAAAGTGTTTTTATATCTTTATTGTGCAATACTTGATACCTTGCTTGCGATCCTTATGAGTGAATCGTCAAATTACACTGCATGTTGTCATAGCTATAGGTGCAGCACGTGACTGATTGGTTACGTCGTGCTAGCTCAAAAAAACATGGCGAATTGCTGGCAATTTATGCAGTCGAGAATAGGGCCCCAGACAAGCATACTGTTGCGACCGAGTGGGGGCACCCGATCCGAGCTCCGTGACCTCCGACATACGAGTGGTAGCGTGTATGATGCGAGCGGCCAGCCGGTGTTGCAGCCGTGAAGAAGGCCAGAAGCCGTAGGCTAACGCAACTGTTTACTTCATAGCGAGAGGTGAGCCGAAGCCAAAGAACAATGCCCCGACGGGCGAGGTTACAATGCAGGACTCGAGCAGAGCGACAGCATCGAATCGCTGCTCTAACAGGAATGGTTTACAGCAACGTATGGGTACGAGATAGTTGGTATTCCATCTAAACACCGTAGAGCGCAGTAGGCAAGACAAAAGACCAAGGGGACACGGACGAGCGCAAACGTACAACTGAATATTAACAACACGAAAACATATAAATAGGAAAGATTATCACGCTGATGTGACCATGAAAGGATGCGAAACCACCTCGTCATGCAGGCATAATCAGCAGCGTCCATCCAAGAAGGCCAGCTCCTTCGAGGTCAAAGATAAGGACGTCGTGCTTACGCAGTCACCAATCTTCTGCATTTCCGCTGCTTCGATAATCTCCCGCGTGCGCTGATCAGAGTCTAGAAATAGCACAGTGCATGCATCGAACAAGGGTTCACACTCGCCGCACTCATGGCAATGAATTGCGAGATTGCCCTCCTTTCCTATCTGCACTTTGTTGTGGTGCTCCCGCAGGCGCGTGTTGAGGCATCGACCCGTTTGACCTCAACACATAGCGAAAAGTGTTTCGCTATGTCGACGATTTTTTGGTGGTACTGAAGAGTAACGTGGGAGCCTTTCATCAGGACGTGGCAAGCACTCTGGGGATTTTTGATTGATTGTGGGGTTTGGCTGGCTTCACCCAAACACACTGCCCCGTTAGCTGATCCGGTTCAACATACGAAGGGTGGACCATGTCTACCGTCGCCGCGGAGTCGCGAAGAACTCGGCACGGTTTACCGTAGACGACAAGCTCACGTACGTACGGCTCCAGAAACTGCCTGCTGTCCTCACTCTCATCTAGCACGTGAAAGACAAGCTTTCCTTTTTTGCAACTAGCGGAGAAATATCCCGTCACGCCGCAGTTGTAACACGCAGCCTGTCTGCGCGTTTCAAAAGCTTTCTTTCTGCGCTGCTCCTCAGCGTCTGCTGCCCTCTTTTCGTTATCGTGGCCAGTTTCTCTATCCACGACAACGACTTCCTTGCTCCACCGTCTTCCTGGGGAGCTCTGCTTTTCGGCCCTGACTTATCAGGCCTCGGCCTGAACTCTTTTTGGCAATCTTTCGGCCCCTGCGCACCTCGACGTGCGACGAACTCGTCGGCTAGCTGAGCTGCCTGATCCACAGTATTTACCCCTGGCCTATCTTGCACCCATAGCCTCAGGTTTTCTGGTAGACGACGGTAAAACTGCTCAAGACCGAAGCACTCAACTACCTTGTCGTGCTCTCCGAAAGCCTTTGCCTCTTTGAGCCACTCTTCCATATCAGCCCTCAGCTTGTAGGCGAACTCCGAGTACGACTCGCCCCTAGCTTTCTCGGCTTCACGGAACTTCTGGCGAAACGCCTCTGCTGACAGCCTGTACTTACGCAGGAGGCTAGACTTTACTTTCTCATAGTCCTCCGCCTCCTCCTTTGGCAAGCGGGCCATCACGTCGGATGCCTCACATGGCAAAAGCGTAAGCAGCTTTTGCGCCCATGAGTCTCGGCTAAACTGGGCCCTCTCACACGTACGCTCGAAGTTGACCAAAAAAAGACCGATGTCTTCTCCTACCTTGCAGGGTCGCATTAGGTCACACATTCGCAACGTAGGTCGCTCAGTCGCCGCAGACTGCACGCTTGGCGCGCTGCTGTCACTCTCGCGCCTAGGTCGAGACGCCTCGACGTCTAGACGCTTCATTTCCAGCTCATGCCGTCACTCCTGTTCTCGCCTTCTATCCTCGCGTTCCTTTTTCTGCCTCTCGAGCTCCTGTTGTTTTATTTACTCGCGTTCCTGTTTCTGCCTCTCGAGTTCCTGTTGTCGGTTTCTTTCCTCGCGTTCCCCACGCTGGCGCTCAGCCTCTGCAGCCTGACGTTTAGCGGTCTCCCTGCCATTGATCACCTCAATGCACTCAGACAGCTCGTCATCGTCAGCCCCAACAACAAGTATAGCCTGTATCAGCTCTGGCTTTCTCAGCGCGTCCGTCACATCCAAGCGCAACTCTTTCGCAAGCTCCAACAACTGCGGTTTTTTCAACGCCTTCAAATTCATGGCCGGTCCAGAGTACTGCTTTCCCACTGCTCCAAAAATGTTTTTGCGGGAATAACCCACGTGACAAAAACACACGCCCTACCAGCTATCTTCAGAAGCCTGGTAAAACTCAGTGAAGAAAAGTCCCGCACTCACCATTGACCGCCGTGAATTCTGCGAAGTCCGAAGCCGCCTTGACGTCCGTGGTGTTGGGTCTCGCACCGCTGGCTCCAGGTGTTACGAAGTTGCCATCCGACCGCTGCCAACCAGTTGTTGCGACCGAGTGGGGGCACCCGATCCGAGCTCCGTGGCCTCCGACATACGAGTGGTAGCGTGTATGATGCGAGCGGCCAGACGCTGTTGCAGCCGTGAAGAAGTCCAGAAGCCGTAGGCTAACGCAACTGTTTACCTCATAGCGAGAGGTGAGCCGAAGCTAAAGAACAATGCCCCGACGGGCGAGGTTACAATGCAGGACTCGAACAGAGCGACGGCATCGAATCGCTGCTCTAACAGGAATGGTTTACAGCGCTTGCGGGGGGTCTATTTATACTCAAAAGCGGTAACGGTCAAAACGCCAACAACACAGACACACACAACACTCTTTCTAGAGTTCGTGATGGTCGGTAGCCTTGGCGCACGTTGAGTCCGAGAGAGGGGAGAGAGGAGGACTCCGTTGCGATCGACGGGGCCTCTGTGTCCTTGAAGAGCGTTGAGACGAGCCTCGCCGGCAGCCGCCGAAGTGTCGAAATGCGCCGAAAGCGAAGCGCCTGAGCCGGGCTTGTCGAAACTTGTCACCGACATGGTGGTGCCTGTTTTCGAAGGCGCACGCAGTGGCTTCGCCGCACAGCCGAGGAGTGATGCGGGAAAGTACGGCGGCGCTGGCCGATTCGTAACAATACCAACTTAGGAAGATTGGCCAAGATTGCGGCGACCACCCGTCAGTTAAAAAAACCAAGAAAACGGCGAACGTTCAGGTGTGCGTGCCACGAGGCGATCGCCCAGCGTCCCCAGCGCACGTTTGTTAACACCCACTTAAGGAGATTTCGTCAAGATTGGCAAAAAAAAAAAAAATCTCCAGCGTTCGCCGTAATCGTGCCAACACTTGCTCAGAACTAAAAAGACACGTCATAGCGTACGCCGCTACAACGTGATGTCCAATGATTATCGTTTCCAAAAATTGGTCGCGTATCTGCTCCTTTAGTTGCAAATGTCGACAAAAGAAGATAGTCTTTATCGACATTTGCAAAGTAAATGCCTCCTTTCGCTATCTCGCTCACCTGTGATGTTGTTCCTCTTGCGTCGCGCTCCTCCCAAGGTAAAGACGCCAAAGATTCGCTTAAATGAATTTAAATATACCTCGTCCCACTGCTCCATGGTGCTTCGATGCCAGCGCTGCCGCACGGCGGAGACGCGCGTGAATCGAGGCGCCCTACTTCAACGTTTATAGAACCACGTTGCCCTACTCCACGTGCGTTCCAAGCAGAACGTGGAACCTATGTAGTGGAATCTTTCGTACTATTGCGGCTTGATTTCTTGAAATGCCGCTAGAAGCTATAGTGGCGCGGGCGACAGCAGGGAGACGGCGAATTTTGTATCTCCATTGGATGAAGTATTTAATTTCGCAAAATCAAACATCTGTGATTTTTTATAAAGGAACACTGCAAATATCGCTTGTGTAATAATTTGTTGTGTTATATTTGCGTAATGTCTTGTTTTCTTCTACAATGTTGACAAGTATGAACATTACACCGGCTGCGACTATATAAGACTATTGCGCAGGCGTTGTTTTAATTTGGCCGGTTGGCTGAATTGAGTCACAGAAAGACAGACAGACAGACATACATACAGACTAAAAGTTCTGGGTTTAATTAGCCCAAGAAAGACTATCGTATTTAAAGGAGCCATGAAGAGAAAACAAAAGTTTGTTTTATTCGAAAGATTAGGTGTTTCATAGTTCCCCAAGCGCTTTCCCGGAAGCAAATGATGCTTTATTCACTGAGAAATAAGGCAATTTAAGCCAAAATTTTAAATCTCCCGCTAAAATTGCACATTTCGTCACGTGAAAAATGGCGTCATACGAGCCGGTTCATGAAATAGATACTTAGTATGTCGACTCCATATAGCACCCACACGCGGGAGTCGACCGAGACGGCGGCCATTTTAAAAATACTAGTAAAACCTAGTGCACCCGCAGCCCTAGTCATGGAATCGCCTGATCCGGAGAACAAAACTCTCGCCGAGGAGTTCGGGCTTGCATTTAACAACCTCACACCACTTGAACGCTCAATGCTTCTAACTGCACGAGCGGCAAGATTTGTGGGATACGCGGTGGACGGGAAAGTGACCATTCCGCGATAGCCACAACAGACGAACGCCCAGCCGTCGGCACCGCTGCCTCGTCAGCCCCGTCGCGACGGACGAATACAGACTGGTACGTATGTGCCGTATTTTCAATTTCAGTAGCAGTATCGCTTATGCCAGTTGGCTGGTATCGTGTATGGAAAGCCGTTCGCTCGAGCTCTCTGCTCCGACCAGAAAGATTCCAGCGTCAATGCGCGGTGTGTACGGCAATTTTTTTCCCCAAGGTCAGAGCGCTTTTACGAAGTCGGCAACGAGCGCCAGCATGTCCGGGTCGCTGCCGTAATCACTTCCTCGAAAATGAAGCGAGCACACTCGTACTTCCTTTAGCTCTCTTTCTCCTCCGTTTGCAAAGTTCACAAAACGTAGCCACTTGCTTCGCCGAGGTTCGTCGTTGGCCAGCACATGAAAGGAGATCTCACCGGCGGGGATGTCGCACTCCCTCGACGATTTGCCCGTACTACATGGGCATTTCAAAACACAGCAACGAAATTTCATTGTGAAGTACTAGAAAAAACTTAAGTTTTCAGTGGTTGTAAACTGTAAACGAGCTCGTAACGACAGCAGCAAGCCAACACGACCTCCATACCGAAACCTGTGCGACGAGTGGCACTATCTCGTTGCTGCTCTGTGTTCCTTACTCCCCTTGTTTCTATTTTTACCTTTGCTGGTTGGCGATATGACGGCCAACCTCCTGTGAAGAGATTACGATACCAAGCAAGGTCGCGACTGTGCGTGCTGGGATGGTTCGTTGGCCCCGAAGAGCCTTGTACCCGAAAATTTGTCTGCGCGACGGTGGCGACGGCGAGATGTCGAGTTCGGCTGGCGGTAGTTTCGTACGCACTGGCATACACGCTTCCGTGTTCGTTCGGAACTTCAACCGTTTATTCCACCGTTCTTTGTCATTAAAAGAATGTGCAGTATGTTTCACGGGCATTTAGCTCGCTATGCAAACTGTAAGCCCTGCCTAACATGCGTTTGCTTTTGCCGGCCTCCGCCAATCGCAGAGCATTCTCGAGTGACATCATAGGTTCTGTTGCGGAAATTGAGCTGGTGGGTCGCATGGTCATTTCCTTTTTTCCTAAGTATGTAGCTTATTTGAGCGAAGTTTGCGTTATAAGTGGTGTCGTTATGGTTCTAACGAGGCAATCTTTCGAATGAACCAAACTTGTGTTTTCTCTTCATGGCTCCTTTAAAAAAAAGCACCGGGACACTCGTTTACGCTTCACTCTGGAACGCTTCGTGCTTCAATGACACGAGATTTTTACAGCAAAGCTGTATGCCTCTAGTTTGCAACTGTTTCATCTCAGTTGGCAAAACCCCCAAGGCACCAAGAATACACTGCAGTCGTGAAGGCACACCAAGTATTTATCACTTAATTTGGCTTTGTTCATTATTCTACCGTAATCGCCACCAGCTTTTAACCCTAGGTCCCGCTCCTGTGACTGAACAGGAACATGTTAGTCGGGTCTGTGACAATCCCACCACACTAGAAGCAATCACCGAGTACGCCCTTGAAAAGGGACTCTACAAATTGGTGTAACGGCCTGGAAGACTTCCCCGTTCTGCCTACAATGTGAACTGTCTGCAGCGTGCACTGTTTTCAGTGTGGACCGCATTGTCTACAGTGTGAACTGTACATTTAATTGTGAACTGTGCATTTTGGTGCCACTGACTGACTTTAATGTGTTCATTTTGTGATTAGGACCCCAAGACTGCAACTGTGTTCATTGTGCGAGTTGTGACCTTCCTCCTTTCCCCTCATCCTTGCTACCCCCAAGGCCCCATGGCCTCTCGTTTAATAAAGTTTTTCACTCACTCACTTATACACTGTATGCTTCAATGATTGATTTGATTGTAGGGTTTAACGCGCCGACGCAACGCAGGCGATGAGGCGCGCCGTAGTGGAGGGCTCCGGATTCATTTTGACCACCTGGGGATCTTTAACGTGCGCCGAAATCTCGTACACACGGGCGTTTTTGCTTTTCGCCTCCATCAGAAAAGCGGCCGCCGCGGCCGGGAATCGAACCCGCGACCTCGTGCTCAGACTGTATGCTTCGACCCTCTACAGGTGTAATGTTAGTGGAGATGGCCCGGGATTTTTTAGCAATTAGCAAAAACTTTTTTTCTCATTTTACGTAAAGGAAGCGAGGCTTTTTTTAGCAATTAACAAACACTTTTTTCTAAAGTTAAGTCAGAAGGCAGTTGAGCCCTTACTGCTCATAGTTCGTGAAGTTTCTCTAGTTTGGCTCCGCTTTGCTCTCTGTCTAATTACAGTTGATTGCTTTTTCCTTAGCTTGTTCTTTCTGGCTTATCGCGTGTAGGCAAGTTTTGTCAAGCCTCACGCCTCGTCTAGTGCTGAGGTGTGTGGCTCTTGCTGCGTTTTGCGATGTATACCGGATGGTTTACTTTGCTATGAACTTTAAACTCTAATCTGACTGTGGTGAGAAGATCAAGAAGACCGCTCTTAGCTGCCTATTTCGCAAATAATGCCAACAATGGATTACACTATTTCTGCGAATTTTTTGTTCCTCCACTTCACAGGGACACCTTATGTTGGTTTGGCGCTCACCATGGCTGGCCGTTTGTTCCTTATCCTGTCTGGGTCTGTCAGGTGGGTCTGGACCATGGAACTGTATCCGACCGCTGCACGCGGGTTTGGATTTGCAGCATGCTTCACAATTGGCCGTATGGGAGGAGTACTGTCTCCTTTTATGAACCTAATAGTGAGTATACAGACTTTCGCTTAAAGCCTTCTCTCTTTCTGAACACTGACCAGTCACGTGCACAAGGGGACCCAAACTTGGTAGAGCTGTGCTGAGGGTCTCCCTCGTGTTGATAATTTTAAGTAATCACGTGCAGACGTAGAACCTCTTAATCTACAAAGTAGTGACCCTCAAAATACAAAACGTCATATTGTCGTGTCGATGCTACAACCGCGGATTCCAGCCACTTACTCAACGTTTTTTTAATGCCTAGCATTCATTCTTGCGTACCTTCCAAAGCTAGAGTTAGCCGTGTAACGCTGTGCTTTTGCATCAAAATTCATTATTGGAGGTGGTAAGACAATTATCGTTATTATAGCGAAGATGGACATATTCCGTCAAACAGAATTAACGTAAAATAACCAAAACATACAAGACCAAAAACATAACATTCATCAAATCAAAAATATGCACATTGTATAACTCCCCCCCTACGAAGCCCAAAAATAAAGTCACCCTGGAAAAGAATGAAGTTAACAGGAATCAAAGAGGCTGAAAAGAGACCAACCATGTAACGCTATGAAAAATTCATAATTCCCAGGGTTAACAAATGTACTCGTACTAGCGGAAATAGAGCTAATTGATAGAAATAAAAAAGGTCAAACATAAAAAAATAAAAAATAAAATATGTAAATAACTTACGAAATGATCAATATGAATAGTTACACCTCCTCCACAAAGCGAAGACAAATATAAACAAGTTTGAAAATAACGACGGAAACACGTACAATAACATCGGAAAAACTGACCAACCGTACACCACGCCTTGCGTCTATGGAAAACTACAGAATTGACAAACGCAGGTATTTAGTTGCTATAATAGTGTAAAAGTACATACATCACAAGCAAAAAGAAGAAACGCCTGGTGAAACGCCTTTTCCAAATCTATCTGGAACACTGCTACGGCACCTTACAAACTGTCACAACACTCGAGAACCCTTTGGACCGTCTGAATGTTAGTGACGATTCACCGCCAATTTATCGCTTATGTCTGGAGCGGTCCCACAATCTCCTTTATGACGGTCTGCATTCGGCTGGAAAGCACTTTCATTAGTCTTATAGTCGACGTTAGTCAGACTAATGGGGCGGTACCCTGAAATTTGCTTCAGCCTGGCCTCATCTTCTGATTTCGAAATGAGCACAGTGTGGGGCACCAGAAAGGAAGGCGGAAGCGTTCCATGGTGATAAGACTTGCATAGCACTGGGCTAACATCATCCTTAAACTTTTATAGAAGGCTGAGCTGAGATTATCACGGCTGGGCGTCTTGCCTAGACTAAACTCGTCTATAGCTTGCCTTACCTCATCTACAGCAATATCAATTTCTAGGTATTCGGAAAAATGTTTCTCCAAACAGGGCAGCAATCGCGTAAATTTTTGCTTAAATAGACTATACGCCATCTTCTCCCTGCCGACGTCATGACGGAAAAACATCTTGCAATAACTACAGAAAGCTGTTTGAATGTTTGCCTGGTCGTTATAAAGGAAACCTTCACTTTCTATTTCGGCTATTGCGTTACTGCGGGCATACACTCAACGAAATTTCAAAGAAGACTTGGGACCGCCCCCTGTTCTAACGAAATGACATGTGCAGATCAAGCTATCTGCTAAGACATACAAGATTATCGCTTCTTAACGCGTTGTCGATTCATTAATGGGATACACGTTCAACTACGAAATACCTTAAATAGTGGCTTTTCTGCGGACTCACTCACTTACCCCGAAAAACACGCATCTCGATCCTCTTACAGAAGAAGCAGAGTTCGGTATACATTGCTTCTGCGCTGCTTGCCTCAGCTGGCATTGTGAGCGCCACCCTGACCGCTTTCCTGCCGGAAACTCTTGGTGTCGAACTGCCGGACACATTCCTAGATGCCGAAGACATCGTAAAGAAGAATTCAAGGTGAGATATGTTAAAAGGGCGGGAAAAGAAGTTTATTTTCTTAACTTCTGCATTCCAAGATCTCGTAAATCAAATCAGATCAATCCAGTTTATCCCAACACAAAGCCAAAAAACGAGCCTGATGGTGTCTACGGTTCCTATACAGAACAGGTGCAACGAGAACAGACCTTCAAGATAATCAAGACATAAAATTTACATACACGTAACACATGGTTGATTAGCTGTCTTATAGACATGGTGCAACATAAAATTCTCTTACACGAGACAGATGGTACATCAGCAGCATTGTATACAAGGTGTTACACCCTACTGGACGAAGATAAGCAGGCAAGAGCCGCCGCTCCTAACTGCCACCACTTCAACTTTCTTTCTACACAAATAAGGCGACATAAAATTCACATACATGAAGCAGATGGTACATTAGGAGCTTTATACACATTCAAATAAAACCGCAGTTGAAGGTATTTGTTTACCGTAAGCCGTTCACTTCGGTGTTTCCCAGCGATCAGATCAGCGAACACTGCGTAGGTAGATTTTTAGTTTAGGTTTGAATATGTTGCACAGTACGTTGTTATATATTTTTACATTGGTTTCGTAACGTTTGAGCAGCAAAGTTAGGTAAGAATGGGTCATTCTTAATACATTCATAACCTACTCCTCAGTGGCCTTCTTTTACATAATTACTTCTACGTCCTTGGTGAGTTATTGCGACCATTTGTTCTCAGGCGGTGGTGTAATGGTGAGACAGCTCTGCCATGAAGCAAAATGGTGTAGGAATTGCGGGAGCCGGTATCATGAGCCTCGTTTCCGGGGGCGTTCCCAGTAATCGCAGGATGCTTTCCACATACCGTATTTATTCGACTGTAAGGCAAGGGTTTTTCCAAAATCCGTAATCTCAAAGTCATGTCCCGCCTTATACATACCCAACGAGTAGAGCTCTCTTAGCCACACTAACGCCACAGAGGCTGAAACAATTTGTGCTATACGCGGCTGATGCACCTCCCAATATGAGAAAACATTTCAACGTGGCCTCGTTAAACAGGCATCCGCAGTTTCCCCATGTATACGGTTTTCGAGAGCCCTTGAAGACCGGCTACAGTCTACACTGACGCTGCTTACAACGCGAAGAGGGAAGAAGTGACGGATCACCGTGTTCACTTCAACGTCCAGGATCTTCACTACACAATTACCATTACAGCCTCGCTCCCGCCGCAAGCGAAAGAAGCGATTGTAGCCAATAGCGTTGTAATCATCACCGACTCTCAGGGGACTGCCGATGGTTACTGAGAGAAGCTGTATCCAAGACGGCGCCGAAAAATAGGCGTAGCTTGCACTAATGGTGCAAGGCTCGAGAAACAGCAGAACTTTCGGCCCCTCTCCCTTCGTCGGATTGATTGATTGGATTGATTGTAGGGTTTAACGCGCCGACGCAACGCGGGCGATGAGGCGCGCCGTAGTGGAGGGCTCCGGATTAATTTTGACCACCTGGGGATCTTTAACGTGCGCCGAAATCTCGTACACACGGGCGTTTTTGCTTTTCGCCTCCATCAGAAAAGCGGCCGCCGCAGCCGGGAATCGAACCCGCGACCTCGGGCTCAGCAGCGCAACGCCTTAGCCACTGGGCCACCGCGGCGGGTCATCTCCCTTCGTCGGAGCCCGGCTGTTGCTCCTCACACGGATTTCTGAACTTGCCGCTGAAAATTCTCCATGACTGGCAGGCCCGGGTCGTTTCGTCCGCAGCCTTTCCCATCTCTCACAACGTGGACCGCGTTAGCAGGCACTAGAACCCCCGGAGAAAGAGAGAGAGAGAGAGAGAGAGAGAGAGAGAGAGAGAGAGAGAGAGAGAGAGAGAGAGAGAGAGAGAGAGAGAGAGAGAGAGAGAGAGAGAGAGAGAGAGAGAGAGAAGGAAGTTGTTATTAAGAAGAAGTAAAATTAAGGAGTAAGAAGTAACAAATTAGAAGTAAATATTTTTCGAAGTCCACCCTACTGGAAAATCAACATTGTGTGGACATCGGGCAATACGAGTGCACTGCGGCAAGGCAATCTCTCGCATTCCCGAAACAGCTTGCAAACTCACCGCACACATACTAGACGAGAGGATGGGATGGCGCTCTCCTCTGCCGATCACTGTGAGTCTACGTTAGAGAGCGTAAATGGCTTCTGAACCTCGACTAAGAGCAGTTTTGCTTGTTGTGCAGACTGAGGTATTTAAACAGTGCGACTGAGTGAATGACCGCATACGACGTTCCATATCAAGGACACAACCACAAATATTAGGAACAGGGCACAAAAGAAAAATAACTTGGTACAATTATCCTTAAAGTCTATAAGAATCCCTCGACTAAGATGTGATGAGCTGATCCAAGAGCTTTGATTCCACCTCGGCCGGATGTTTACAAAAATTCGACGCGATGTGCGCGCAGCTGGTGTTGCTACAGGCTCTGCGGCCTAGCCTCGTTCGCAACAAAACCAGCCTGCGCATGTGTGAATCAAGTATGGAAAGTTCATAGGGCTGTGGCTGCTCAAACACAATCCCACGACAACAGAAAACATGACACGGGCGCAGGAGGGTTGAACAAAAAGTGCAACGCCAATATTTTACTGGTGTATACAGATGGTCATCCGCACCTGACCAATACCAGCATAGGAACACATGGCCCATACCCAAGCTCGAGGACAGATTAGTCGCGCCAAATTACTTGAATAACAACGAGCTTGCTGAAAGAGGCAGCGGAAGCCGACCGAAAAATTCGTGGACAAGCGATTGTGACTACAGAAACAAAGTAGATAATACATGCCTCTGAGCTTGTCAGCCAAACTGCCGGCCGAGAAGTTATTTGCGAACGGTAGCTGCCGAAAAGACACGAAGTCCTGCATAAGCAAAGCTTCGGGAGTGATATCTGCGCAAAGCATTGCTATAGACACGTTGACCCCCTTTGCATGCTGAAGCATGGCCGGGAAATTTAAAATCCCTATGAACGAGAACCTTGACCTTCACCCTGACCGAAAAACCGCAAAAATGGGATTACGCAAGTATGACGTGTGCTGAAGCCGTCAAACATTTCGTAATTTTTTGTCTGAAAAGCTTCTCTATGCGTATTATTTTTGTTTGAAAGCGCCATTTTCCCAAGTTTGTATATGAAACGTACAATTTGCACAGTTCGTATTCTGATCTTATTCTGAACTTCGTCGCCTTTTGTTACCCCTTTTTTGCAGTAGTCACAAAGAATTTTTAAGTTTGTTATTTTTTGCAGGTAATTAATATAGCAGTGCTTTAAAGATTTACATCATGACAAAGATCACCGGCCATCTAAATTTTGTTATTCGGTAACATGCGCCATGTATTGTTTCCGAGGTATTCCATTTGAACACCAGTTCATTTCCTGGGGCAGCGAAAGATCTTTTTGCATCCCTGTTGCGTACCCTTCGAGAACGCTTTTATTCAAATTGAAAAATACACGCTGGCTGTTTCATGAGATAGAGTGTTTTATCTGGCATCGAACAATTACAAAGGAGTTCCTATCCAAGGATACATTTGGCTGCTGTTTATGTCAATGCAAACGGACTGCGGACCTGAATATTTACTCACGACTACGTGCACACAAGCTACTAGGCTTTGGCCCCAAATTCCATGCTTACGGAGACGTCCTATTGGTGTTTTTATTATAAAGGTGCTGTTACGGCAAAAATATCAATAGAAATTTCCTTCGACCTAATGTCGATGCGCACACTTATGAATCTGCACGTGAAGGTATTAGAAACTGAATCTGTAAAAGTTTATAGTAACCAGCATGTTTACTTTGCTCTACTATAGTAGCAGTCAATTCTTAATTATTGTCATGTTTTTCCTGGCCAGACTAGATTTGTCATACTCTTGATTTCACCACCTTTCCTTGTTATCAACCAATCATAGATGTTCATCCATGCCTTGCGGAAAGAAAGAATCAAAAAGTGAACTTATCCCAATAATAATAAAATTGTTAAGTGAAAAATTATTTCTTTTTTTCTGCCCACAGGAAAGAAGCCATCAGCTTCGGGCCAGTTGCTACGAACGAAGAAGTAAATGTCCTCACATCTGCCCAAAACTGCCTAGAGTTCTCCCGCCTTAGTGCCTAAACACCCACCCACTCTGCTTTGGAATGAGCTGCTCAATAATTCCTTTTGAATTCTGAAAACAGAAGAGAGAGAGAGAGAGAATAAACATCTTTACTTTGGAGCTTAATGGAGCAGGATGGTGAGAGCACCACCGGTGGGGGGCGTCCGCTAGTCCGGGATGCCCTGAAATGGTACGGCCAAGAATTCCTCTTGACGGCTCTGTCTCTAAATTATTGTCTTCATACGCGGTTATTTATGGTAAATAATTCGCGCTCGGATAGCCACTCGTGCTGGACAATCAGATTGCAGACTCCAGAAAATCACGAGCAGACAAAGCGGCTTCAACGATCCAACGATTTTCTTTTCGGCTGATGGGGCGATTGCAAATGCTACTCTGTGGCAAATAATAAAAGTCTACAAACAGAAGTGCCCAACTTTGCCTCCCTTACAGGCTCTAGTGTACCTCCCATTCAAAATCGTATTACTAGTTACCCGACCCGATCCCCAATTGCGACGCTTGAAGGCATTCATCGATCATTTATTGTCCCTACTGCTGCGGGAAGAGAGAAAATTTCACCAAATGCCACTTCGTTCTCTCAGACGGAGCACGAAATTTATCGACGACCTTGTTTACATACAATATTGGGCCGCCCATAAATCACCCCAACATTGTTCGACGCGAAAAAAATTCTGTATAAAGAGGGAGTATCTATTTTAAAAATAGCGGGGGATGTTTAAAACTTTCTAACGATGTGTTGGCGAAAGCCTAGTTGTAACTTGTACCATCTGTTGATCTGCTGCTGAACTTTATGTTGAACTTACGGCCGCGCCCACCACCAGCCGCACCCTGCGAGGCTTGTTCCGTTCGCCCCCCATCACCAGAAGCCCGCTGCTGATCTGCTTCGGCGTGTGACCTGCGTCCTCCCGGCTTCCGCAACTCATTACTCGAAATACGGCAGACGTATACAGACTCTCTACACTCCCTGAATACTCTTTACTCTTATATCCTATTCTCTCCGCCACCCATATTCCCCTACGCACCCTACGTTGTATGCAGGTGTACTCTGACTGGATACACTAAAATCCGCAGTGGGTCCTTATTTTGAAATCTCCTTTTGAACAATAAACAACAACAAGATATGGAGGTTCCGCCTATAAAGTTGATTGACTATTAGGGAAGACAATTTTGCAGGATGTTTTACATATCGGCTCGATTGGCGTTGCAAGTATAGTCAAACCCGGTTATAGTGAACTGTAATATGCGCCGCGATTAGTTCGATATATCCAATAGTTTGATATAGCCGAACCCGTCTATAACGATTTTTTTGTTACGAGTTCGCAATACGCGAGACCCCCCCCCCCTCCCCTTCCCCCTGCCATTCCCACGTCGTAGAGAAACAAACATATAAATTATGTCATTACCTTACACAAAACAAACCATTTATTGCATGCACTAAAGCTACTTTCCGCCTTAACTGCCGATTTCACAAAAGAGCGGTGATTTGTGTTTTCACTTTTGTTTTGGCGGAGACGTCGTTTTCGCCAGGTCAAGTCCGTGTCCGGCAATATCGAAGTAATATTGGCAGAGCACATCGACTGGCTAAAGCGCTTCATTAAACTTCATCAAAGCACCGAAGAGACTGAGGATGTCCCTTCTGACATTTTCAGTCTCTTCGGTGGTTTCAGCAGCACCAGCTGCGTTGACATCAGTGACGCTGTTTGTGCCTGAGGGGCTCACAGTGACAGAAAAAGCCGGCGTTGACACTCAGGAAATTCTCAAAGGACACTCCTTTCGGTACAGAATCTGGAACGTTGGCGAACTCTTCGTGCAGTTCGCCGATGATGCCGGGCTCGCTGACTGGATGTGCTCCGTCGGAAATCCCGTGCGTCAGAGACAGTTACGGAAGGTGTCAGGCGTTACGTGGCTCCATTCGAGGCTCAACATCTCAATTGTGGCCAATCAGCATCTCAAACGCCACTCTGAGACCATGCATTTCGGTGGCACTTGTAGGCGTGCCGAGTTCGATATATCCGATGTGAACTTCGTTATAAGGAATATGCTTCGAATGCAGTTTCGTAACGGATTTGCTTTTGTTCGATATATAGCATAATTCGCTCTATCTGGGTTCGTTATAATCGGGTTTGACTGTACTACCATTCGGGAGCGTGAGAGCATAGTTGCTTGTAACACTTTGCTGATATCTATGGTTGCGCCTGTGTGGCGAAGGTAATTATATAGTCTGCAACGGCGTATTCATGTCGAAGGACTGAAATGTTGGCGGGCATGTTCGTCCGCATATAAAATTTTAAAGCAAAGTGCAAAAGCACCTACATAAATTTTGTAGCAGTTTCAGAAAAACTCGAGGAGAAAGAAGGAGTCCTAATAGCGATCTGAGTAAGTGTGGGTTCCCCTGTTTAAACAAAGTAAGGCTTATTTAATTAGCGTGGATAGAACTTTCTCCTTCGTGCCTTGTTTTTTTTTTTTTGCGCTCATTCCTCTCCTGGGCTGCTTTAACATCTGTTTGGGAGCTAACAATTTTTTTTTCTCATTGCAGACATATTTCCCTTGACTACTGTGCGCGGCCAGGGAGCTTAAAATTGCGGGCGTACGCTTTAATTATAGCGTGAGCATTAAGAAACACCTGGACGAAAAGAAGTTTACGAGCCGTTTTATTGTTAAGGCATTGTCGGAGCGCTTTTAAACGTATACTTCGTATTTTTTTCCTTGTGACCGCGGGCGTTCACCGCGTTGCAGCCTTTAGGCTTTTTTAAATCATCTTCACACACACAAAAAAAAAAATGACGCCATGGCCCTGCGGGAGTAAATGGCGTTAGAAAATTAGTCTGGTGGTCTCGGGCCTTTTTTAAATGCCTGGCTGCAATGTCGCTCAGAACAGGCTTTGTTCGTTACGTTTAGCCTTGGAGCTAGGCTAAACTCTGTTCTTACACTTAACATTCGTTGGTGAGTATGTGCCTTCATTAATGTAATATCTCGTCAATATAAATTACGCTCGTCGTGGTACACTTTAGATTGCAATTCAATGATCGCATTAACAGTGGAAACATATGATGTGAAATGCTGGAGGCAGATACGCTCGCTGTGTCCTAATACGTTATGTCCTAAATACAAAAATGCTTAAATCTGCCCGTTTGAGAGTAGAAACTCTAGCAATTTCTATTGGTTTCCAACAACGTATGTAATACGTGATTCTTAGCGGTTTTTTAATAACTTTCTCCTTGCTGTAGCTTGAGCAATCGATTCCAAAACGCTTCCCCCAATAAACGCATGAAGCAAATGCTCCGGTACAACATTGACGGCATGCCTGGCTACTAGTTACTCCTGCAGCTCCACATACGAATTCTAGGTAGGGCAGATTATCGACTGTCTTACAAGGAACAAAAAATGAATTTCCTGGGGATTATTTTGCGAATATAGTTTAAAACGAAGAGTGCTCCACGGGCTCCTCAACAACAACGTTAGAAAACTTTTCCCAGGAAATACTGACAGCGGTACTCTCAAATGTTTTCTATAGTGGCCGATGGCACACCACTGATGCCTTTAGTTATGCTAAAGAAAGCCTATCCAATAGACTTGCAAAATATCTCGGGATAGAAAAAAGCAAGTAGCTTTTAAAGCGTAAAAAACCTATTAGGCACCACAAAACTTCCTTTGGGGAAAACCGGTTTGAAGAAGGAACATTACCAGTAACGCGTATTAAATAAGCATTCAAATGAAACATCATAGGGAAAGAATGCATTCGATAATTGGCCTGCTGGCTGCGGGCTCAAAGGTGTCCAAAAAACAATGCCGTAAAGTAAAGGCAAACACGAGCTCTTTTTAGTGTCATTTAGGACATGATGTCCGAAGCCAAGCCGTGAGTACAAACAGTTCAAAGTAGCATGTCCGCTTGAATGTAGAGCCCGGAAAGATCATCCAGATTACGCCAATCGTGTTTAAAAACGGTGGCGTAAACAGTGACCATATCCTGTAGCAATACTCACTGAGTTCCGAAAGCTGTCTAGGCCAGTAAAAAATGAAGGAAGGTCACACCAACGCGTAAGTCTTGAAGTTAGCGAAGCTGTACGCTACCACCACGACAATCACGAAGGTTTAAGTCCACCACTGCAGCCGGTTGCTCTTTCTTCGCTGCCGTAACGACCTTTACTCCATCTTTATTGCTATAAGTGTGAGCTTCCTTCATTTTTTTTGGAAGTTATAATCATTGGACATCACCTTGCAGGGGCGTGCGCTATGACGTATTTTTCTCGTTCCGAGCAAATGTTGCCACGATTATGGTGAACGCTGGAGTCTTTATCGTTCCGAGCAAGTGTTGCCGCAATTACGACGAACGCTGGAGTTGTTTTGGTCAATCTTGTCTAATCTCTCTAAGTGGTTATGCTTTGTTTGCAAACGTGCGCAGGGGACGCTGGGCGGTCATCGCGAAGCACGCACGCACGAGCGCTGGGCACTTTCTTGGTTTTGTTAAATTCCGGGCGGTAACCGCGAGGCCCGAGCTCACGTGCGCGCGCTCAGCAATTTTTTGGTATTTTTAACTGCGGACACAAACAATTGCGAATTCCTAAACAGCTTCGCTGTTAAAATCATTCACTACTACATCCAACTAAAAGGCACCAATAATCGCCGAAACCTTAGTCTTACTTGGATAGCGTATGCTTGACTCAGGAGCATATGATAAAATTTCCAAAGGCAGTGAACCGCGTTGGATACCGCTAGAAGGGAAACCGGTGAAATTTACCGTAAAATAGAAGTATTCGGTTACCTGAAACGCTCAAGTTTACGTTCTTAATCTACACGTTCGTACAGTGTACTAACAATGGACATCAGCTGAGATTATATGCCCACTAACACTTCAGGGCGCTGAATTAATACAATCAGCAAGTTAAAATTACGAAATTCTCCGTTTTTAAGCGGACTAATTCGGGAGAGTATCAGCTAGTGAGGTGTTTTCAGCACAGGGCTTGTCCACATCATCAGGTCTGCTGGCAAGCAGCTAATAGGTGTTGCAAGATCGAAATCGGAACCTGTGGTTGGCCCCAAAGTTTCGCATATTTGTTTCAAGGGACACATGCAGCGCCACTGCTTGCGAACAGTAGAGTGAATACCTGAGCCTCGTTGTAAACATATGCTGCACTGTAACCAGCGTGCTTCCTAAAGCTTATGTCCAGGTTCAGTTCCCTTGACTCAAATACGGAGTTTTATGTTATATTTGACATCCTTTGTAACCTGATTTTGTAGTGCGGCATGATCATTCTTTCACAAAAAAACCCTAGTTAAAAAGTCACACCACAGGCCAGTGAGTTAATGCCCACTTGAGAAACTGTTCAGTGCCCTAAAGGACAAAACGGGGACACGTGACGTCGAAGTAATGTGTGACACCGCTAGACACAACATATCTTCCGGGAAAATAAGCACTGTATTATAAATCATTCTATATATATATTTCTCACAAATTCCACGCGTACTCAACAAATTTACACAGGGTAAACCGGGCCTGCAGGAATTAAATAGGACTTGTGGACGCTTTAGTCATCCGGATCTATTCTGATTCTTATCCTCATTGCGTAATACCGTACCGCGACGACTTCTTTACAAGCGATAGAATAGCTATCATGATGCCGGTCCTTTGGGCCAGGAGACAGGCCACATGCTCCGAATCTTACAAACACACATTTTCCCATACAGAACACAATTTATGTACACTCATGCACACCTCTTTACTTCCCCTACCTGTCTAGCTTTCAGGGCACTCGACATTCACTTGCATTCTCCCTGCGAATGCCCCGCAGACCCATACCCCCTCCCTCCCCTCATTTCTGGGAGAAGATGTTCCGTGACCCGAGGGAGTCGAGCCAAGTCCTCACCACCTCCCGGGACCTGGCGGTCGCGGCAGCCCTCTGGCCCTCCTCCACACCAAACACCTGATCCAGAAGGACGAAATAACGTCTTCCTTCCTTCCTTCCTTCCTTCCTTCCTTCCTTCCTTCCTTCCTTCCTTCCTTCCTTTTTTGTCCGGCGTACAGATGTACAGAAGGCTTTGCGCTCGCAATGGTACTGTGTAGATATATTGAATACCTCCTTGTGTTTCTACTCTTCCTGTATGGACACATACCGGAATTCTCGAATTTCATAAAGCCCCTTTACAGCGGCATAAAATGTTCAGCGGACTTAAACAGGTCCTGTATAGTGATATGCAGGCCTATTTAGGCTCATGCAAAAGCTCTGCGCTCTTATATGGGGCTATAAAGCTCCATGAAGGAGCTTTTGAAGTCTAAAATACACTATAAAGCGTATCAGGGTGTTTTTCCTTTTCCACTATCCACAAATGGTGTCACTAATGGCTTTACGTGCATTTTAGGCGCTCCGAATTTACTTTTCCAAAATGTGGTGAATAAAATAACAAATCAAATAGGGCTTCCTGGGTATATCAGGTCTTTACGTTTTGAAACACGCGCCCACCACGGAAGAAAAACAAGAAGGCATGTGTTATAGGGACCGGGCGGCCGTTGTATGGCACCACCGTCGTTTCAGCGAACAGCGCCGCCCGTGGCGAACCGCTCGTCAGTGGAATGCCGGTGGCGGTTAGCGCAGCATAGTTGTGCATGGCTTTCTGTCGTTTTTCTGCGGTGCGGCTTGCAAAGCGTACGTAACCCTACGTGCATTTTTCAGATCGGTAAATCTTGAGCGTGGATGTGACGTTTACGAGGCATGCCATGTGTGTTATTTACGCCCATACTCAGTATTTACAAATAGCAGACGACGCTCAACGCGCCAAGCTGGAAGTCAAGCTGGGAGTTAAAGTACGTTGCTCCATGCAATTTTTTTCATGCCTGCACGCAGTTTCGCGAATCCAGGAGTATATTGCCGCTAAATGCTCCCACAAAGCCGGTGTGTGCAACTGGCAGTTGATGACGAAACGGCGTCGACGTTGTACACAAGCGAAAGACAAAGTTGGGGGGTGTCTTCGAAGATTTACCTCAAAACAGAAATTGTGACGGACGACGCTTCCGTAACTTCATTACCTGCGGCTGAAACGTGTTTAATTTGACAGAAATGCTCTTACTACAGTCATCGGGAATCGTTGATAGAATAAATACCGCATGATAGTAGAACGTTATTGCTTGTCGTGGAGAAGCATTGCTTTACAAGAATTGCAATGGTTGCTGGCTAGTTGGTATGGTTTTTCAAAAACCAATTCCTGCGTGGCTGAAGGGCGCAGGACAGGAGGGTGCCCGAAACCTGTACTCAGCTTCACAACTGAATGCTGCGGTTGGTTTACAAGCTGCCACCTACGATTAAAAAATCATACACACCTCCGTCTAACGACGATGATGGTTTATTGCAAAGCTCTATCGTATGGGTTTCCTTGGTTGCCTTCTGGATTTAAACTTTGACTAGTTAAGCGTCGAATTCGACCAGCACGCAGTTTGGTCTTTTGATCGCAGCGTCTTTGACTTTGACCATTTCCCATTCGATTTCGCATGAAGAAAGCTTTGTGTTCAACCATCATAATCATTAGATGGAGGGCTAGATGATTTTTCTGTTTAATTTTGAACTTCCATGCCCCCTCTCCAAATCTAAACTTTTTCCAGCGTGTCGGAAATGTGTCTGTGGTGGAGCACTCGGGCTCATGCACCCATATTTGAGGCAGATTTTTTAGGTACTCTGTAAAGAATACTTAAGCATTAATAAACACCGGCTGACGTTAACACTGCCACATTTTTTAACTACCGGTGCCAGCCTTTATTCTACGCAGGTGGTAAAACGGGAAGGGGAGGAGGGATGGTTTGTAGCTTTGGCTTTTGAGTTGGTGAATAACTTTGGCTCTTGATAAAATGACCACCACAAACGTGGGATTTCCACTTCGGCTTTCAGGCTCCCATGCTGTCACAGTGTCGCTCACCAAAACCGAAGGTACAAACAAAGCTTACGGTTACAGAAAGTGTAAACTACTGCAACATTTCTACGGCTACACGATAATCCAGCTCGAATGCAGGTGCCTTTCTATTTAAAGCACACATATCGAGGTATCCCAGCGCTAAGCCTGGCGTGAAAACCGTCGTCATTGAAAACAGTGAAGATAATTTAAAGTGGCAGAAATGAATTCTAATATTGCTAATAGTTTTATTCCTACTCAGATCGCGCGGAGCCAGGCGCAGAGCGCTGCAAAAAGCGCTCGTGTCAATGTAGCCCTTCCCCAAATTTACAAGCATCCAATAAGTTTGCGTAGCCGTTAGTGCAATAAAGAATGAAATAATACTAATAATAGTAGTTTTATTCGTACTTAGAACGGGTGGAGCTAGGCGCAGATCGCAGCAAAAAGCGCTCATGCCATTGCAGCCGATACCCAACTTTAGACGCGTCCGACAAGTTCACGTAGTCATTACTGCATATAAGAACCCAACACACCTGTCTATACTTCGTTTCATCTCACATGTCTGCTCACAACGCCACCAAAACATACAAAGCACCGAAGCAAACACGGCAAAAACAACGGGAGGCTGTGTAGTCCAATGCACCGGCTCATTCCACTGACGAGCGGAGCGCCGAGTGGTGGCGCCACCCGTCCAGCTGCCCGGTCCCTATAGTGGGTGCGCCCATGAGTGAAGAGTAACTTTCTAAATAAATAAATAAATAAATAAATAAATAAATAAATAAATAAATAAATAAAAACTACACCAATAAATAGGCAAGCGTGCCCGCCAACGAAAAGGGCAGCTGAATACTTTTTAGAAAATAGTTTCCGAAAGTTTCTTTTTTTGATTAATATGTCGCAACATCGCTATTGTTGACATTGCCATTAAAATAAAAACAAAAACTTCCGTGCTATGTTTTGAAAGAAATTGTTTTTAATTTCTTCATTTTTAATTACAACGGCTTTTTATAAAGTCAGAGAGGCGCGGATAAGCTTATTGTTTAAAGGCCAACTGCACTCAAAATTTCGACTTCTTGAAAACCCTATTTCCGTATAGTCTGCTTAAAAAGAAAGCAACATGCAAAATACAACAGCTGAAATACGCACGTGGACGCCGCAAGCGGCCAGCAAAAATCGGCGATTTTGAAACCGAAACCGAGGAGAGCGCGGCCATTGCAGTGACGTTGCAGCCGTCCAGCGAGCGGCCGGACGGTCACCAGTTCGGGAGAATGTCTGCGCGCAAGCTCTACGCGCGCACGGGGCAGCAGAGCTCGACCGGTTCTCCCGCTGCGTGGCTGGCCACAGGACAAAGCCACCGTCGGCTGGAACGTCACAGGCGCGTCATGGCTGTTTACGCGATCCGCCGGCAGGTGCAGAGTGGTCTGCGGCGGAGCCTTTTTAAACGCTTCTGACTGATTAACGAGGCGTTTCACGGGGCTACCACTTGTGTCTCAGCTTATTTGGGGGTACTTACTACGCATTAAAAACAAATTTGGCCGAGGTGAAATTTGAGTGCAGTTGGCCTTTAATTCGGGCGTAATAAGAAAAAACGAAAACTTCAACGTTTCTTTTTTTTTCAGCTCAAAAACTTCTGAGTAGGAATTCTCAGTTGCGGGCTACTGGAAATGTATTTACAAGTAAATAAAAGTATTTGGCCACCGTAAATAAAATTTTTAAGCAGTTCTTCGTGACCGACAGTGCGCCATACAATAAAACTTTCTGCATCAGGTAGCAAGGCGAAGCAAAATTTGCGTTCTATTTTTGTTTTGTCTGGAAGGGTTAACGCCAGATTGCTAATCTATTCAGCGGCGCGAGCTTAATGTCAACAAGGACGCAGCTTCCCGGACATACCGCAAACATTTGCTGGCATGCTATTCCGTAGAAAGGGAATAGCGTGCATTAACTAGTAAAATTTATACTTTTAAACTCCTGTTACTACACTTCAGTTACCATGTCTATATGTTGTGATATGCCGCTATTATTACTCTTGGATACGGTCAGGGTAATAAAAAAAGGTGCTTACACTACGGGGATATACACAGCTGTAGATCAATAAATGCATGAACCATGGTCGAGCGGTGCAGGAGGCAATAACCTAAAAAGTAACGTGAGCGAGAAACCACCCCACTTTTGGAGAGAAATATTTATTATTCCAGGTACAAACCCAAAGAACGTCTCATTCCGTTCAATGCCTCGCTTCGTCAATGTGACCTTCAGTTTGAGCGAAGGTCAAGCCAGCACTTCTTGCGGTTCCGGAGTGAAAGCGTCTAAACGCTTGTTTGTTTCAAGGGGTGGAGGGCTGCGGAGAGGGGATAGGGGGGGGGGGGGGGGCGAGAGAGTAAGCGCGTGGGCCGTTAAAAATATCAACGCTAGCTTGCACAGTGGTGCAAGCATGATGTCACAGTAAAGCGGTGTTCGTCTCACTAAGCTAATTCCACAACAGCGATATATGTGACTCAAAACTATATAATTTACCCTGTGTATACCGTAAAAGCTCTTTAATTCGAACTTCAAGAGAGCGCCACCTCAGCTCGAATAACAGAAAGTTCGAACAAACTGAATTGGAGCACAGCATCCGCACAATGCGATTGTAGAGCAGTAGAGCATGTAAGCAACTGAATGCTTCAAAAAGGCCCCGACTGAAAACCGCCTTTTATCGTTGAAGACGAAAGCTAGTACTTTTTCCTCTAACGAGCGAATGTAGCAGAAGGCCTCCTTTTCGCATGTTGCCAAACTGAAGAAGAGACGGGTAGCATTCCACTCGGTCATTACATCCGAGCGATGGCCGCACAGGTGCTCCGTGCGGCACCTCTTCGTGGTCACTGGCAGCGAGATGATCTTCGCTTCTGACATCAGAAACGATGGCATCCGTCAGCACGCACCGCACCTTGAACTCATGTTCATGTCGACGTAGTTCGCAAAGAAACTCATTCTAAACCGGCTACTACGGTGGTTTTAAAATTTCCTTTACCCGATTTAACCTCTCTCTCTATGTTCCTCTCCTTTTCTGAGGCGACGCAGACTCGTGTGCACGTAGCGGGGCCAGTTTCGCTGGGCGTGCGCCAGGTTCCAAGCTGCGGGACCGCTGGCGCGTAGTTGGAATTATCCGTGGCGGAGGCCTCTCGCGTTCGGATTAACGGGCTTTTTAATTCATTGACTTCTACGCAAGCTTGGAATACCAAATCGATAGTTGAAATTATCCCTGAATTTCTAATTATTGAAGTTCAAAATAACGAGATTTCAGTGTATATATTGCACTCGTCGGCAGAAGACCAAATCAAACTCAATGTAAAATATATAAGTAATTTATTTGTACACTGCCCTATTTAGTCGTCGTATACCTTATTGTCCACCACCGCAAAGTCTTCATCGAGCGCCCCCTCTCCGTTGAAGACCTGCCCTACTTCTTCCTCTTGTTGTTCTTCTCTGGGGCTGAACCGGTGGTCGCACCTGTAGATGCGTCCAATCAGCTGTGCCAGAACTCGATGTCCAGGAATTCTTGCTGAAAGCGGCCGTTCGCGCGGGCTAGGGATTGACGGACCTGCCGCTGAAAGCTGTCCATGGCTCGGTAGGCGGAGTCGTTTTGTCGGCGATGCTGTTTGCTGAAACACTCACTGGCACGCACTCGTTCGGGGTCCTCCTCTCGTCGTCGCCGCTTGCATTCTCGGAAGGGAGCGCAGCGCGCTTTCTGACAAGCCGCCTTATTCCTGGGGCGTCCGGACCTTCTTTGGTAGCCTCATCCCCCATGTGAGCGGCACAGAGTCGTAGCGAGTTGTGTCTCCGGCGCCGCGGCGGGTCCGAGTTTATCACACGCTAGAAGCAGCGGAAACCGGCTTCTTGAACTCTGCGTCTGTTGCGGGGAGTCGGCGTCTGTGCTCCCCACTTCAGGCGCAAACGCAATTGATCTGGAGAAGAGAAGAGCAGGCGAGAGATCAAGCCAGGAACGCTGGTCCGAGTGTTCTCGAAGGTCGAGTTGGACGATACCGGCCGCTCGTAACGAGGCACACGCTCATGTGCGCGCGGTATTTGCAAGCCCCTCACGTCGCGCAAGCGCACGAACGCCAAGCCTGGGCGATGCCGGGCGCTCCTCAATAGACGCACGCTCACGTGCGCTCAGTGTTTTCTTGGTATGTTTTATGTTTATGGACGGCGCAACCAAGACCTCAAAAAATTAGCAGTGCCTTAGCTCGGATATACCAGAATATGCGTAGCGTGAGCTAAAATTCAGATGGTTAGTCTTAGCTTTTCTGGTTGTCTAGGATTGGCTTGATTATCAGGCTTACTGCTGGTTTAATGACGCCCACACTGTATACGCATGATGTGACACATGTATATTTATCAAGCGGCTCCGGTGCAGCGTCACCAATCGCCCCAGAGTTGAGCTGGTTCCACACGCACACGCCGGTGCTGCTGCGACGCACGAACCATCGGTTGCACACCCAGCCATCCCTCGCATGATCATCAAGAGGACCGGGCCGCCACGTGCGGAACGGTGGTCGGCGATGATGCTGGGCGCGTGGGGTGTGTGAGAGACGCCGGTCAGCCAGCAACATTCTGTGCGCCGTGTGACGTCACTGCTCCTCGCGCATGCGCAGCATGGCTCTCCAGGAGCCACGCGAAACTGCTCAACCTCGGCCAGTGTAGCTAACGCTACAAAAGCTCTGCTGTTAAAAATGATACAACGAGGGGCTGGCTGCATTCAAATTTGCTGCGCGTGCGTGCCTACAGCGCCGACTGGTGGGTTTAGTTTCGCGGTGCAATTGTGCGTGCGTCACTGCGCGCTATCGTCGCGAAAACCGAGCTATCGCTCTGCAAACTTGGCTTAACCACGTTTAGCTAATGAAATTTTTTCTGCCTTCTGTAATTTCATTGAAAATGTCATTGCTAGATATACAAAAATATTACTTCATTGAGACCCTTGCGTACCGCCTAGGCTGTGGCTCCTGAAACATTCCCCTTAGTTTTCTTGCATTCTTAAACGAGGCTGTCTCATTCCACGTGATGACCTATAGCTCTCGGAAGTGATTGTTCCGCGATCAGTCCTAAAGCCTCAAATTTAAACTCAGGATGTTGAAACCACGTGCCGCCGCTTCTAACACAAATGTTTATAATATTAGGACCCCATATACTGACTTTGAGTGAGTGAGTGAGTGAGTGAGTGAGTGAGTGAGTGAGTGAGTGAGTGAGTGAGTGAGTGAGTGAGTGAGTGAGTGAGTGAGTGAGTGAGTGAGTGAGTGAGTGAGTGAGTGAGTGAGTGAGTGAGTGAGTGAGTGAGTGGGGCTCTTCAATTTACAGTCTTGGTCTCACCGCAGACTCCCCGAAAAGCAGTCCGGCATTCGATTTTCCCATGTATCCCTATGGCTTCGGGGAATCCTCGGACTACCCGTGGACTATCCGCGGTGATTCCGAGACTGTAAATCAAAGAGCCCTACTGAGTGAGTGATTGAGTGAGTGAGTGATTGAGTGAGTGAGTGAGTGAGTGAGTGAGTGAGTGAGTGAGTGAGTGAGTGAGTGAGTGAGTGAGTGAGTGAGTGAGTGAGTGAGTGAGTGAGTGAGTGAGTGATTGACAACAGCCCCCGTCGCGGATCTCTCGGTCTAGAGTTGAAATCAGGAGATCAGGAGTCGACATTCCTTCTTCATCCAGACGCTCAGTAAGACAGCAGATCACAAAAGTTCACCCAGATGTGCTCAGAAAGGCTTAAAGTAACAAATTGTGTGCGAAGTCCCAGGATATTCTTTTTTAAAATGTTCTCTTAAATTCATTCTGCGAATTGTTATCGTAAATAATGGTGATCTTTTCGGTGTGTGCGGGGCGCAGCCTGCTACCACATGTAAATAACGCTACGCGTCGTGTCACAAGAGCACGGCTCGCGCCTCTCTTAGAAGGAACTTCCGCTTTGCTGCGCTGGATTCGATCGCTAGTGCCGGCACCTGCGCTTTAACTTTCGCATCTGCAATAAGACAGCCCAAAAATGGAAGAGGGCTTAAGTATTGAGCATATACCTTCATCTCAGCTTTCGCGTTCATTTATTTTCGGTGGCGCACATATCCAGACCATGAGCGATAACCCTCTCCCCTACTGAGGAAACGGGTTAAAATTAACGTACGTTTCATTAAGTAGATGCCAGCCGACTTCTTGAATTTAATGATTATGTGAACCAACCAAAAACTTCAAGCCAGCCCAACTTCTATTGGCTTCGAGTCGTGTACGTAGTTCACTACTCGCGCGAAAATAGTTCTGCAGTAACATCAGTGTCTGATTAGTGGCCTCACAGGCTTTGGCTTGTTGTGTTTCTGGGATCCATATTAAGGAGGTCCTCGCAGTTCTTTATTCCTCGCGGTGTGCTTAGCCCGGCGCCGGGACGAGAACAGAGCGAACACATTAAAACAACTTCCACCCGAGGAATGCCGTAATGGCGAACGCACCAATGGAGCATTCATCGGGGAGTTCTTGCTTATTTAATTAGCGCTCCACTGCAATGTTCGTCTTGCGGGTCGACTGACCGCTAACCAGGCGCGGCTCCCCTTCGGGCCAGGGCTATTGGGACCGCCCCGTTGTTTTCTCGGTTCCTTTGCTTTATGTGATATATGCGCCGGCGCTTCGATGCTCTCCCATTGCAGTAGTGCCCCGCATAGCGCAGGGCGCTTTTTCGTTAACTCATTTAACTGGCTTTTACGTTGAAGATAAGAAAGACCGGTACGAGCAGTTATGAGGTTCCGCACAATAGCAGGGAAAGCTGCACTCGGTGTACTAACATTGGGGCGGATAACGTCAAATTGGCGTAGCACCAAGAATAAAAAAGTGTAGTAATAAGTGCATTATTGGAACTGGCAGCTGACCTTGTGATGCGACACCAATATCCGCACAAGTTTTTCCTTCAATAGAAAGACTCGGCCTTCCATGGTTCGCTTTGGCTTTTTTATGACAAACACTGACTTCTTTGTATGAAAGAAGTAAGAAAATTCAGTCGTTTTTCCTCCAGTGCGCCTTCTCTTTCGTGGCGTAAAAGAAAACAGCACAAATCACGAGGGAGATTTCCATGCGCTGTTGCCATACAGCAGAAGACGCAGGAACTACCCCGAAATCAATCGGTGTAGTAAGCAGTTAAGTGATTAGAAGCTTCGTCCTTTTTCAACCGAACCAACAATCTCGCAATTGGAACAGCAACGCTAAACCTGGCCAGGCCGGGGGCACTGTAAAAATACACGACAAGCTCTATTTGCGAGCGTTTTGAAGTATTTTATGAATAATCAATCAATCAATCAATCAATCAATCAATCAATCAATCAATCAATCAATCAATCAATCAATCAATCAATCAATCAATCAATCAATCAATCAACCAATCAATCACTCAATCGATCGATCAATCAATCAATCAATCAATCAATCGATCGATCAATCAATCAATCATGTTTATTTACGTGCCCAGGAACAGCCAAAGGCCTCAGTGCTGGCGCACGGATAGTTACATAGAAACAAAATGCAAGAAACAAATTGCAAGAAGCAAACAAGCAACAATACAAACACAATTAAAGCAGTGAAAATCACATAAATAATAATAATAATAATAATAATAATAATAATAATATAATAATAAATGAAAAAGAAGAATACGAAGAAAAAGTGCTACGAGTTGTGCCGCGCCTCCGCCAGATGGCGCCACGGGTCCCGCGACCGAGAGAAGACGCAGTGAAACATCCCCCTCGCGAGGGGCACGATCAAATGCAGAGCATTTCCGGGGGCCCACGACGTTAAGTAGTTTGCGTTACGTTAATGTTGTTGCACTTGTGGCAACTGCTGACGAGAGAGCGCTCGTCAGCAGTAATTTGAATGAGTCAACGATATAAGGCGCGTTCGTAGCGTCCCATTCTGTGTCGGCTTTGTGGCGCAGTGGGTAGAGCACCATGTACATTGCGTTCCGCCCGCAGGGTCGAGGGATCGAAACCGGGCGCCGTATAGTATTTTAAATGCAGAGCATTTCAGTAACTCACGATGTCACCCGCGTTGTCCCGTCGTAGTCCGCACCGTCGTTGTCCGCACCCCTCCCCCTACACTATATAAAAGAAAATACTATCCGGCGCCTGGTTTCGATCCCTGGACCCTGCGGGCGGAACGCAATGTACATGGTGCTCTACCCGCTGCGCCACAAAGCCGACACAGAATGGGACGCTACGAACGCGCCTTATATCGTTGACTCATTCAAATGCAGTTGCCACAAGCAGTTGCCACAAGTGCAACAACATTAACGTAACGCAAACTACTTAACGTCGTGCGCCCCCGGAAATGCTCTGCATTTGATCGTGTCTGTTCCGGGGCTAGCATTGAGGCCTAATAGCAAGCGAAGGCGACGCAATTTATGTTTTATTAGCGCTTGGGAGCATGAAAGAACTGATAAATAGCACGAGGTATCTTCGCCTGATCGGTCCAGTGCAAGAACCGACCAAGGACAGCTCAAGACCCACCAGCAACTGGAGGCCTATCAGAAGTCCTGCAAAGAATCGCGACCCCAATGACTTTCTTATGGTGGTAACTTGGACAAGACAAGCAGTGGGGGATCGTGTTGAAAGAACAAACAGCGGAAAACACTGGAACGCAGAGGAAAACAGGCAGTGCGGTGTCTCGTGCTTCGGTGTCTCCCCGTACTCGTGCTTCGTTTTTTTGCGCTGTTAATTTTTAAATACACCAACTCGACCGAGGTTCCACTTCAGTAGAGTACTATGGTTTCCTGGAGTTGGGGAAGCAACCCATCCAGGTCTAAAGCAGCGCAAACGTTCTCTCCAATGTCTCCATCGGCTTGCACGTTATAAATTATCAGACGGCGCCGGTCCGAAATAGGGTTCTAGCGATGCAGCTTATGGCGAGGGAAACGGCGAGGGAAACGGTTCCTAGCCTCGAAAATTCAACAGACCATAATGAAAGATACAAAGGGTAATATTCAGAAGAGAATTAGCACCGCTTTTCTTTGCGTCGCCAACTTGTAGATCGACTCAAACTAGCCCTGTTTGCTTCAGCATCAGAAGCTCGCAACTCAAGTGTTTCTTGGACGCCGTTTCAATTGTTTCTCGGACAACAAGCATACTTTGCCTTCCACCTCTGTCTCAGCCGTCACCTTTGTTCGCATAGCGGCGCCACTGGATGCCTGTGCCTGTATCTCTCCCTCCTCCCTCCCCACACCTACAGGGATGGCAAATGTAATGACAGTAGCTGTACATACTCTTTCAGATATCCCAACCACATACACCGAAATTACGCACAAGCTACGGCAGGCCGTCGTTTCTGTTTGAACACACCGACAAAGCTGGAGGTAAGGTAACACAGTTTAAACAAAGTTGGAGAGCAGAACGATTTCAGATACAGTAGAAACAAATTTAAAACACAATTAAAAGAATACCTCTTAAGTCATAATTTCTGCTTCAATAGCTAGGACTGTGGATGTTGTTTTGACTTCTCGTTTAATGCGCTGGTTTTAGTTGTGTCTATCTTTAAAACGCAATCATAAAACACATTTTTTAATAAAAGTAGCCTTAAAACGTGCCTGCGTGTTACAATCGGGCTGAAAACAGAAGGCAGTTTTTGAGGTTTTCCGCTTTAATTTTAATGCCACCAGGAGCTGAATGAGCCAGTTTATGGAGAACAAGGAATTTTTGCTGGCAGGGTTGCTTGCGTCAAATTAGATGTCTTCTTCCAGGACGTGATGTCATGTGTTTTACATCTGCGCGGTAGAATCGGCGTAAAATTATTTTTCAAATTGTCATCAGTAAACTTACCTGCGCGCGCAGTTAAATTTAGCACAAAGGTGGTTACCGTGTTGCCACGATTGCAATGCGCGTTACAATCGTGCAAACACGGTAACCACCTTTGTGCTCACAGCTACAGTGAAATAGCACAAGAAGGGCTTAACCGATAAAGAGGAAGCCCTTAACGCTCGACTTAATACTTCAACGAGTGGACGATAAGAGTGTAAAACAGCATGTCAGGGGAATATCTACTAGGAAACGCCCGTGTTTCCGACCTGAATCTCGTTTGGTCGAAAATAGGTAAGCGAGTACAATTATGGCAGGGTCGTTTTAGCACTCCTAGCCTCTCACCGAAGACGTAAACATTTGGAGAATTGGAATTCATTTGAATACATAGGGAAATAATTTCTTTGTTAAAAATATAACTGAAAACAGCTGTATAGACAAAAAGTGGAGGAGACGGGGTTCGAACCCCGTATTTCTCGCATGCAAAGCGAGCGCTCTGCCACTCGCTCTGCGATGTGTTAGGAGCACAAATATAATCACTTCATAAACGGACTGGCTCATACACTGACTCCCGGTATTCATATATTTGTTTATTTATTTATTCATACAAATTCTAGGCATTCTGTTGACCTGCCAAGCAGGCATGGTCTGTTTCACACATACAGCGATGCCGGGCCCCCGTTAACTGGCGCGACACGGACACAACCAAACCAAACAAAACGAAATGAAGACATCAGGTAGTGACGTAATGAGAGCGGAATGAAAAAAAAAAGCTATAGAAAAGCACGTTTGCAAGCCTAGGCAGGTGCCCGTGCTGACATACGCAGGTGTAATGTGCAAAAAGCAACATGAAGTTTAACATCCTCCTCTGAAACAATACATATCCTATGGCATGCCATACCATCGCCAGGGTAACCGCAAGAAAGACTCGCGGGCGTAAGTGCCAAGCATCGATGCCCGGATGATGCTTTACAAAGTCAAACAAGAATTTTAGCGCTGGAGCCTGAAACCGCGACTGTTATGTTGGAAGTATGAATCCGTTGAGGTGTTGCCGTCGATACCGGCCAACCGTACAGGTGAAGAAATGCGCCACACAATGTTGTTTTGAAATCGTTCGAGGCAGTTTACTCATGCTGTTGCATGGGGGTACAAATGGCATATCTACGTAT
Source organism: Haemaphysalis longicornis (assembly GCF_048455015.1). Lineage (NCBI taxonomy): Eukaryota > Metazoa > Arthropoda > Arachnida > Ixodida > Ixodidae > Haemaphysalis > Haemaphysalis longicornis. The sequence continues at coordinate 2,568,567 of NW_027526371.1, forward strand.
TTCTATTATATCTGTAGTAGGGACGCGTACACTAATTCTTTTGTCCTACTTGTGCATAGCTTTATTTGTTCCCTTTACAGACCCAATAATTACCGCTGATCTAGTTTCAAGGGATAATTATTCGAGACACTCAAATTAGCTAAGAGTTTTGTTTCTGTACCACCACTCAATCGACTCATTTGGGGAAGAAAGGGGCATCCCCAGACCCGCGTTGTCAAAATAGCGTAGCCAGAGACTATCGTGAAAATTCCGTCGGCTGCATGTAGCCCGAAACCTCAGATCTCTGATTGACTGTCAAGGGCACCTGGCATACCCAATCCGGGAAATAAGACACTGGCGATGACCCCAGCCGTCCGAACTCACAGCCAATTCAGCAGCGCTAGTCCTACCGTTACGTTTTAAGGTGAAACCCGTAGCTCGTGCGATGAGTTTGACGTTGCCTAATGACGTTGCCTGCCATGTAATTGGGCTCAACATTAGGGTCAGCTAGCGTTAAGGCTGAGTATATGCCTAACAACATACCCATTTAGGTGTTCTGGCCATTCACAATGACAGGAGCGGTCATGAGCTCAATGCCTATTCAACAATAGAGCGTTATAGCAGAGCGGGGAACCGGTTCCGGTACGGTACCCGGTAGCCGACCGGCGCCAATGCGCGTGCGTAGAGGGGGATGACACGAGCTGGGCACATGCGCAGGTGCACCGACCATGCACCGGGCGCACACCGGCGCTGGTTCTCCGCTTTGCTAAAACGCTCTGTTGTGATTTGGCTGCGACAAGAGCGTGCTGAACCACATTTACAATTCATATACACAACCTTCCAATGGGTCAATGTCAATGAGAATTACTGTGAGAAACTGACGGCCGACGATGACGACGGCGACGATGACGACGATGATGATGATGATTCTAACTTCATTTTGCCCAGATATGGGTCAAAGGAGGAAGGTGAAGTGGGAGCCCTCCTAGATTCTTTGTCCACCTTTCCCATTTGGCTAAGACTTAACATACCAAGCCACAATTTTTCATAGCCACTCAGAGTGGTTGGCCAGTAACAACAGCCATCTGAGGCTCACGGATCCCCAATTGAAGGGCAGCGACGCCGACATACTCACCCACTCGTAAGCTTTCAAAATATAACGACAAATGATTCTCACGCATCCCGACAATATAACAGGAAGCTTAAGTACCACCGTAACTTTGTCATTGTTGTATAATTTATTTTTTATACCAATTCAAACGAATTATTTTCACACAATATGGTTCTTTGGCGCGTTTTGTTACGTTAGACGCATTTTGCATTAATTGCACAAGCAGTAAGCGTACATAGGCTTTCGCACAGTGTAATTTGGTCTTTTCTCGATTGGCCCGAAAGATGTGAAGCCCAGCCGGTGTAAAAAGGTTGACAGAACACCGTCGATTAAAAAGACAGAGCTTCTTTTGAGAGCCCGTATAGTCTTTTACTCTTAGACGTTCTGCAAAGGAGTAAATACGCCTTCACGGAGGTGTTATTCTGCAGCATGGACGCTAGCTATCACAGTAACGAAATTGCGTTGATCCATATAGAACACTTAAAAAATATTCAAATAGATCAGTATACTATGACGAGTACGTAACAGCGAATAATTGTACCTAACCACCAGCTAAGTATTTTTTAATGTGATTACCTTTGCGGTATGTACAACCGGTAAAACGCTTATCTATAACAGCGATTTCAACTTCAACCAGCTACATCCGAAACTGCCGAAACATACTCGTTCCAAACATGTCGGAGGCAAAAGCGAAGGGCTAAG